>NC_134373.1:5879274-6188709 GCF_035582795.1 Mycteria americana | reverse complement strand
AGAGGGGCAAGTATAATACTGCCTCATCTCCAGAATTGAAAATGACTGGGTTAGATCAAAGAAATGCACTTTTTCTCCGCTTTGAGAAAGAGAAAACTTTCAAGAAACCCCTGTCTCAGAAGACTGAAAACAAGTGTTAGAGAGAACTTGTGCTTCCTCTGTCACGTGGATGAGCAGATACTTGTTTTGCCAGTATTTTCTTATACACATGTATTCATTTCAGTTTGATTTACAAGTGAACATAGTTTCTGTTCTCACAAGCATGAGTTTGAAATGCTAAGAGAGAATATTGAACTTCGGGAAATGGGAATGGATTTTGACTTCATATGAAGCATAAGAAAGAAATGCAGGAGGGCAGAGTGGGCAGGGTGGCAAAGTGCCCAAGTTTCTGCTGTTGTAACTTCACTTGGGCAGGGCAGGGTGAAATACTGCCATTCTTTTGGGGTGACCTGTTGTGTTTGCCCTGGCCTTACAACACAACCTAAACAAGAGGGTTTCAGTGAGCTCAGGAGATGCCTATAGAAGGTCATGGAGGGTGAGATGTAGGGCATACTGGGATGGTGGTCCCCTTCCCAGGAGCTCCTCTCAGCTCAGCAAGCTAGAGAAGGTTCAAGCTCTGCATCCTTTGAGGAGAAGCATGAACACACACACACAGAAGTTTTATTCAGTGGTAAAAGTTACCTCCTCTGTGTTGTTGTTAATAAAAAGGTGCTGGATTATGCCAGTTTAGGACATGTTCCTTCTGTGAGATTATACTTAAGTGGGGGGAAAAAGCAATTAATAATGAGTGATTTTGGGGGATATTCATCCGTCAGTGGGCAGTCCATTCTGGACCTTATTTTACTGAAATTTCACAAGCTGTCATTTTTTGACATCTGAAAAGCATGGCAAGAATTTGGTTTACAGAGAATAGACTATAGGATTATGGGGTATTTTTAAATCTTTCATGTTTTTTCTGCTCTTTTGTGAGCGAAATGAGTCTTCCCTATTCCCCCCCAAAAATCTGTGCCATGCTTCTGAGGCTGCCAAGATAGTTAATGATGAAAAAATGGAAAGATCAAGCACAGCTTTAAAAGAAGGCAAGCTACAGAATGAAAAATCTGTAATAGTGTATGATCTGGGATCTGTGTGTACGTACATGCATGCGCTTGTATGTGTAAGTGTATGTATGAGGCTGGTTTTGGACTTCTTGAGCTTTTATAAGCCCATAAACCTATCCATTTCCTGACCAGCCCCCTAGTTTACTTCTGCACGCAGTCTCTCCTGGCTCTATGAATTTGAAGGAACTTGAAATGAAGAATCAAATTTGGCCCTCTAGGTTTTTAGGCTGTATAAGCGCACACACAAATACCAAGGTGCTTCACTTTTCACCCATGAACTTTTGTCTCGTGCGAGCCATGCCAGCCCAGACCTGCCATGGGCTGTGGGAGTCAGATAAAGGCTGTGTGTGCCAGCCTCTCCTGTCCCTGAGAGTCATGCTGCTGGCATGCCTGAAGTTTAGGCTGTCTTTTGTTGTTGCACTAAATTTCAGTGCTACTCCTCCTCTTGGAAAGCATGGCACAAGCGGACCGGCAGTTTGGGAAGGAGCCTTCTGGATGGTGAACTGCTGCGGGGCAGGAGCCGCCCCAGCCCCGGCATTCGTTCACGTCAGGCTCCCCGGGCGCAGCCAGCTTGTACAGGAACCCAGCGTGCCTGCAGGCTGGCTCCCTGCCAGCGTCTGCGAGGGCGGAGGGCAGCATAAGGCTGCTTACAGTGATCCTGCACGCTTCAGGAATTTTCCCATGGCCCCAGAATACCCTTGCAGCAGCGTGCAAGTACTAAATGAAGGATTAAATTATCCTGTAAGACTTAAAGTAATGGGCAGTTTTATTGCGTTCACCATTTCTCCATTGGTAATATTCCACTGGTGATAAAATAAATTCTCAGACATCTACTGTGCAAAGCGTAAATTGTCTGTGCAGGTCCTGTCTTTAAGTGACAGGCCTAACTTACCGCTCTTGAAATAAAGAGTATATCTGTGGAGTGCCCCATAGCCTCTTGGTGCTGCTGGGATGCCACAGAGAGTTTAAGAGGTGGGTAAGTCTGAAATGAAAAGAGAGGGAAACAATTGTACATCAGAACTAGCATTTTCTATACAGGGTCACTGCATCAGTGGTTAGGAGATAAAAACAGGGTATAATATCTTGTGAGCATTGCTATCTGTCCTGTGTCCTTTGTCTCTGTAGTGACTAAAAGTAGCAGTGAAAACTAGCAGTGGAAATAATGTGCTGCAGGTGGGTGACAGAAGAGAGTTGTGGTAAAGGAGGTAGGTGCTCAGGAAAAGGAGACTGTCGCGTTGCCTCCTGTGTAAGAGCATCCCCCAAGGCTGGGCTGTTGGACGGGGAGGGGTAACAGGACCAGCAAGGTAGCACAGAGGGCTACAGGGATGGGTGATAGAGCTCACATCCCTCTGAGCTGGGGTGTCAGTACAGCCCATTTGCAGCATTTGGAGCTGCGGGCTCAGCTTTGGAAGCGTTACGGTGTTCTCTGATAGTGTGGTTTTGCTTCTGATGCTTCTGGGGCTGCTGCAGTGATTCTTCATGCTGGTCACTGGGCCCCGTGATTCCCTGCGCACGATGAACAAACTCAGTGTCTCCTTCTGACATGAGCTTTTCACTGCGCTGTCTCTGCGTGTGAGCTGGTTCTATGAAGGCACGCCACAACAGGAAGGTACCAAGACAATTTGCTTTCCTGGACTCTGCCTAGGCCTGGTGTGGGGCTGTTTCTAAGCAGAGAGGGAACTCTAACACCCTCCAAAGGCTCTGTCATATTGAGATTCCTAATGATTTTGAGCCTTTTAAGTATAAGCATTACTTGCACTTCTTTTTCTACCGTGAATCTACTGATGCTCAGAAGGAGAGGCACGTAGATGGGGAAGGTGCTTGGCAGCAGCCATCCTGAGCAGAGGCTTGAGGACAGCATGAGGCCAAGGTGAACCTGCGGTGTACTCAGGCAGAACATTTGTGTATTGATATTTTCTTCAATTAGGTTGTAACCTCTTCAGATACAAGCGCATTTTATATGAATTCTGTAGAGAGCTAAGTGCACTTTAAATGACTGCACTTTAAATACACTGTAGCTTGTATTTCAGGCTTAGAAATTTCCCTTGCCGCTGGTTGGAAGTTGACATTGTACAGAAATATGTTAGTGAGCAATGATTAGAACAGTTTTTAGGAAAAGAGATGTGAACTGATACCCACTAGAAGGATTTCTTGTAATACCTACAGATGAAATGTTGTCTTGATTTCTGGAGAGCCAAAAACTCTAGAGATGTTGCTCTCCTTTTTAATTTTGCTTACTTTGTTTTTTTCCTCAATGATCTTTGTAGCACTAGGGAAAGATTATAAGTGGGTGGAGTGCAAAATACAGCTTAGTGGTGTTACTGGCATTGTCTTCTCTTTTCCCATGCAGCTGGCTTGAGTGTCTCCTGTTTGGCATTGGGAGGTTGCAAGGAGGCATCCCCACCTGGGTGCTTCTGACACAAGGCAGGAGGAGGCTCTTGGCATGCCTGCTGTCACGGCCAGTGCGGCATCCAATCCTCCTTCATTAACCTCCCTCTTAAAAATAGTCTCCTGCCAAGCGGTATGCTGTTCTGCAATCTCACTTGCAAGAAACCTTTAGCTTCCAGCTAAAACTTCCCAATGGCCATAGGGTTCTTGTACCAAACTAGCCTTTGGTTTTTCCTCCTTGGTGTTTATTGCTTATCATCAATCTACCTCTTTCCTCCTTTGAAAGGAGGGCTGTCATTGATTTTATAATCAACCTGTCTCTTTCCTCCTGTCTTCTGATTATCTTAAGAGCCATTATCTGCCACCTTCTTCCGTTTGAAAACACCTGTTTTGAACATAAGCCGTAAAGGCAGAACATTGTGTTACTTGTATTTATCAACTATCAAAGGTAGCATTTGCTACGTTTTGAAAGGATTCAGGCGTGGTTGTTAAGCAATGGAAAGGAAGGAGAATGTCCCCTGTCACTAGTAAATCATCATGATCATGGTGGTGGTGTTAGTAATAATCCTACCTGGCAGGCTGAGTCACTAGTAGATGCTTAAAACTTTTTTACAGCCAAGAAGCAAGATTGTTCAGGCAGGAATTGAGACACAGAGGTTATATGACTTGCTGCGGCTTTTTAGTAAGTATCTCCGCAGCTTCTTGGATGCAAGAGGTGGGCCAGAGAGACCAGGAGGGGAGAGGAAGAGGGAGATGTCATCCTTTCCCCTGTGTAGTGATGAGCAAAGGAGCTTAATTTTGAGGAAGAGATTGGTAAGGGAAACTGGACCGTTCTATGTGTTGCAGCTCGTGCTCGATGCTTTTGTCAGGATCAACAGCCAACCCCAATACTGAGCTTTTCCACTCCTGTGCAGTACTTAAGTGACTTCATAGAGGGGTAAAATTAAGCAAGGTGAAAATGAGTTGGTGAGCTGATTTTTGGTTTTGTGGAGACTTTCTGCAGTTGAGAAGTATGTTTTCTTTTGCATCTCCAACAGTAAAGTCAACATAATACATCCTGTAGCTCAAGAACCAGTCCAGTGTGCTAATGTTGAATTCTCACAACTATGAGTTTTGTCCCTTGAATCATGTGGAGGGAAAGAAAACTCAGGACCATGGAGTAGGAGCTCAGCTCTCCTAAAGGCAGTTGAGTTTTTGCCATGGACATCCTTTTAAAAACATCATCTTGCTAAGGATTATAGCTTTATGGCTATATGAAAAAGGAATTGCCCACAGTTCTAAAAATTATAGTTTCAGTTTTGAAAGGTATACGGTCCTTGCCGTGCGGTGCATGTGCCAGCCTTCATTCACGGGAACTAGAAGGCAACTCTGTGTCAGTCAGATTATGCCATCCATCAGTGTGTCACCGGGCTGGTGACCTGCTCAAAAAGGCCTTGTATCACTTGCCTCCTCCAGTGGTCCGACCTACCAGATGTCCCCTGTTTATCTTTGCAGCAAACCCTGCTGCTGTCTAACCACCTTTGTCCATAGCATCCTACTGCCAAGTTCTTCTGAACTTTCCCATGGAGCATCTGGCTCTGGCTGGCATCAGGGCCGGGATACAGCACACGGGGATGTGCTCTCGCCTGTCAGCACTGAGGAGGGGCTGGAAGTTAGTGCTGCCTGCAAAGCACTTGTGGAAAAAATGATCCCATTCCCACTTGATAACTGTAAATGGCTTTGTAGTGCAAGTCACCAAATGCCTAAGCATTACCAACCCTGTTACCCTCAGTGCTGGGAAACCTGACGCACAGAGTTAAGCCTGAGTTGTGTGTATTTAAGCGGTTACATTAGTAAACGCACCTTTGAAAGAGATAGTGGGAGTGATAGGAGTGCTGTGAGCATTCTCTGTGCAAGGAGTTTGAGAGGGGCACAGATTCGTTTGTATTGAGGAGCGAAGCTTATGAGAAGAACAGATGTTTGAATCATAATGTTCTTTCCAGCATAGTTGATGAAAGAAAACTCTTTATAATCGTGACAAAAAAATATTCTAGTTGTCATCCTTAAGATGAGTCACTTCTTCCCCTCATTTTTAATCCCTCCGAGACTTTGGTCCCTTCTGAAGCAGGAAGTTATAATTCAGTCCAGTCTCTGGCCATGACACGTTGGGCAGCTGGAATAATTACGCAGGGAGAGGCATATAGTATGCCGTGTGATTCATGTACAAGTGAGGTCTTCACATGAAAAGGGAGATCCTGACATTACAGACACAGCTTGTTCTCTTCATTATTTTCCAAATCACCCTCGAATTCTAAATCAGAAGGCTTCAGGATGTTTTTGTAATAAAATTGTAAGTTTGCCTGTTGTTCTGCCTTTTGCCATGTCTGTGTGGGATATCTGGGGTAGATTGCAAGGCACTTTGATCGGTAGTCCTGTCTTAAAATTAATTCATAATGTTACCCCTACCTATGTCTGTAAGATTTCTCTGCAGCATACTCTTAATAATAACTACCTGGTATCCTTATTTTAGTTATGACTTCTTTTGTGCAAAAAAATATTTTTCTTGCTTATACAATTATTCTTGCATCAATTTTGCTGCTAAAAATCATAAGAACACTGAAGAATTATGTTTCCGTTTTATGAGTGTAATGAAAACAGAATAGATGCCACAGGCTCAAGTCTAGGGTTAATGGCGGCATGCCTGGGAACTAGCTACAGTGTGCAACAGCTTTTGCTGTGATTCTTGTTAATGCTTCATGATTCATTGCTGTAGCTACCATAATATTAGTAACTAGGTGTTCAAGTCTGGATTAGATCACTGTTGTGTTAAATGCTGTGTGCTCAAACAGAAGAGTTGTTCCAGACCCCAAAGAGCTTACAGTCAAATCTACGCAGAGGCGTGGAGGTGTAAGCAGCCAGACAGCATGCTGCTGAGACCATATTTGTCAGTGTAATTAGTGGCTTAGAGACTCCGTATTTTATGCTGGGAAATTGTAGATGGAAAACCATACTCATGTGATGCAGTTCTCCTGGGACATATCGGCATGAAAGCACATACATTATGCAGCTAACAAGGGATCTAATCCTAAATTACTTGGGTTTTCTGACTTAAAATCCAGTGTATTATGGGTTGTAAAATACATGAGGCCCGCATCATCTCTAGTCTGTCTCTGCTGTTTTAGCATGTTTTCCATTGGGAATATTTTTCTCTCTAATACAGCAAAAGTCCAGTTACTAATGCAGCTCTGTATTTCTGTATATTGGCCAGTGTAGCAAGTAACAGTAATGGACAAAATAGTTTAGCTCCATTAAAAACTAATTTAAACATTGGCCTTAAAATGGAACTAGATCCCCCTCCCCCCCTTTTTTCCCCCCAGGTTCTGAATGTGTAGAACTGGCTTCAGCTAGCAATAAAAACACCAAATTAAGGTGAGAAAAGCTATTCTTTTCTGGCCTGAGTGAGGAGGATCTGGTAAAGTCATGAAAGTGCCTTCTCTCGCAATCTGAAAGGTACCTATACCTTTCAGAGCAAATCTATGCTTTGAAATGCCTGAAGTCAGGTCTTCCTCTTGGTTTGAGTTCAGTTCACTGCTAGAAATGGTTTTGCCAATTAAACTGTTTTGTAGATTAAAATAATTGGTATTATTTGTCAATGTAGGGTGGTATCCAGTGTCGGCTCTGGACTCAGAGCTCGTGACCTTTATCACCACACTACCTACAGTCTACCCCTAACGCTCCAGCCCCTGCACTCCCTTCCTGTGGTACGAGGTACCACGAGTTTTCTCATCCCCTTGGTTCCCTATGTAAGATTCATGCTCTCTCCTGTGATCCTTCAGACTCACAGCACTTGGTTCTTCCCTGCATCCCTGACTCTCTTCCCCCGTGTTTTTTCTGATTCTTCACCAAATTATCTCCATTTACTGCTTGGACTTTTGGGGTCTCCTGACTTAAGTGAGTTCCACATAGCATTTTCTCAGCAACTGTCTACATTGTCTCTGCAGTGACTTCCCGCTGTAGGTTAGCCAGCACCTATTTCATCCTCTACCTGTCTTTGCTTAGACAGTTAATTGGGCCAGAAAGAGCATATGCTATGGCTGCATGTGAGCTCCACATCTACTGATTAGACTGCCAGGACACTGCCAAACAGAAGGAATAAGGGCTGAGCTCTTCTCTTTGTATTTCTCTTCATAGAGGCATTAATATCTTCTCTCTCCTCTACCCATCTGTGGATTTCCTAAGGTGGTAGGTAGGAGCTTAGTATCTTCTGTCAAACATGATAGAAATTGGCCCGTGTGATTCACAATTATAGATGTGGATAGACACAGCAGACAGGCAGAGACAGGAAACCAGAGCACAAACATAATGAGAGAATTAGGGAGCAAGTATTTTTGGATTGCTTGTACTTTCACACATCTTCAGCTGAATTAACCGGCAGAATCGAGCAGGGGGTTGACAATACTGGTTTAATGTCAGGGAGAAATTTTAAGGACCTGTTACATAGTTGTGGAGGCAGGTTGGTATCAAGGACTTGATGCATACCTTGTGATTTATGTTTTCTTAAATGGATTGTGGCACTACATTGTGTCACATTTTTAATTGCTACCAAAGGCAGTTCTTTGTAAAAGTATTTTTAGAAGTGAGCATCCATCAGAAGAAGAAATGCAGAAAGCTTTATATAGATCCCTGGAGGAAAGAGGGGGGAAAGTGTTATGGAGATTCTGTGAAAGAATTAAGTCATTAGAGACAACCCAGTTGGTCAGGCCAGCAGCCCTATGGAGTTGAAATAAGAATCTGCATTTTCATTTGTTTTTATGCTAACATCCATAGCAGGGGCTCCTTAATGTAGTTTGTGGGTGCAACCTTCATCAGAGACTTCACATACATATTTTAAACTGTGGCTATTCTTGATAGTCCCGGCTGATCATTGAGAGTTTTAAGAGATCAGGGTCTCTTTCAGTAGTGCCGGGGCCCTGAGATGAGCTTCTAGGCTCCCAGGGGCCAGAGCTGTTTGACAGCCAAAGCTCAGGGCTGCCTCTGTCCCCAGAGCTGTCAAGCAGACACATGGTGTCCCGGATCCCTCTGCTTCCCTAGGGTGCTCAAGAAGCAACTCAGGCTCTGGTGTCAGTGGCCAATGTTGCAGTCCTCTCCTTTTAGGTCTCCTTTTTGTGGCTGCAAGTTTGTTGTGCTGCCTCCAGGCAGATGCTGTGTCTGATAAATGTCCTTCTTTGAGCAAAACTTTCTGAAATCTGGATCTGAAGGCTTTGGTTGGGAGCCAGAGTGTCCTCGCACATATGGGAAGAGACAGCCCTTGCCCTGAAGGGTTTGCAGCAAAAATAGGCAAGTTACAGACAGCGTGAACATTATAATCCGTGTTTTACAGCTGGGAGAACTCAAGCACAGGCTTATTTATTCATAAGTTTAAGGTCATGGAGCAGGTGAACAGCAGAGCCCTGGACTGAACTCTGATCTTACATCTCAGTGCCTTAACCATAAAACTGTTCTGCCTTTCGAAAGATCCTCGTGATCTTATATAGGACTATATAGGAGTATATCTCATCATATAGGAGTATCTATATAATACCACAGTGGTAGGAGGAAAAAAACCTCTATTTGAGTGAGATAATCTTGAAGGCACTTTAAATCAGTGCATGGATTTCTTCATCCTTTGGTCAATTTTAGCAAATTCTATGCAGCTAATGCCTAATGGAAGAAGATAAATTGCCAGCAAATAATAAATTAACAATAATCCAGAGAAGAGGTGAGACAATCATAGTCTCAGCAGTCTATAGATAATAAAAGGGAAATCTCTTTAAATAAAGTACCTTATCATTGCTAATGTTATTAATCTCCTGGAAAATCCCTGTCTATGAAGAATAAGCCAAGCTTTTCCTTGAACACAAAGGAGACGTTTTGTTTTTCATCACTGGGAGGTTTGGATGATTGTAACATTCTTTGTCCTCTCTTTGCAACCCTATGGGAGCATGATCCCAGATTCACTGCAATTAGCAGAAAGAAAGAGAGAAGGAAAGGAGGAAAAAAATAGAAAAGAGTTGCCATCGAGCCAAGGGGCTGTCTGAACTGGTCCTGCTGGCCTAAACTGGCATATCCACAGCATTGTGTGTCCTAGGCGTGAAAGCAGGTCGTACAGAGCTCAACCGTGGCTACTGTAATTCTGGTTGCTCTGTGTGTCCCACCTCGGCCCTTTTCTCTCAAATCTCTTTGCACCATGTTCCACACTCAGGTTATGATATGCCCATTGTCTTCTGCATATATAGGGTCAAGCTTTGCTCACATTTTGCCTGTATGGTGTATAACCCATGGAAGTTGGTGGGAGTCAGTCCTGTACATGTGTGGGAGCAGGAAGGGGTTGAGGTGGGAGCTCCAGGCAGCCAGTGGATGCCAGATTCAGAGCTGGGGTAAGTCAGGGTAGTTCTTTTGTCCTCACTGAAATCACTCGTGATGGATGCCGCATAGAATTCTTCAGCCAAATATTGATTGACAGTGATTAAAAAAAAATCTCCCTTAGGATCTTGCCTAATAGGGGGTACAACACACTCCCCATCTGACCTTCTAAGTTCAAGCAAGTACACTTGTATTTTACTGCATGGCTGAGGGCCTCCAGTGTCACTGGAAGACGTTTGTGCCTCCCCCAGCCTAGGTGGTACGATCTCCCTATGCAGCCTGATCAATTCAGATGAGACAACACCATCTTTTAGGGTGTCCCCTACTGCTGGTTCATCTGGTGAAGAACGCTTATCATCTGTGGTGCTTAACTCATGACACGTCAAAGTACAGCTGCAAATACACACGTTACGCATAACATTCAAAATGGATAGACCAACTACTAATATTGTATAAAGATGCAGGTGAAGAACTGGGAGACCTGCCTACTCCACTGAAGTTATATCAAAGGTCTATTTTTTCCCCTTCTTTCAGCTCACTTTACAGTTCCCTCTTGAGAAGATGGTAGCCAGGGTTTCTGGCATAGTGCATGCCATCTCTCTCTGGCTGATAGATTTTTCCTCTTCGAGCTGATTTGTTTGAAGTCTAAAGGATGCCTAATGCTCTGGCACGGACAGTGTCCTCAAGAGAGTGATTGATCTTTCACGGGTAAATTCACTGTGTTCTCACCCTAAATGGGATACAGTCTGGCCGGTCTCTTAATTACAATAGCGGTAGTTTCCCTCCCGTGGATGAATAGATAGGTCTTTTTTAAGAGAGAGCTCTGTGAGATGACTCCTTGAGTGAGTGGCTAGTAAGTTATTCTGATCAGAGGTGTGAAACTCTTCCCCCTTCCTAGCCCACCACCGGCTGCATGCTGTTCCCATAGTCTGCATCAGCTCCTGCATTTAACACATACACTGCTGAACAAGCTACTTCATGTAGTTTATTACTGTCTCTTGATTCAGCCACAGTGCTAATTATCTGCTTTGAAGTGGCTGCAGGCTTGGGGTGCCGGTTATGCAAACTCTGGCTCCTAGTCAAACTGCAGTAATGCAGTCTCCATAGCCATTAATCCAAAGATGATGGGACTGTAAATTAAAAAGAAAAAAAAAAAAGAAGCCTAGATGATACAGTGCTATCATTTGAATTTCCAGAAATATATATACATAAAAATCAGCCTAAATTTATAAAGCTAGCAACGGGTAAGATGGAGGGGAAACCAGAGTGTTTCATAGCTTTGATTTATCTCAGATATCACCAAAAATAAATTTTTGTCCTGAGTGGCTGTCAATGTTGCCCCCGCCTTGCACATACACGTAATTGTCTAGTTTTCAAATCAAGCCTTGTAACATGGTGCAGAACATGGATGTGTACTTTTTCTTCCTCAAATGGAATATTGCGTAATAGTACTGGGTGACAACCACACTGTCAGCTAATTTTTTTCCAGAATAAAGTATTCAGCAAAATATATCTGTCGGGGCATCTCTGCTGCCTCTCACTGCAGAAGGTTGTGGAGCTTATGAAAATGCTGCAATGCAGCAAGTGTACTACCACGGATTAAAAGTAGATTTTTGTTGTTGTTGTTGTTTTTCCCCCCTTCTGTAAGCTTGTGGGTGGCATTTTAATCAAGTTCTCATGGTAACAAACATAATTTAAAAGCACTGAAGCCTACAAAATTAGTCATTTATTCTGTATGTGCTTGAGGTGGGTGTTAAGTCATTACAACTGCAGTGATGCTGGTTATTTCAGTGTTTCTGGTGCAGACATGACAAGGGAAGTAAAATGGAAGGAGGTGTTGCTGAATGCAGAAAATCTTCAACATCTTTTTACCAGGTTCTATTGTTGTCTTTTCTGTAAAGAGGGTGCAATTAAAGTAATGTGTAATGTACTCCTTATGTTGCTTTTTCATTCTTTTATGTGTATTCTGGCATCATAGTTATATCACATTTGTAATTCCTGAGAGAGGCAGTTTTATTGACAGGTGTTTTGATTCACTACCACGAACATGAGCCCCCATCAAAACACACATGTAAATGCATGAGAAGCTGGGGAATGCTGTATGGCATTATAATTTATTTCAGTACATATGAACAGATGCGGAAAGGGGCAGCAAGAAGGGGTTAAAATGAAATCAGGGAGGACCTGAATTGAATGCTTCACTTTCTGTTAATGAATTGATCTTCAAAGCACCACATGGCTAAAACATGCTAACTCATGGAAATTAGGCAGTCGTGTCTGATGACTAGATGGTCTGCTGCTTTGCCATGTGTAATGTAAATGTCTTCAATTGCATTTGATGCTTTCTGTGTTACACTTAATGAATTTATACTGCAGTGTATTTGCAGTCCCGCAGATATGCAGTGATCAAGGGAATACAAGTCAGTAATCCTCTGGGGTGTCAGAAAATGTAAGATACAGCTCATGCTTAGTTGCTGAAAAAGTAGTTGTTTTACAATGAGAAAATGTATTGGCTATTTCCTGCTCTTAAATACGTGTGGAAACGAAGTTCCAGTGATTTTTTTCTTTTTTCTTTTTTTTTTTTTTTTTAGATTTTATTTTTTTTACTACAGCCTGCCTACAGAGGATTAACAGTGTAGGATTTAACACTGTAACACCCCAAATGTCCTTGCCTAGCTTACCTGCAGAAGAACTACAACCTTGTCTCGGGAGCTGTCAGGGATGGTTAATACACTTTGGTGATCTCCCAGCATAGACCTATTTGGCTCTGTCAGTAAGACCAAGCCCACACCTTCAGAAAAATGTTGAAAGTAGGATTTTCAGAAATACCAGGATTGCCAGTAAGACAGAATGCTGCAGCTAGGGGTTGGGAAGGGACAGAAACACCTCAGCTATGGGGAAGAAAGCTCTCCTTGTCTCCCTGGTCTTCCACACAGGTATTGATCTGCTTTGCAGTGAGGCCAGACAGCTCTGCTCTTCCTCCTCAAGAACATGTTGGGTGCTTAGTCTTTTTGCTGCAAAGGGACTGGTTATTCGTTTTAGTATATAAAAGTCCATTTGTGCCCTTTCCTGTCAAATTTGGCCTTGCATAAACATTTCACAATGATTTGCAGAGACGGGACAGTCCAGGGACCTTAGTGTATTTTCTAGCATGGCTACAACACTGGGCTTTGCTGCTGCCCCCAATTTGTATGATCTTGTAACTTCCTTGTTCAGCAATTGCTGAAATGGAAGAATGAATGTTAGTAATTAAGTTGCAATGAATTTTTTTATCTGGATTTTGAAGAAGAGCTGGAGTGAGAAGTGCCTTAATGCCGTGTCTTCAGAGTATTTTCCTGACCATTTTCCATACCACTGATTGAGAACTGGTCAGGGAATTTGAGCAGAAGACTGTGAATGCTGTACTGATCCTCCCTAACATGAACTCCTTCTGCGCCTTTCTTGCTGCGGAAGATTTTTCTGGCATGATAAGGAGACAATTGGACAGTGTTCATAAATCTTCCTGTTGATTTTGGAAATTTTTCATGTTAAGACCTCCTGAGATTCTGAACAGGTAAACCAGCAGAGAAAGCAGTAAAAGGTCAAGAGCCAAGGAAAATAGAGCCACGCTGGTTTTTATACTAGGAAACAAAGAGAGGGATGAAATATTAGCTATATGGAGAGAGCTGATTATACAGTAACTTCCTGTCACCTTTGTGTTCATCTAGTATTGATAGAAAGAAGCCTTCTATTTAAAAACGTGTTGTCTCAATAGTCATTTCTTGCTGTGGCAAAAGGAAGAATACCCCCCTCGTTTCAGAAGCTGCAAATGGTTATGAGCAATACTCCTTGGAAGCAGTACAACAAAGTAAAGCACAATATATTCTTCAAAGCAGCATATCATTTGAATGGTTGATGTTTGAAATATCAACTGTATCTTTTAAATGGTAATTTTTTGTACTTGATCATGAGCTTTATGTCAAATATAATGATGTGGATATTGTAGTCTTTATTAGCTTGATGTTAACAATTCCCACATCACCAAGTAAAGCCCCTTTAAAATGTTCAGAAATTTAAAGAAAATTGAAATGCGTTGAGGATTGCAGTTTTTGGAGTATCCTCCCACATCAAATCCTTCTGTATCAAATAAGGTGCCTCTTCAAAGGACAAGTAAAAATTTGCTTCAAGTTAAAAATCTCCTGACTTTTGTAATATTCCAGGAGAACACTGACAAAGCACCAGAGTAAATCCTCACTGAAAATCTCTGCCGATTGGTATGCACACAGTTAGGGTTTGATCCTAGCAGTGCTTCAGGAAAAGGAGCTTTAGGGTTTTATTCTAGTTTGTGCTGCAGCCTCACTCATGTAAAGTGTTTCAAACCGGTAACAGCGAAAAGGGCAGCAGCAGAGTCCTTCTTTTTTATAAGTATTGTATTAAAAAAAAATTGGTTTTCATCATTTCTTTGTTCTTGACAGTGCATATGTAGGGTACGCAGTGATGCTGGAAAATACCTCAATACTGTACCCTGGGAAAATGCCCTCAAATGCCAGCTCAGCTTAATACAGTGCAGAAATCAGGTGTGGGGTGGGAGGAGGCTTTCTGATTGATAAATCTGTAAATTGCTCAGGAATTCTCAATGCCTGAAACAGTATTTTCATCTGTGAGCATTTAGCACTGGCCATAGGGGTGTTTCAAAGATTGGCGTGAGGCTAGACATGGGCCATACACTGGGGCGCGTCTTCTCTTGTGCCCAGAGAGAGGGGATAAGAGAGGAATGAGACTGAAGAGGAACACCCTGGTGCTGGGGCAGTTCGTTTGTATCTTACTGAATTTAGTGCCTGTTTCTTCATGGGTACATTCTTCACAGTTGAGTAGGGGTGCCCAGCATTTGATGTGGGGGCTCTTTTGTTCCACATGGTATAAGACTAAATGCAGAAGAAGTAATGGTTGCTTATCGCTTCAGAATATTTTTGGAGGTAGAGAGGTGTCTGGACTTGAGAACAAGGTGCCCTGCTGTCCTGCATGTGGTCTGTCCCGCGGGCTGCAAGGAACCTTGGTATGACTTTTTGGGCTACCACCTGGGTTCTGGCCAGGACAAACCTCAGTTCAGGGCCCAGGCTGAGTAAATTCAGATCCTTTTGCACCTTTGAGACAGGATCTGGGACAAGTATCTTGCTGCCTGTTAAGTCAGCACTAGCTTGCTGAGGGAAGAGATTAGGGGGAGGCCCGAGCATGGTGTGTCCCTTTGGATGGCTGGGACCTGCCTGGGGAGGGCAGCTGGGGCTCAGGCACGTAGTGGTGGCAGCACCAGAGGGAAGGACCAGAGATTATGGGATCCACAACAAGAGACATGAATGCTGCATTACCCTCAGCAAGAGGGGCCCAGAGAGTCTAAGGCCATTCCCTTTGCAGTCCCAGCATCCAAGCTGGCTCTTCCCTAGAGCCACTCCAGCAGCAGCAGGAGTTTGGGCAGGAACAGAGCCCAGATCTGAATGGCAGGCAGCTCTCTGCTGACGAAGAGGGTATAGCAAAGCCTTTGAGATGACCTTGTTGGGATCTCTTATGCTTTCCCCTGATGGAACCTATACTTTCTTTCAGGGGATACAAAGAAGGGTTGTCTGCCACTCTGGAAAAGTCTTTCCAGGTCTCTTTACAGCCCGTGCTTCAAATCAGACTGTCAGACTCTGGCCTGCAGTACTGCCAGTGCATCGCTCACCATCGCTATGGATACGGCAATCTTATCTGCTAGTGCATCTCTGAGCATAACATACACATCCCTTCACACACGATCCATTTGCTGATTGTGGTGTTACAGGTGAGGCTGCCAGCTAAGGTGGCTTGCTACTTTCCATTGTAAGACCCTGTTTCTGTTACCACTTGCCAAACTTTTTGTGGTTTAGGCTGCAATTTTCCTCTCTGGCAGTCAGGCCCGTCTTGCTCTCTTACACATGTGTTTTGCCCAAGCTGCCCTTTCCTGGAGCAAGGCTGCCTTCCCAGGCTGGGTTGAGGAAGCCAGGTTTGCTGTTTTAACTCAAGATCTTGTCCGTGACGTTCTTTAGCATCCTCGTTGTTGAGGAGGGGACAACATATCTTTTGAAAGTTTGCTGAGTGTCAGGAGAGACTTGCTAGAGCCTCTGCTGCTTCCAACCTCCCTGAGCCTGACCAGCCCTATTTATGTCATGTCATATCATATTACTGTGAGTGAAAAAAAAGAATAAGCTGCCTCTCCTTTGCTTATAGTCTCTGGGAGAGGAGAAAATCCGTACTTTCAAATGCAGAGGCAACCAAAGTTAGAAAACATGGCCAAGAACTTGTTGAAGTAGGGGGTCAAGGGCAGAAGAGACAGCTCTAATAAAGGATGCATGGGGAAAGGTGAGGCTGGGTAAGCAACGAGATGGAGGCAAGTTGTAGAGAAGGACTGGATGAGAAGTCCAGGATGGAAAACTGGAAGTTGATAGAGGAATGAGAATGAGGAAACTGCTGCTTGGAGTGAAACCTGCAGGAGAGGATCTGAAAGTAGACCTTGGTATGAGGAGGAGAAAACTTTCAAAGTTTGCGGTGGTGAAAGCTATACTCTGACAGCAAACATGGACAGGCCCTGGGTGAGGGACTGGAGCCCACAGGGGCAATGCCTGGGCTGGGCTGGGAAGCTGATGCAGTGGAGACTGGGATAATCTAGGCAGAGGGAAGGGGAAGAATAAACTATGTTTATTGAACTAGGCAGTAGCTTAGTACAGATGCAGAAGAGGACCCAGTTATGATTATACAGTCATCTCTCATTTCTTTCACAGACAAACTCCTGAGGTGTAACCTTGCAACCTTAATATCATTTCAGATAGCTTTGTATGTGTGATATATGTTGACGCACCTCTAGACAAAATCCAGTTTGTGACAGCTACTTCTTTTTCTCTTTTTGCATTTTTGGCAGTCTTTAATATGCTCAGTCAACAAAAGCAGAACAAAACTTTCCATTCCTAAACAAATAAAGTTCAGCACTATCCAGATGTGTATATTTAAGTGGCTGCCATGGCTGGATTTTGTTGCTGTCAGATAGACAGTGATTTATTCTGTAAGTTTTGTGCCCTGAGCTTTCAGAAATACACTTCTTTTCATCCTGAAGCCTGGCAGAAGTCTAGCAGTAATAATTAGCAAGCCATAAAAATCGACCTGATTTGTGGGAACCACTGAAGGATGCAAAGAGACATTTCTGTTCAAGGAGCTAGGAACAAAAGCGCGTGGTTACTGACCCAGTCATGTCAGACCTAAATTTTGAGGGAATCCCAAGTGATAAGCGTTCTGCAGTCTGAATCCTGCCTATTCATTCAGCCCTTCTAGCAGAGTGAATGAATCATCTTTTCAACCAGAGACAGCCCCTCTGGGTCAGAGCTGAGGTCAGTGGTGGGGCATGTGTTTTAGACTGCTTGCCCTAAATGAAAAAGAAAAAATACAAGACTTCACTTATGCTGTTGCAGCTTTGAGCGTCTCATCTGTAAAACATTTACATACAGTATCTCATGAGACCTCTTACAAGTGGCGGCTCTAGATACATAACCAGGTCCTTCTGGAAGGGCCATCTGTCTTCCTAGCTGCTCATGTGCTTTTTCTCTTCAGTGTCACCCCTACCCCAGAATACTTTTCTCAGCTGATCTTCCTGTTGATGTCCCCAACCTAATCATTGGCTCAGTGTCACCATGTGCTGTCTGTAGATTTTTAGCATGAGGTGGTCAAGTTGATTCTGCAGAATAGGTTGAAAATGAGCACCCCCTTTCTTCATCTGGTGAACCAGCCCCACGCAAATTGCAAGATGTAGTCTGCAGAGCCTGTTTTTGCTGCACCAGCAGAGGGATATGGAAGAACATGTCTGGGATGTAATGTCGTGTTTCCGTTAGAAATTTATCAGGCCAACAAAGCTGTTCATTTGCTAGAGCCTGGCTGTGCAATACATGCTTTTCATTTACAGTGCAATACAGTCTATGTCATAAGGTGTATTTTCATTTAGAGTTTGTTAAACATTGTGATACTCAGCAAGGGGCTGTGACGTTCCATCACACTTGATGGGGAAGGGTCGCCTTTAAAAAGCAGTGCCAGGAAACCACACAATTATTTAAAGTCAATATTAAAATAGCAAATAAAGCTTCTAAGCCGCATTAGATCTAGATACTATTTATGGGGTAAAAACATTCCTTTCCCAGAAAAGGCTCTCAAATTGAGAAACCCTGGGCAAATTAGTGGAAGAAAAATTCAGCAGTTGGCTTTTGAACCTATGTAAACTTTTATCATACACCACCTCCAGCACAGTATAAATCCCTACAGTGGGAAGAATCATTCATTTGCAGGAACCTGCCATCAGCGATGTCTGTTTGATGCACCATAGCTCTTTGTGGAGAGAGTGATTGTTTTCTCTTCTCTGCCTATCTTTCCTGTGCTGCACGTATTTTTATAAACATCTGCCCCATTCCCCTCTTTCACAGGATGAAGAGTCATAGCCTGTCTAGTCATTCCTTGTACAGAAGTTTCTCCTGATCTTTTATCATCCTTGTTGAGTTGTCTGTACCTTTTCCAGGTTTACTTTAGTTCATTTGTGATTAATACTTAATGCTTTCAGACATCCTAAACCAACATCAGCATTAGTGCTGCTGAAAGACTTTGCAAAAGAAAAAGTACAGAGAAATTCAAGATGAATCATATGTTGGATCCTGGGTACCTCTCAAAAAAGACATCAGAAGCACCTGAACACATAAATGCATGTGTGAATTTTCTGTGTCCATCAACGCTCTGCGTGTCCTATATCCCATTGTGCTTTTTGTGTCCTGTTGTCCTTTTAATGGAAATCTCTGACAGCAGTCCATGGAAGGGTGCTGATAGGTTACTTCCCTTGTCCAGAAAGTCACCTTGAGGGTATTTGCTGTATGCAGTGCTTGTATTGGAAAGAGCATGATGATCTGGATCCTCTAGACATGTAGGCACCTGGCTCCAGTGGAAATCAGCAGGTCTGTGTCGCTGGGTGGAGACTTTGTGCATTGAGAACACGCTGATGTGAGACTGAAGCTCTGTGGAGCTTCTTGCCTCTTCATGTGGAGCAGTTTGTGCTGGCCACTGCTTGTGGCAGGAGTCTAGACTGGATGGTTTGATTGGAGATGGCAAATACTAGCTTCCCTCCTTCCCCCTGGCTGTCTCTTTATATTACAACAACACACATTCAGCCCTATGGCTTGGGTTTTTTCCAGACTTTTTCCTCAGTTACTGAATTTGTTCATCAGTCACATCTTATCATTCTTGACATGCACTTTCTTCATCCAATGCAACCTTCTTACCCTTCCCTACTCCCTGGCCCTGGGCTTGTTCCTCGCTTCCCACAAAACTCATTCATTCTTCATCTTATCCCAGGAGAATGCCACTGACTTCATGTACATACGTCAGCCCTCAGCACAGGGTGGGAAGAAAAGGGGTGGCAGCAGAACAAGGTTAAACCCAACCTGTAGCAAGAATCAGGTAATTACATACACCCATGGGAGCTTGGGGAGGAAATGAGTCTCTGAAATAGGTCTTTGCTGTTGCAGCAAGTCCTGCAATTAAGATTTCAGAAAGGCTGAATGACTCAGTGAGTTGGTTCCTCCTCACACTTTAGATACCTTAATTTTCTTAATTCAAAAAAACAAGGAATTAAAAATTAAATTTCAAAAAAAATCACTATAGTTAAAATACAAGCCGGGGCACATAAACTGCTCTTTCTGTTTCAGTGCACATCCCAAGATCTTAATTGAAGCCCTTTTGAGGGAAAAATGTCCTCGGAAAGCGAGGGCTGCAAAATCAACTCTTGTAGCTTCAGGTTCCTTCAATACTGGCTCTGTCCTCCCTGCCCTCCTGCCCCTGTGCCTGACCAGGCTGGAGGAGGGGCTGCTTGCTTTCTTTTCTTTTGTAGGCAGTAGGCTTGGTTGAGTAAAGATTTGGCAGGGAAAAGCTACCACATGATAAAATTATATCCCAAATATTGTGATTTTACTGTCTAGAGCATTTAAGAGCACAAAAGATTTCTGGGTATTCTCATTTCCAGCTAGTGAGAGATTATTTTATTTGCCTGGGTATACAGTCATGGGTCATACGAGTGGGTGGCTAACGGTGGGTGGACAGCGTATTTTTAAGTCATACAAGCATAAGGGTATATTTAAGTTAAAAGAAGTCCTTTGTTTGTAACATTGTTGGTTAGAAAATAATATGAAGGGATGAAGTAATCCTACCACTTCTGTAGGACCAAGGTTTTGCAGCACAACAGTCACTGCTCAGACATTCCCTAGGAAAGAAAATTCTAGCGCTATCTAATCCATGCCAAGTTTGCAGTGTAAACATAGAAGCAAGCAGACTTTTCAAATAACCTCTTTCCCAATCAGTTTTCCAACCCTTTGTCTCCTTATTTCTATTTATTTATTTACAGTTAGATGTTTTGTGCTGCAGTTGAAAGCATTGGCTTCAGTTGGCTGTAATGGGTTCCTGGGCCCCAGCCTCTAAGGTTTTCTGACCTCAAAACTGAGAGTCAAAGATGCTTAAATGAGTTTGGATGGAGGGACCTTGGAACAAGCCTTCTTCTGTCTGATGCTCTTCTTCAGCATGAATGAACAATGCCTTTGTTAGACAATAAGATGCTTCTGCTTCCACTGTGTGCCTGGCATGATTGCCTGATGTGTCTGAGTATTACGAAGTGAAGCTAAAAGCACTCTCAGCAAAGGAATAATCTGCTGCCCTTGACCTGGGGAGAAAACTTTTTTCACGTGAGCAAGGATTTTTACCCAAACAAACTGGAGTAGCATATGGCCTTGAAGATCCTTTCCTGTTATTACCTCCATACTTCATTTTCACATCAGCATCTTTGTGTTGCTTGTTCAGTTGTGGAATAATTGACTGTGTTGCTTTACTTCAGCATATGGAAGGACAGAATTAAGTTGGGATGGAAGCTGGATCAGGAATGCCACCCCTGGAGTTACTGAAGTACCCTTTTTTAAGGGGTCCGTGGCCCTGGAGAGGACGCAGAGATCTGGAGTGCGGTGCAAATGCTGTGTTCCAGATTTCTGCTGTAGGCTGGTTCTCCTGCATGTATTTATGGGGAAGAATCTGCCAGAAATTAGCTCAGGACCTGCTTTTTACCATTTGTAGTAGCTGACATGATGATGCTCCCAAAGATAGCATCTGGGTATTTTCAAAGATTGTACTGTAGCAGGGGTGGAATTAGTTTTAAAAGTTAGGTGAGACCTTTGAAAAATCAAAAAAAGCAGACACATTTGTAGAGGCAGCATTTTTTTCTCTAATTAAAAGCTCACTGACTAAAGTTAAGATCGTGTGAAAATGTGTCATGCTTGATGAGATCTCGGTGAAACTGGAAGAAATAAGGGATGTGAAAGTAATTCATGTATGCGGAGAAGGAAAAGACGCACCAGTGTAGTTGAAGTCACTTATTCTGGATAAGTGAGATTTTGTTGTGTGAGTTTTTGCTTAGCAGTTGAGTTTGGAGCACCTCTCTGCTAAATAGTCCAGTTTGCCTCACCTGCATACAGAGTAGCTCCACTGAAGTTGGCAAGAGCATAGACCTGTCCTACGTGGAGAATACGCAAGTAACATATTAGCATAATTAATTAATTCCTTGCTACCTAATCTGAGCTGTCATCCATCATGGAGTCTCTCGAGAGAAGAGATGCAACATCAAATCAATGTGTTTTAGCAAGGTCAGTGTGGGGCGAAAAAAAGTCCTGCAAAATTTAACTCCAGCCTTTTTGTGGGCTACCTTTACCAGACCCTATCCAAATACAAGTATTGACTAGCGTGACTTGAGGGCAAAGGAAGCACATAGCTATGTAGCCTGTTTGCAGTAGCTGTGGCAAATACACAGTTTGGCTGGCACTCCTTCAAACAAC
This sequence comes from Mycteria americana, assembly GCF_035582795.1. NCBI lineage: Eukaryota > Metazoa > Chordata > Aves > Ciconiiformes > Ciconiidae > Mycteria > Mycteria americana. Next base: position 6,166,958 of record NC_134373.1, on the reverse strand, counting down.
AGGCTTGAAAATATGAGTCTAAGAATTAGATCGTAAACTGGGTAGTGTGTGCTGCCTTCACTTTCTGTACCTGTGTGATAAATAAGCAGAAGATGAATTTGTTTCAGCCGTTTACAAGCACTGAAAATTATAATGGAAGTGGCAGTGGGGAGGGGAACCAAGCATTCGATACTCATTTTTATTAGCCAGCCAGTGTTTGTTTCTGACAAGATTTCAGCTGGCCAAACTTGTGAAATGTTGGCAGCCACAGTGCTTTTAGTGTAACGTATTTGTGAGTATTTCTAGTAGTTCTACCGTTTTTTCCCCCAGCCTGCAATGACCATATCAAGTTGTATACTTTTTCTTCTCTTGACTGATGAAGAATTTTTCCCCTTAAGTAGTGTTTTGAGCACCCTTGTCTTATGTAGCCCGTGCTCCAGCTTGGCTGTGGTGTCGTTATGGATTTTCAGCTGTCTTCTTGCTGAGGTTTGAAGTGACCACTGTGGTAAGAGGGAAATATGAAAAAAAAGATGTTTCTTCTATTGGAGACATGTTTCCTGGATGCTATCTGAATCTCCTTTTCCCTTCAAAATCATCTCCTTAAACTACAGGTTTCCTCTGTTCTTCTTAGCTTTTTGAAAATGTATTTGTAATAAGTGGGGCAAATCTTTTATTATTACTTTGGTAGCAAAAAAGACTGTAAAAGTACAAATAAGGACTGAGTTGTTGAGTGTTTATTTCATTAAGTCTTAAATATAGAGTTGAAAAATCTCCATTTATTCATATTGTGGAAGAACTCAAGTGTACCATGTAGAAAGGTTTAATTTCCAGTTAGATTACTGCAGTGCTTTTAAAAGCAAGGAGGTTAGGAAAGGGAAGTTGTGCAGAGGGTGACAAAGTATTTCAGTGGGGAAAGACCACTTCAGTGTGTCCACCCTGAGCAATCCTGCGTAGCAAAACTGGTGAGCTGAATTCCCCCTGAAAAGCCCTGAGAGGGCCACATAGTGCAGCTGCTTCTTTGAAAGTTTCCCTGTCTGATCACACCCCAAATAACTTTGTCTGCAGACAGCCCTTGGAGCTAGTGCTATTTATTCATGGTGTTTTTTCTGTGCCTCCTGCACTGAGGGTGAAAAAGCCAATGTAGCCACAAGTGTTGGTGAATCTCTTTCCCTGCCAGGATTGTAAGTCAGGGCCTTGGCACGGGTCATTTAGATGGTTGCTGGCGAACGGTTGTGGAGCCTCATGTTTCAAACAAGCCTGCCAATTGCAGTGCCTTCTCTAAAGTGCACAGAGAGGGCTCACGATGCCCATTTGAAATTGTGCTTGGTGGAAAAATCCATGCAGTGTGTCTGACCCTGAGGTGCTCCCCTGGGAGCAACCTTGTCCTTGTTCAGGGCTCGTTTCAACGAGTCTCCTGGAAACAAAAGACTTCACTGAAAAATTTGGGAGTCTTCTGGCTGCCAGGAAACATCCCGGCTTCCCGGCAGCACTCCTTCCATCCTTCAGCCCCTCCAGCTCCCCGAGGCAGGAGAGATCTCAGGTAGGATTGAGCAGGGACTGCCTTCTCTGTTTACTGATCAGGAGAAGACAAGGCTGTCATGGTGCCTTATCTTAAAATTTGCAGAAGGATTGTGTGCAATTTAATCCAGAGAGACTTGTGTTTCGTCATGTTGACACCTTTACTGACTGGTATTGCTTCTTTAGTGCTTTTGCCATCCTTATCGTGGACCAAATTTATTGGTAATAAGTTTCTGCCTTATTTCTTGTTTCAGATATTACTTATAGTTGTCATGGTGCTGTTGTTATGGTTACCATCTCCTTCACCAGCTAAAATGCCTTTCCTCTTTCCTGCAGGAAGCAATTATGATTAGTGATAAATGGGGGTGTGTGAGGGTGTTTGATGAATGGTAAATGGTGTGAAAATGCAGCATTGTGGATAGAAAAGGTTTGTTGAAAAGAGGTGGTGTTGGAGCAGGAAGGGGTGTGCAGGGATTCTTCTGGCTTTTTACCGAGAAGTGAGCTCTATGGTCGATGGTTTTTTTGCAGGCAGAAGCTGCTAGTACCAAGATTTCACCATTGCAAGAGAGAAGGGCACCTGGTTTTAGATTTCTGGAGTTTCAGCAAGTTGATGCAGTCCCTGGGCGTGGGAGCGAGGGCAGCCCTGCATGCTGGGCAACCATGTGTCTCGGGAGGGGAGCATCTGATGGCAGGTCGGCTCAGTAGAGCTCTGCTTTCCAGCAGCCCAGAGAAAATACCTTCCCCAGGGAGAAAGAGCTCTGTCGGTCAGGAGTGGCAGCTGAAACTCATTCTCATATGTTTACCTGTTCCCATGTTCTGCAGCAGGATGGACCTGCTTCCTACCAATGGAAATGCAACCGGTGCTGCATCTTGGCCCTCCTGTACACTACCTGGGTGTACCGCCTGGCCGCGCAGGGTTTGTTACTCGGTACAGCACAGGGGGGCTTTGTCAGATTTGCATTTCTCCAAGTGAAAGCTTTCCCCTTCATCAGCAGCTGTGTGGCTCCTGCAGCGGAGTGACCCACCCTTCCCACCTGCCTGCCTCTGCTGATGCCCAAGCCCAAGCAGGGAAACTCTGAGAGGGGTTTAAGTCTCTGCGCCCACAGGGCAGGACACCATGGAGGAAAGAGCGGAGGAGTGCCGAGTGCCTCGGTCACCCTCTCACCGCCACTAACTTCAGCTGATAGATGAGAAAAACAGTGAGAACACGCTAGTGAGAACGTACTAGTAAGATTGCTGCTGCATGTTCTCTGATATTGAGGTTCTGCTATAATGGGCAGGGAAAAAAGGCTCATAAATATCCAAATTAATTTTTGACTAAGCAACATGGCATTTTAGAGGACTGTCTTTGCCTTCTTTTCTGATATTTTTTGAAAGCCTTCATTGCAGTTTATGCAAAGAATAAGAAAATCATAGTGGAAAGAGGAACTTTTTGTTTCCCTGAAGTACTGTTTCCCTAGATTGTCCAAACTATTCCAGGTTTCTTCTTTTTATATACCTGATGTTATTTAAATTCTGCCATAATATTTGTCCACTCTTGGTATTTCTGTGTCAATATTTGAATTACCTGATTAATTTAATTCTATGGTATGATAATGAAATGACAGAAAAACAACTAATGGTAACAACTGATGGTAAAAAGCACACCTGTGTATTCTGGATTTGAACCTGAGCTGTGGATGAATCATGCCGTACAGCAGATAGTCATTGCTAAATTGCTGAGTACAAAGATGCATTGTGTGACTCACTCGCTGTGTTTCTACTACCATTATAAACTCTGAGAGCACTTGATGAATAACAGAGAGTCAAGAATGAATTCATCCATGTTTCACTCTGTAACCATCTATTATAAATACTGAGCCAAATTCTGCCTCCAGATACACACAGCTCTCATTGAAGCCTGCCCACTGTATTTATTTTTAAAGATAAAAGCACTTCTGTTACTTTCACAGAGGACTTCTGTGATACAGTCCATTGTAAGAATGTGAATATCCTTCCTCAAGAGCTTCAAGTGAAGCAGGGAGTGTCTGCCTGGAACTCGGAAGGGCACTTCAAGGGATAATAGCCTCCAAACTGCGGCGGTGGGATAATAACGTTACATTCGTCCCAGTGATTTTCAGAACCGTGTTCCCCACGCATGGGTCTTGCATAACCCTCCTTCTCCCTGCTGAGGCTCTGGGCTCCTCTCGTGAGTGACCCAGGGGCTGAGCTGCAGAAGCTGATGGGCAGGTTCGTACTGCTCCTGGGACTTGCTGTCAGGTTCAAAGCGCACTGGATTGGTGAGGAAAGCCTTGAGTTGGGGTTTGGGTTTTTATTTTTTCTTTTTTTTCCTGAGCTTCCTCAGGGGACATAGATGAGAATGTCTCCTTTTTTCCCAGAACAAGCTCTGTTCTGTCCTGAGACCCCAAACGTCAGTGGCTTTGGATGTGTGCTGCTCACTCCTGTACAGAGGGAGACACTTGTCCCGTGGCCTCATGTTTTGGAAAGGCTCTGATCAGAAAATGTTCTCTAGTGTCATGCAGGAAACGGACCTAGAGGCAGAGGGTTATTTCTTTGGTACGTACGAGATGGTCTTTGCCCAGCTTGGGCTCTCTCCTCTGTATTTACCCCATCAGCTCATCTGGTATGATTTGAGATGGCTGCATTAAGGCTCTTGCTGTATATGCAGAATGGCTCATTGATGAGTTTCCCATCAGGGTAAAGGAGGAAGGGAAGGCAAAAAGATGTGGAGCATGTTTACTGTTTCTGTGGTTGACTGAGGCATGTCTCATTGCCACTGAGCCTTGTGATACTGCTCAGCCCACCATTTTCATTACAGCTCAGTGGAAATGCTGGGCTTGAAGTTTTACCTGCTCCTGCAGTCTTTATGCAATTAGTTATCCCTAGGGAATGGTGCTGGGTCAGGGTGAGAGCAGACAGAGCTGCACTTCCCAAAACACCACCGTGTTTCACTGAGAGGCAAAAGAGTTATTAGTCCTTTTTGGGGTGGAACTACAGTTTGAGTCACATATTTATTGTGAATGAAATCTAATTTTCATGATTCAGCATGATTTTTTAATTTACAGTAGCTCTGAAAGCCATTATTATTAAACGATAATATCCAATCAGGAAGGGGTCAAGTTATCAATTGTGAATGATTATCTGGCAAATAACAATAGCTTTTTCTCATGTTCAGAGGTTTTCTGCAAACTGACTTGACTCTGTGGAAACTAGGTTTTTCTCCTGGTTTGTTTGTTTGGGTTTTGTTAAATGTCTGCAGAATATATGCACCATCCAGTTTTGTGCCTTCTTTTCTAGACTGTGATACGTGACTGGTTGTCTGCATTCAGCTGATTTCTTTTAGGTGGTGTTTTTTCTCCCAGGAAAAAAAGGTGGCAAGTGCTTTTGGAAAAGGCCTGCTGGTTTTCACTTCAAAGTAGCTAGCCCAGGTCAAGCCTTTCTCTCCTCGCCAGAGGTTACCTTATCATGGAAACGTGGATTATGATATGTTGTCTTCCTAGGCTTACATATTGAGGAGCTACGACTACATTTTTATGTGAGGAGTAGCCAAAGCCTACGGCTTGTGCAGTGGCATCTTTTCCTGGCTTGGACGAATGAGAGCTAATTAACAGGAATGAAATACGTGTGAAGTAGCAAATAATGATTAGTTTTGTTTATGTATAAATACTGATAGTCATAAGAGAATGCAAATGCTTGTGTGGGAAACAACTGTTCCCCACAGGCTGTTTTGGACAAAAGGGAATGTTCACAAAATAGCAAGTAAGAGGGGATATAAACAGGGTCAAATAGCACATATGTTCGGGAACCCAGTGAATGTTCTCAAACGTGGTTTCTGTCATGGCTAGCAGCAGATTGCACGTGCCGCAGAGGACGCATCGCCCTGTGCCCGAAGAGCACCTGCTCTTTGCAACTGCAATGAAAATTGCAATAGCAGCTTCACTTCTTTTAGCAGTTGTGGCATTCTTCCCTTTATCACCCCAGAAGATGTCGTTGCATTATGATGACTGATTCACTTCTTCATTAAGTGGGTCGACTTTTAACTGTAATTAATGAGTTAAAATCAGATTAAGGAAAGGGCAGCCCTCAAGAAACTGGTGCTAATAATTGCAAGGCATATGGGAGTCAGGGAGGACTTGACCCATAATTTTTACCACTTGTGGTTTGTTTTGGTTTTAAAGCACTTCACTTACGCCCAGGACAGACAAGCAGAGACACTTCTGCATTTAAACCCTCTCTCATCTGCCAGATGTGAGTTTCCCCAGCAGCGCTGCTGGTAACGTGCCTGTGCTGCGCCCGGTCGCTGCCTGCCGGGCAGGGGCACAGTCACCCACTTGGAGCTGATCTCTCCTGCTAATGTCGTTACAGGCCAAGTGGTGAAGGCAAGGAAACATGGCGGAAGATAGGAAAGACGAAGCCAAGGCACCGCACTGGACTTCAGGTCAGCTAACAGAGGCTTCTTCGCACCCACATTCACCTGAAATTAAGGAACAGGGTGGTGCGGGTGCCGGACTGGTCAGAAGTGCCAATGGATTTCCCTACCAAGAGGACGAGGAGCCGGGGCTGGGCGGCCACGAGCAGCCAGGAACGTACGCTCGGACCAAAGAGAATGGGATCAATGGAGAGCTGTCAGCAGGGGACAGAGAGACTGCAGGTAATGCACCTCGATGCCCCACCATGAAACACGGGGCTCTGCAGACCGCTGGATGATGTTTCTCCAAGGGGAAATGTTAGCTGGAGCCAAGCATGCCCTGGGGCACAGGGGAGCTCACATGAGGGAGTGCGTGCCTTGGAAGGGCACTAGTTCTTCACAGCAAGGGCTGCATCTTCACCTCGGTTTGCACAGCTTGCGTCCTTACCCAGGGCAGTGCTCTGAGAAGACTTCAGGAAAGGCATGACGGTGCCTTAGTGTGTCTTGGTAGATGGGACAGGGTCACCTCTCTGGGGATGAGAGAACAGGCTGGTGCAGAGCAGCCGCTTCGCTCCTCTGGGCTGGAAGAGAGCAGGAAGCTGCTCAGCTGTTGTGCACAGATAGCTCATGTTGCTTTTGCATGCTTTTGTGTGTGCATGAATGATGGGTTCTCCTGTTATTGCTCACAAGTAACAACACCTTCTTGAAACCACCAACTATTTGCAGAATAATCTGTTGCTCAATCTGACCTGGAATACCACAGTTCAGTGTCAGCATTTATTCACCCTTGCCCAGGCATATGTCATGATATACCCCAGCCAGCAACTAAGCCCCACACAGCCGCTCACTCATTCCACCCCAGTGGGATGGGGGAGAGAATCAGAAGAGTGAAAGTGAGAAAACTCATGGGTTGGGATAAAGACAGTTTCACAGGGAAAGCAAAAGCCGCGCACGCAAGCAAAGCAAAGCAAGGAATTCCTTCACTCCTTCCCATGGGCAGGCAGGTGTTCAGCCATCTCCAGGAAAGCAGGGCTCCATCACGCGTAATGGTTAATTGGGAAGACAAACGCCATCACTCTGAACATGCCCTGCTTCCTTCTTCTTCCCCCAGCTTTACATGCTGAGCATGACGCCATATGGTGTGGGATATCCCTTTGGTCAGCTGGGGTCAGCTGTCCTGGCTGTGTCCCCTCCCAGCTTCTTGTGCCCCCCTCAGCCCACTGGCTGGTGGGGTGGGGTGAGGAGCAGAAAAGGCCTTGACTCTGTGTAAGCACTGCTCAGCAGTAATGAAAACATCCCTGTGTTATCAACACTGTTTTCAGCACAAATCCACAACATAGCCCCATACTAGCTACTATGAAGAAAATTAACTCTATCCCCGCCAAAACCAGCATAGCATATTTCACTGGATACTCACTGGGACTTTGTCTATTTGTAAACTATGTTAGGATTTTAGGATTCAGCTTGTTATTTGGGAAAGAAAAAGTGTGACTGTGTCAAAATGAAATATGCAAATCAAATTTCCTGTTTTAGAAATAAATGCTAATTCTCTCTGTGCAGAGTTCCCACTTTAAACCCGAAATGCACAGTGCAAGAGAAATCTCTTGTACAGACACAACTGCCCTTGATGCATCCATCCATGCATGCTAAAGAGATCTTTCTAGCAATGTTTCTTGGCTGTTGACAGCATTTGGAGATGCCATCCATAATTTCTCAGCAGCTGGAGAATTTTAAGGCTCTTGGACCTTACAGTCATTTCATAAGCAATTGTGCCGGAAATGGATCTCTCTGCTACAAGTAAATGGGTTTAGATTTTAAGAGTCTCTTCTTGTAGATAGCCAAAACTTGTAAGCCAAAGGTAAAAGAAATCCTGTGTAAGCATTCAGGTGAACACACTGTTGATGATTGTTTGGTGGGATGATAACAAGGTCTTGTCTCTTTGCTGTAACCCAACTTTGTGTTATGCTTAGCCAGCAAATAAACAGGAGCAGATGTACAGGAATCACAGAGGTAAGATGCTGCAGTTCTTAGGGGTTGGCGTGGGCTGTGGGAAGACTGAGCGCGTTTCTCTTCTTTGCCACAGATTTTTCACGCAATCTTGGACAAGTCCCACCCATACACATGGAGAAGTGGGAATAACTTTAGAGGATGAAGAGGAATTTCCTCTCCTTAGAAAGCAAGGAGAGAAATGCTCTTCTCAGGCTTTCTCAAGCTCAGGTTCTGAGCAGTTGTCAGTGTCTGAGAGAGACCTGAGAGGAGTTTGCAGCTAATGGGTGAGAGGAGGTGGGAACCCACTGCTGCCCATCAGCGGGCATCGTAGTAGTGTATTTTCATGTTGCTTTTTGAAGCAAGGGGTTAAACAGCAGAACAAGTAAAAATGAAGCAGTGTAGTCTAGAGGAGGCAGTGGGACTGGGGACATACACTTGCCAAGGGAACAAGACTGCTCTTGATCTGGATGAAGTTTGCTTCAACCACCACTTTGTGGCCTTGTTTCGTCCTCCTCTGCTTTTTTCTCACTGTCTGCTTAGATTGCAAGATCTCTGGTGTGGGGACTTACTGTCGATACATACAGTTTTTGTTTAGGATTCTTAATATAGCTTATCTCGTAGCATCTTTGTCCTTGAACACCAGAAGAGTCCCTAAAACTGCTTGCCTTCATGCATGAATTCCTAGCTCTCTGGAAACTTGTGCACTGCACACTCACACACTGGCTAAGCCCATATTTAATGAATGCAATGTAAACCATCTTAGGATATTTAAGATATATTTTTAATCATTTTTCTCTTTTTGAAGGAGAAACCTGTTGGGAACTTACTGTGGTGATAGAAAGGGACTGGGGCGTGTGTTGCCATTTTACACTAGTATTTACTAGCTGGATGTGCTTAATGTATTGTGAAGCAGGAAGTTTAGAGGTGGATTTTTGATATTTGATTCAGCGTTTGATCTTGAAATCAGGATTCCATTCGCCACCAAATTCAGTCATCTTTGCTGTGTTTGTCAGCTTGTAAATTTTAACTGCAGTGGGGTGTTGTATCGAGTAGGGTTTTTAAATGCCACTCTGATACACGTAATTACCAATCATTTAATCATTTGCAGTAGCTTACTGACCCCAAACAGCTGAGGAGAAAATGCACAGGAACCCAAGGTCGACCAAGATAATTAAGCCAAACTGTGGGTTTGAGTGGATTTACAGGGATTTTATTTTCCCTGGTGCAAGTCCAGTACCATACCCTAGGAAAATCTCTGGCTTGTCAGCCTTCGTGTCAGAGTCCGTAAATCCCCAGCAACTGCAACAACCAGCTCATCCGCAGCAGAGCACTAGTATGAACAGGGCGTTTCCCAGGCAGTTGCCCATTGCCCCATCCCTGCTGATGGGAGCTCAGTTACATTTTGAGGCATTTCGGCTAAGGAAGCTCTCCAGCACCTGACTGACCCAGCAGCTGGGTTTTAGTCACAAAATGGCCCTCTCCTGGGGAGAGGTATTCTGCAGCAGTGCAATGGTAGCAGGGCACCCATTTGCAGGGCTCGTGCTGTAAAATCTGAGGGCTGTGTGTTAAGGGGAAGGTTAGAGTCAGGCCACCAGGACAAAGGCACCTTATGCCAACACTGATGCAGAGGCGAGGGGTGGTAATGGGGGAGGAAATAACAGTTCTTGCCAAAACACATCCAATCCATCTCTGCAAGTGACATTTTTAGGTTTGCACAGTTAAAATTTGCCTTCCTGTATATATGTGTTTCTCTCTCTCTTGGCGTCTGTCTAAGAGTTACTGAGTCTGACCTCAATTTTAGAATCCTCTGAATTTGGCTCTTGTGTTGCCTTTGATTGATCTGTCTCGGTATCACACTGGTAATGGCTGCATTATGGAGACACATCAATGCCCTCCTTTCAAATGCACCGATGGGAACGTGGGAGAGTGCACAGCACTGTGGACAGGGCAGCCTCAGGGCCTGATCCGGCATCCACTGAAGTCAAAGGCAAATACATGTGAGAGAATAGGCCGGGTTTTTTGGCACAGCCCATAGGAAGCTGTTATAGATGTGATATAAGTAAGGGCGGTAAAGCAGCTATTCCTTTTTGTATGTATTTGTGTATGTAGATATTTGTATATATACTTGGGCTGCCCCTGGCAGACCAGCTCAGCCCCTCCATCCTCAGCCCCATGCCTCTGCCAGCCACAAGTCCCACGCTGCTCCCAAGGAGCTCCTGCAGACACCTTGCCTTTGGGGTGGTCTGCAGCACCCCACAGCCCAAGATCCACCTAGTTTCAACGTGCTCTCCCTGATCCATGCCTGTCCATGTCCTTTCTTGCCTGCACACATACACTGGGCATCTTTGGTGAGGATTTTGGAAGTACTAAGAGGGGAGGAAGACATCTGTAGCTCTTGTCAAGCCTAACATTTTCACGTCACATGAGATGTGTGCTGCAAAGGAGGCATGATAGTGTAATCTTCAGAAACTCATTCTGAAGTGGGCTGATGTGGAAAGCTTTGGATTGGACCCCATGGTAGAGCACAGGATGTGTTTGACTTGTAATGAAATATGAGAGTGGCAGCCTTTTCTTTGCTTACTGAAAAGTCGTGATCAAGTAACTGTGAGGAAGCACTGAGGAGCAGTACAGATGCGCTGCAGTGTTCCCTGGGAACTAGCAATTCAACACAATCCATTGTATTTGACTTGCAAGGAACATCAAGCTGCAAAAGGTTTGGTTTTTTTACACTGAAAATGCATTTATTTTTCTTTTCAGTAACATGACTAACCTGTCAAATGTATATAATTAGCACATTCCAATTAGGGGTAAAAGTAGTTAGATGTATTGTGAAGCATCTTCTACAATGTGTCTTTATGTACAGTGACTCAGCTGATTGAGTGCTTTTTTCATTATATGCCAAATTCAGGTTTATAATCGGAGGGAGTTTGGATTACCCACTGTCGTGGTTTAACCCTAGCCAGCAACTGAGCTGCCTTGGCGGGTTTGTGGAAGTGTGATATAATCAATCTGCCAGGCCTCCCCATATTTATATTTCAGCCATCATCCTCCATGCTACACAGGCTTTAACCACTTGGCTTGTTTAATCTGTGTGTATATATTAAAAGATAGGAGAGGTGTTGTGTTGCGTGGAGTTACGGGGCACCAAAGCTGAGCTCAGGTCAGGTCACTGCTGCACTTGCACTGCTTCTTGTAAGGCTTGTCCTCCATTGGTTCAGGTGGTTCCTGCTATAGTAATTTCAGTAACATGCAACTCAGATCCTGGATTACAACAATTTAAAAGTACTTCTATTACAATCTCCACCCCAGTCCCTTTGGACCAGACCATAGGGTTTAACATTGCAGTGAACTCCTCCCCTTGCCCCTGCTCCAGCTTGGATTTATCCACAGACTGCAGTCCCTTAGGGGTGTACCTGCTCCAAGTGGAGCCTTATCTATGCGCCACAGTCTCTCCAGGGGTATACCTGCTGCGGCACAGACTTATCCACAGCCACAGTTGCTTTGAGGTGCACCTGTACCAGCATGGCCTTCTCCATGGACCACATTGCCTTCAGAGGTGTTCCTGTTCCAGCGTGGCCTTACCCACAGCCACAGTCCCTTCAGGAGTGAACCTGCTCCAACATGGCCTTACCCATGGCTGTAGTCCCTCCAGGGGAGTACCTGCTCTGTTGTGGGCTTATCCATGGCCACATGCTTTGAGGTGTACCTTCAAAGGTGTAGAGCCACTGATGCTTGAAGGTGTACCTGCTGCAGCCATGCAGAGCCACTGATGCTTGAAGGTGTACCTGCTGCAGCATGGGCTTATCCACAGTCACAGATGCTTTGAGGTGCACCTTCTCCAGCGTGGACTTACCCTTGGGCCACAATCCCTTCAGAGGTGTACCTGCTGCGGCACAGACATAAACACGGCCACAGACACTTCGAGATGTACCTGCTCTCGTGTGGGCTTATCCACGGCCACAGACGCTTTGGGGTGTCCTGCTCCTGCGTGGACTCATCCACAGGTCACAGTCCCTTCAACTCAAGTTCACACTGGAGTTCCAGCTGGTCCAGTACAGCAGCACAGAACCAGCAGTGATGCCCTGGCCATCTGCCAGCCCAGGCGCATGGCCATCCCTGTTATCAAAGTGTTCCCAGGCACAGAAGAGTCGGGTGATCAGCAGGACAGCAAGCAGCAAAAGCAAAAAGCAGCCACTAATGAGCACTAGACTCTAATATACAGTAAGGCAAGCGAGCCCCATGGCCAGCACAGGAGCCTGCCAATTAATAGCTAAACAGCAATAACAGCTGTAAATTCGATCTAGCACATTCCAATCAAACCTGTCATTATCTCGAACTCTTCGAGCCCCACGTTGGGTGCCAAAAAGGACTGTCATGGTTTAACCCCAGCCAGCAACTAAGCCCCACACAGCTGCTCGCTCACTCCACCCCAGCGGGATGGGGAAGAGAATCAGAAGAGTAAAAATGAGAGAAGTTGTGGGTTGAGATAAAGACAGTTTAACAGGTAAAGCAAAAGCCGTGCACAGAAGCAAAGCGAAGCAAGGAATTCCTTCACTCCTTCCCATGGGCAGGCAGGTGTTCAGCCATCTCCAGGAAAGCAGGGCTCCATCACGCGTAATGGTTAATTGGGAAGACAAACGCCATCGCTCTGAATGTCCTCCCCTGCCTTCTCCTTCCCCCAGCTTTATATACCGAGCATGATGCCATATGGTATGGAATAGCCCTTTGGTCAGCTGGGGTCAGCTGTCCCGGCTGTGTCCCCTCCCAGCTCCTTGTGCCCCCCATCCCACTGGCTGGTGGGGTGGGGTGAGAGGCAGAAAAGGCCTTGACTCTGTGTAAGCACTGCTCAGCAGTAACTAAAACATCCCTGTGTTATCAGCACTGTTGTCAGCACAAATGCAAAACAGAGCCCCATACTAGCTACTGTGAAGAAAATTAACTCTATCCCAGCCAAAACCAGCACACCCACCCAGTTATTTGATGAATTATTTTTTTGACAGATGAAGGGAAAGCATTTCCTGAAATCCTATTACCAGAGCCTCAGGACAGTGGCTCTGTCCTGGTGTCAGTCAGTGTTAAGGACAGTAATGTGTCCTGCCAGAGTGACAAGCAGAGCCCTTCATTAATTGGTAGGGTACCCAAACCATGTGGGGTGCAAAGAGACTGCCAGAAAATTGTAGCAGTCTTCCTGACACAGCACAGTGGACCAATTGCAGGTTGAGCATTCCTGCCTTGTTTTTTAGAGCCCTTGAGTTGCAGGAAAGGCGGGTGAGAGGGAGCCCATGACAGGTAAATGAGAGAGGCTGGGATTTTTGGTGGCTGGGGGGACCCACAGACTGGTATGTGTTAGTCTGCAGGTGGAACAGAAAGAGGTGGGAGCCCTAGACCTGTGAGGAGGAATGGAGAAGTGGCAGCATTGAGCTGAGGGGTGAGTGAGGGGCTGAGGAAGGGTGGGGGAGCAGACCCAGCAGTGGGGAGCGAGGAGAGGCGAAGGGCCGAGAGTTGGTCAGATGAAAGCTGTGAGGGAGCAAAGCAGGGTGGGAAGTGGCAGGGAGAGAAGGAAAAATTGAAGAGAAGGTAAGGACAATAGAAAGAGGTTCAGTTTTATCTGTTCATCCAGAGCCAACACAGCTTTTGCATGACGGCCGGTATTACCCCGGAGAGGAAGGGATTCAGGCAGCAGGAATAGCGCAGTCTGCAGGGAACAACCGAGGAGAAAAGTGGCAAGGGGCAATTCATGTTATAGCCCTGAATGTTATTTATTCTAATTCAGCCATTTGTTTTAGGCATTGTTCAACCAGACTAAATGGGCATCTGCAACAAATCTATTCCTGTGACCAGCTACTCTTTAAATAAGCATATTTAAATAAGCTGCAGGGAATGTCAGCCTGAAAGACTGCCCGGTCATGGCCAGTAAATACTTGAGCAGAGGTGGGGAGTCCCTTTAGGTTGGCTATGCAAAGAAGCTGTGGTGAAGATAGGGATAGTGCTGGTTTCAGCCACCTGGGAGTGTGTCAAGGAAACAGTCTGTGTCCCATCGTCTTTCCTAGCCTTGTCTTGTAGTAGCCACTCTCCAGGTAAAGAGGATCTTGTTCATGGCCCTCACCACCACTGTGCTGTTAGAAAATCACCATGACACTTAGTTCTGCCGGTTCAGGGTGCTCAGCCCACGAGGGCCAGGACTGGAGCTGCGATGGCGGGTTGTGCAGGGACAGGATTGCAGCTCTGTGCAAGGGGTCACGACAGCCTCTCCAGGCTGAAACTGCACTGAGTCATCGCTTGGTCCCATGGTGTGTTAATGGTTTTTCCCCTTCTAGTGACTTCTCATTTAACTTCTTTTCCTTTGTGTGTCTTTCTCTCTCTCTTGCCATACAAGTGATAATAGTCAGATGGCACTGCCAGTAAACATACAAACAGGCCTTCTTTGTACGGAGGCCTTTTTAGTCTTTCTTTCCAACAGGACTGCTTTGTCAGAGCTTTCCTTTTCGTTTGGCTGTTTGCACTGGCCATCCTGCTGCTGCCTAAGCCCTCCTGGAGTTACCAGAGCCCCCCACAAGCTCCCTGAATGCCTGTTCCCCAAAGGTGCCTCTCAGCTTTTGTGTCAGATGTGCATTTTCAGCAAGCGGCATGTCTCGAGCAACATGGACAAAATGCACAGAAGGATGCAAAATCAATGACATTCAAAGATGAATGTGATTGCTGTGTTTGTCCCATTTCAGTTGTTTATTTTACAAAGCTGGAAGACTGCATCTTACCATGTCATTGATGGCTCCCATGGGAAAGAAGCTGTTAATTAGGCATTTTGATCTCCCTCCTTTTGCCCAGGAAATGTGACAGTAATTACTGTACACCATCATCTTTGCCAATTTAGATACAGGCAAACATACCAGACTTCTAAAGCTTTTCTTCTCTGTGTTAAGAGTAATACAAGTGTCATTTTCTGAGACACATTATTGGAATATTTTAGACGTTCAAATTATGTTGCCAAAGAGAGCAAAGATGGAGGCAGCAGAACCTCTTTGGGGCACTCGTAGAAAATGGATTTTTTTTTTACCATTCTCTCTTAAGCTTGCTGTAGAGGTCCTCTCAGCTGTCCCTCTGCAGAGGACTGGGAATGAGGCCAGAGAAACTCCGTCTTTTCCCATCCGTCTCCCACCCCCAGCTATCATCTCCCTGACTCTGAAAATTCACTAACTGCTGCAAAGACCAGTCTCTGCAGGTTTTTCTGTGGCTGGCACTATTGGTCACTAAATCCAGTAAGACATTGCATTTTGTCCATCCCTAACTTCTCTGAGGGGTTGGCTCTGTCCTCCCACCTCCTCTTGAGACTTCAGAAATCAGTCAGTCAGTGATTGAAATGTATTGGTAGGAGCTGGAGGGTCTGGCACAGTTTTGGACAGTGCAAGCATGCAAAAATTATTGCCTGAAAGGCAGTGAGGTGAGATAACCCAGTGTGCCAGTGCTGTTGCCTCCCATGGCTGGGAGTCAGACACCTGGAGAAGTTCAGCCATCCGTCTCTTTTATCCCTAAAGCTCTTCTGAAAATGTCAGCACGTGGTTCAGATTCACTTTTGAAAACTGTATCTCAAACCAGGTGCAGTGACACCATTAGAGTCAACTGCTGCATTGTGCCATGTCAGCATTGAATCTGGCCAAGAGAAGGCATCAACCAGCCATTTCCTTTGGGCTCCCTGTTGGTGTTTTGATTCACTTTGGCGTTTTCTTGTTGAGGTATGAGCATCGTAAGAGGGAATTGCATAAGCAGCTGTGCTTCCTTAAGGAGTAATAGCAAAACGCGTGTGAGTGTGTTGGCCTGGCAACCAGCGCTCACTTGGTGCCGTCAGTGTTCCCAGAAAAAGTAATCGATAAGAACCTTGGAGATGCAACATGGAGCAACAAGGCCAGGATATGGAGGAAATATCTTTCATAACGTGTTGTTCTGACCACACCAGTCAATTCAGGCTATATGCCACGAGCACTGTTTGTCAAAGGTACCTCTTGAAAATGTGTGCAGCTGTTCTTCAGGGGCTGCTGTAGCCAGCATAGCTATTGCTGCTGCAGAGTGAGTATCCCATCAAATACAGAACACATCCTGGGAGTTAAATTTTTGCTTTTGTCTCCCCTTTTTGTGGGCAAAAATTTGCCCTTTGTCTGTTCACTTCTGCTCTTCCTCTGTGCCATCCATATTTGACTGCCTGCTCTGATGGGGGTTGTAAATCCTAACTTTGCTGTTTCCACGGGCCGGCTCTCGACCCTCCAGCATTGGTGTTAGCTGAGTGACTGGTGGGGCAGTTGTGTCCAGAGGCCACATTCTAAATCGTTGTGCTGGAGTCGTTTTCAGTGTATGGTAGGAGACATCTTGTGCATTTATGAATTATGTAAAGTAGACAAGGCTTGTAAAAGCCAGGAGAAAAGGCAGACAGGTGTGAAGAGAACTACCCCAGGTCACGCAGAAGGGCTGCAGCAGAGCCACAGGCAGGTGGCACGGCTCTGTGCAGGGCTGCACGCTGCCTCTCTGCGGGCTCCTGCCCTCTGGGCTTGGCTCAGCTCTGCCCCTTGCAGAAAGGTGAAGGTGGAGTGCTTCAATGGCTCTTCCCTGTCACGTCTGAAGGGAAGCCATCATGGTCTCCATCCCCAGGATGGCAGCATGAAGGACATGCAGGAGCACTGGGCAATATTTGGCAGTGGGCAGTGGTCTTTGCAATTGCATCTGTAAGGTGGTATCGCTGAGGACTGTGCTAGCATATAATTTTCCGTTCCAGTTTTGATCTGAGGGCAGGAAGATTTGGAGGAAGGTTCATTACCAAACAACAGAGCCTTGTTTTGCAGACACACAGCTGCTCTTGTTTCGGGCAGAGCTGAAATGGCATTTTCTTCTCTAAAGTCACCTTGAAAGAGAAGCAGCAGGTTCTTAGCTGACAGCCCGGGACATGCTGGTGGGCATCGCCTGCCTCATTTCCTAGCCCCTCGCCCTGTGCACGGCTCTCAGGGTCTCACACTCTGTGGAGCAGCAGAGCCCAGAGCCGTGGTCATTAACCTGCTCACCCCCACGCTTCGGAAATCCCTTCCTCCCCTTTCCCATTACGGACGCTCATGTGTGGCTTGGTGTGCTTTCCAGCCCTGGCTAACCACAGGTTAGCCCAGCGCAAGGCACAGCTCCCCGCCGTCCCCAGGTGCTCCTGACAGAGGCAGGTCCTCCCGACGCACGGGCTGGACGTCTGCCCTTCCACATGTAGCTGGGTGTGGGTTTAACCTTGGGCGGAGAGGAGGTAGGTACCATCAGATCACTTACAAAAATGAGAGTCGCACAAACAGTCTGCTGCTCCTGCAAGGAGTGCCAGGCGTTGCTGATTTCTTTTTTCCGTGTTGCCATGCCAACACGTCCCTGTGCAGAGTGAGATCTCTTTTTAAGCTCCTCCGAGAGAAAGTATGTAGCCTGGGAGCTTATTTAGCATTCAGGAGTGCACAGCCTCTCTGTAACGGCTCTGAGCCACAGCCAGGCTGTCTGACAAAGGAAAGGAGGATTTAATTTTTTTTCCTTTTCCTCTAGCGTTTGCTTCTCAAGGTTAAGGGAGACAGGATAGATGGGGAGAGAGACTGGGAGCGCTTTGCGATGGGGACCTCACTCTGCTGCCCTCACAGAGGCACGACTTCCATGGAAACGAAAAGGAAATATTACTTTGGGGTGTATTTACAGTGCAAGATACATGTGTGAGATATATATATGCAAATTTCTTGGTTTGACTAACCCTGATGAGCTACTCTGTATTAAAATTGGAAAGTAAAGGCAATCTGGGTTTTAATTTGAGCAAGGAACTCAAAGGAAGCCAGGGACAACCCCCCCTGTCTTTGCCTTCCCTGCTGTTTTAGTCTGTGAGGTTACAATACAGAGAAAGAAATCATCTCTTCTCATGCTATATTCATATCCTGAGTAAGGACAGCAAAACCTGATGTGTACTGGTGTTCTGGTTTGGGTTTTTCCATTTTGTGGAGTCGCTACTGGTAGATTAACTGCTCACTTTAAATTAAATCCTTATAATGATCATTAATACAGGTTTGCTTGCCTTTGCCAGCTGAACGGATGGAAATCAGCATAAAGCGGCTGGCATTAACTGCAGATGAGCACTGATGATCCAGTGCCTGTCTGTACCAGCTGTGAAAAGGTTGATGTGGAAATTCAAAGGCAAGACTCAAAGTGAGAGGGCTACGTGCTGGTTTTGATTCTGTCATTTGTTCCTTCGGATGCTGAGCAAAACATTTACGTTTTCCTGTGCTGTTTCACAGACTGACTGCAGAGCGGGGTCAGTGGTGCTTGGAAAACCCATTCTGAGGTGATGGTTTAGAAATGCAGTCTTGGTTGTTTTTTGGGGTTTTGTTATTACTGATGCATTCCTCATGACATGCAAAAAGTGCAGGAAACTGAAGGCACCCCAGCTGTGTACATTAGATCATGTGAGTGAGCCCTTTTCCTGCATGTGGAAAAATACCTGGTCAAAACTTTAATTTTAGTTGCATACAGTGGAAAATAACTGTGAGATATCATTATCTCCAAGGCAGGAAAACCTGTTAGCTGCTTCCCAGAGAGTCATTTTCACTCAGGACTGAGTAGATTGAATACTTCATGGAAATCAGTTTCACTTGGGGTCACTATATACTTTGGTAGGGGAAAATAAACCCCAGATATTTCACTTTTTTGTTCCTGTTTCTTTCCTTGAGGCTAATTCATAGTGATATACGATCAGTTTGGTACAGCTCCCAGCAACCTATAGAGCCTATGGCAGTTGTGATAAAACTAATTTACAGTCTGGTCCTCCCTCCATGGAGCCCGTGCATCTGATGAGACAGATACGTTAATAAAGAAGAGCAGAAGTATCAACTGCCAGTGCTGCATAGATGTGGCAGTCTTGCTGACGTACCCAAAACTGTTTTCATCCATAGCCTTGCACCATGTATGAGAGAAGAAAAAGGCTTCAGCTGTGACTATTGCTTTTTACCCCAAATTCAGACTGTGTGCCAAATCCAGGGTAATGCAGCCTGCACAGGTTGTTGCTGAGCTGTAAAGGGAAATAATCAGCTGTTCTGGTCCGTGAGTTGCTTTCTCTTTCCTTTCACTGTCATCTTTTCTCTCTATTCAAGAATATATTGTCCTTCTAAGCAATTGCTCTGTCAGCTCTTCCTTCTTTTCATCTTTTCGCAGTTAATGTTGCCTCTGGCTTTTTTTTTTTTTAGTTTCTTGTTCTCTCTGTGTGCTCCCAGCTTTGTCCCAGCCATCCAGTGTAGCTCCTCTGTGACCTTGAATTTCCACAGCCGCTTCTCATTTTCTGTACACTTGAGAGCCTTTGGATGCAGACCTCTCCTGGTGGCTACAGTGACCCAAACCCTGGTCTCAGCTCTCCCCACAGCACCCAGATGGTCCCCATCACTGTGGCTGCAGAAGCTTGCAGGTGTTTAAGTGCCCAGAGAAGACAGGTCTGTCAGAAAAAGTGCAAGAGGTAGTTCAGAAGGTGCACTGAGGGCTTTTATGTGCATCTCTCGTACCTTCCTTCTGCAAGAGTAGGTGCACATTTCTCTTTCCTAATCACTTCGCACACTTAGAGGTGTGGGGCCAGTAGTCTCCAAGGGTGGGCAGGCAGTGGATGAGAGCAGGCTGTGTGAGCGGTCAGGGATGAGTCCATCCAGAGGCAGTGACCCAGCAGAGAGACAAGACTCCCTTCCACTGGGGCAGTGCCAGAACAGAGGGGGAGAGATGGCAACACTGCTGAGTGGGACTGAAAACTGCTCTGAAAATCCACCCATGTCACGAC
Source organism: Mycteria americana (assembly GCF_035582795.1). Classification (NCBI taxonomy): domain Eukaryota; kingdom Metazoa; phylum Chordata; class Aves; order Ciconiiformes; family Ciconiidae; genus Mycteria; species Mycteria americana. The sequence continues at coordinate 6,147,261 of NC_134373.1, read as the reverse complement.
CTCTGCGGGACTTGGTTAATTTGTATGTGACACGGGACCTGTTCTGCTCCGCCTGTCTGTGGGCACGCTCACACGCTGATTTTTAAGTACACAACACCATTCCTCGCAGTCGGCAGGAGAAAGACATCTGGCTTGGTAGAGGCGCGGGGTGAGGCTGGGAAGCAGAGCTGGGAAGAGATTAGCTGTGCAGCTGTTGCTGCATTGCAGAGCTAGCTGGTTAAGCAGGGTTGGGCTGGCAGCGTGTGAGCCCTGGGGTGAACAGGGCACGGTATTGCTGCGTTTCATGTGTCACCGTACCCTCTGATGGGATGATCCAGAATTCTGTTGCATTGACAGAATGATTTTCAGTCTTTCTGACCAGGCACGACTAGAAATCCCACACAATGTGTGCACGGGTTGTTAATTTTAAACTTAAATTCAGCAGAGTTTGTGTAGCATACTTTGAATTCTTTTGTAAAAAGATCACAGGAAACACTGTAAAAAGTGTTCAAAATCAGCCCAAAAGGAGCTAAAAATGAACTTTAAGGGACATGTCACCTCCTGCTGTAGGTGGCTGAAGCTCCATTGACTTCTGTGTGCTGTTCTCCCATTTATATTAAAAGAGAATTAGTTCTTAAAAGTCTGTCTATTTAAAATCTTAACATGTACTGAAGTTCAAAACAAATATTGATTTAAAAGTGAGTTACCTGTTACGCGTGTTTACTCACACTCAAAGGATTAAGTCTCCGGTTCTTTGTTTTGAAGCCAAAGTGGTTTCTTCTGCGTGAGTCCTAAGGAGTCCATGATTTAAAGATAGATAGATATAGTTGCTTCATCGTGTAAGTAATGGTTTTAGCTGATACCAAGTCCTAGGAAAGGCCAAGTGGGACCTCACTGCATTGCCCTGGCTGAGGGCCTGGTGTTGTCTGCTTCAGCATTGCATGTTAGCTGTAAATTATATTGCCAATGCATCACATGAAACAGAACCGATTAGCTTTTCCCACCTCTGACTTGGCTGGGAAATGCTGACAGTAGTAAATATTTTGTTCCAGGCAGTAGACTTAAGAAGATATGACTCAGGGGGATGCACAGGGAGCAAGTATTTGCAGTAATGAGGGCTCATTTTTAAAACATTGCTGTGTTGTACTGACATTCGTATGACTCCTTTTTAACAGACTTTCATATTTCAAGGGGAGGGGTGGGGACTGATCCCTTGGTGTTTTGTTTTACAGCTGCTAGACAGCGTGGCAGAGGCCTTTGCCTAATGAACGTACACCAGCATGTGCTGGAGAGCCGGAGGAGAGGGCTCATGGGAGCTTTCTGAATTACTCCTGGCTCCTAGCACAAGTCGTTTTGGATTTTGCCACTTGTGTGCCTTGAGATTTGGACTACCTGTCCAACTCTCTTGCTGACGAAAGTGACCAGGAAAATGCAGTCAGGGCAGTGGAGGTGAAGTACATGCAGAACGTGTGGAAGCAGTCCATGGACAGCGGCCCGAGCCCTGGGCTGCTGCTTCCCTGAATGCTGCAGAGCAACCGGGGGTGCACGGGAAAGCCACCCTCCAGCCTCCTGTTTGTACCAGAGCACAACCGGTCCGACACAGCTCGGCTGCAGCCAGGACACCAGTTTTGCACCAGATTTACTCTGCTATAAAGCAGGTATGTTAAGGGCTGGATAATGGTGATTCAGATTTACAATCCTGAGTTTAAGGAGAAGGTCGGAGGGGCTGTTGAATACCTGAAGTACCCCAAAACACGGAGGCGTAAGCCGTTTGCTGTGGGGCTCAACAGGGTGTGAAGCTGCTGTGTCGGGGATCCAGCTGTAGCTCCCCTGTAGATGCTCTTCTCACATAGTCACTGCAGTATATCTTTCCCCAAAGGTAACCTGAATGTTTGTACTTTTGGGGTTCAATGCATTAAGCAATCAAAGCTATTTCTTTCCCAAAACACAAGCCTTTTCTGACCTGTTCAGTTGGTTAGCCGATAAATCCTGGTCATTAAATTAATCTGTCACTATCCTCATTGATGCTACAGTAGCTTAAAGTCAACGAGTTTATTAGGGAAATGATACTTGTCAGTTGTGTTGTGGTTTCATTTAATTTAAAAGCTGATGTTCCCATTATTTGCCTTCATATCTCCTGCCAATTGCTGCTCATATTGCCAACATCTAGATCAAGGACCTACTTACACCAAAATATTTACACTCACGAAAGCCATTTGAGAGCAAATATTTGACTTCTGTAAAGCTATGTTACTGCTTTTTTCTTCAAGCGCAAGCACTAGTCTGTTGGCATTATTCAGGTTTTGTATAACTTATTCATACTGCTTTGATTGCTGCTGTGCATTTCTCTTTTAATCTGAGTGCAAAAGGCAATACTTAGAGTTGTCACGATCCCAGTGATAAAGTCCAAGGTGCGTCTTTGGTTTTTCCATCAGAAATGTCACTGGGTGAAGCCCAGGTCTTTTTTCCCTAGCGTTTCAGCAGTCTTGACTGAAACAAGAATTGTCCACCAGCTTCCAGGAGAGCTGAGCATGAATTCAGGACCCGTCCTTAGGGGACTGGCTAATGTCTCTAAACAAATCGAATAGCTGTTTGGTTTGTAGTCCTGCTGCACTCGCAATTGTGGTACCCAGAGGGGGGGAAATCCATAGGTCTTCTTTGCTTTTCAAATTGTCAAAGACAGCAAATAGCCACGTTGTAGCTTTCCTTTCTGCAGGAATATATTTGGGGTATTTTGCCTCACTAAGCAGCCAGGTTGCTCTTTGCTTTTGTTGTTGACTCGATTCCACTGTGCCAACAATTAGTGCTGGTTACCTTGGAAACTGCTCTGCACCCCACTGGGGATTTTGACAGGCACATTTTGACTGAAATTGCTTTGTTTTCCCAATTCCACAAGCACACATGTAGCTAATCCTTTTGCTATGCTCTGCCTGTGTTCCTTCCCTAAAATGTAGCAAAATTAATGAAACATATTATTTTATCCTTTCCATCTGTTTGCATCTTTCTTTATCCCTGTTTTAGCCTCAGTGCTCCAGGAGCGTTAATTACCCTTTGCTTTAACTGAGCTCACTGTTAATTTTCTTGGTAGGTGTCTGAGGGGTGACATTGTAAATGCATGTGAAGTTTTGACACAATTTGCAGTCTCCTCCTCTCTGTTCCTCCTTCCTATCATCCCTTTCCTTCAGTTTTCTCCTGGAGCATTTGTTGTGCTGTGCGGTTCCAGCACGTTAAACTTTGTTTATGCCTTAAACCAGTTCTGCTTTACAGAGACCAGATGGCGTCTTCCATGGCTACAGCAAACTCAAGATCCGCTGCCACCGTAGTGGTATCAGGTAGAGCTGTCGCTAGAAAAAGCAGGGGGTGATGCTGCTCCAGTCTGGGAAGAGTGTCCCAGTAAAACTGTGGCGACGTGAAATGCTTTTTCTTTTTAGGAGGAGCTGTCCCTGTTGCTGTGAAATGGGGGAAGAAGTGATATGTGGGCTGAGCGAACTGGCTGAATGGCAGTAATGAAACACAGGCGACTACAGTCAGGGAAGGAGAAGAAGAGCTGGGGAGAGAAACTCTGGTCTGACTGGGGCAACTGTGGCCTGAGAAATCACTGACGCTGTTATGTGAGCTGACGAGCCAGCTGTTCCCCAGGGATAGCTGTACCAGCCCTGGTTCCTCTGCTGGCAGGATCCCTGCGGCAGCGCCGGGGCACGTACCTGCAAAGCAGGAAGATGCCGTGAGCCCTGCCCATAGGAAGTTTCTCCCGTCAAAAACAATCCTCATAATAATAATACAGCATTGCGTAGAGGGGTAGGAGGGAGAGAGAAGAACATAAAAGGTACTGCTGGATGAGGGCTGTCAGAGGCAAATATCTGAGCCTGAGCAGTTTCACCTAGGAAGTGGTGTTAATAGCAAACTCAGCTCCTCAACGGATTGAGCCTGAGGTTATGGTAGGTTGGAAGAGAAAGAGAAAAAGTACCGGAGTCTGAAGGAAAACCATTAAAAAGGACACAAAGGGAGCAGACACCACCCATCACTGCGGAGAGGTGTCACAGATCTAATTTTTGCTCTTGCCATTATAGTTGCCAATTATTTCTAACAGTTTTCTGGAAATATTTGGTGAAAGCTCAGACACCTTTTTTAAAGACTCTTGCCGCCATCCGTACATCTGTCTCTGGGGCTGGTAAACCTGTCTGTTAAAAAAACTTAATGGACTGGAAACGTTTCCTGGGAAATGAAAATAACGTAGGTAATGGATTCAGGTGCCAGTGGAGACATCTGCAGTCAATTGACAACCGCAGCAGCATCAATAAGAAATGAAGGAGGGCTTTGGAATTACATCTTGGCCTTGTACAGGATCTGATCCCAGATCTTTGGCTCTGCTGTAGCCATGCTTTGGCATATAACCTCACTTAACGGCCCCTCATTGAGTCTGTCAGTGAAGGGGGGCTCTCTCAGGTGTCTGGAGGGAGTGTCTGGATGATGCCTACTGCAGTTTAAGCATCGGTGCCAGAGCAAGCTGGGGTGGGGATTGGGCAGCTGCTGTGCCCTTGGGTGTGCTTAAGAGGAGGGCAGCAGCTTTTGAAGGCACCAGGCCTCCTAAACCCAGCAAAGAGGAAAGGTTGCGGCTCCTCAGACCCAGCAGCTGGTTCAGCATCCCATGTGCATCCCAGTACTCTGAAAGGTTTTGTGTCCCTGAGTTATATCTGTGGAGCAGGGAGATTCCAGATGTCCTGATTTGGTATGCTGGGGTTTGTAGAAGAATTGGGCTGACTTCCAAAACCAGGAGCAGAGAGTGCTTGCTCGTTTGAGTATTAACTTTGGTTTAAATTAGCGTAGTGCCCAAGACAGGTGCCTGCCCTCTCAGCAGGGCAGAGTCCCCTGTTCCTGCCAGAGAGCAGCCGTGGCACTAGCAGCAACTGGGCAGACTTGACCTGACAGCCGCATCAGAGCTTGGTCTGAAGTGACAACCTTTAAGCTTGGTCTGAAGTGACAACTTTCTGAGCAGCAGAATCACCATCCCTGTGTGTTAGCTCCCGGCCCCTCGGCTCAGCCTGCTCATCGTCAGGGGGCTTTTGAAAGCTCGTGCTGAGGATCTTTCACAATGTCTCCGCTCTGTTATGGACATCACATTCGAGGACCACCTTTGGGTACCACATTCCCTGAAATCAAACTGGGACACTCAGTCTGCGTCCTGTATCATGAACAGCTGACATCTTGGTAAAAGGGAGCAGCATTTTACTCTCTGCAAAATGCAAAGAAAAGCCATGTCGCTGTTCCTCATTGTGCTGGAGTCTTATGTGAAGCCAAGGTCCTTGTTGCCTTTAAGAAACATATATTTGGTGTTACTTGTCATTTGTTAGTGCCATTTTTGTGACACAAAGTAGAGTCAGAGAATGTCTACCTGCATAAAGAGAGGGAAAATAAATCTCTACAAGCAAATCTCTAATGAATCCAGAGCTTTTAGGCTGTGAAGAATTTGCCTGGCATCCAGGCTGGCTAACTCTCCTTTTTCTTTTTTTGTTCTTTATCATTAGGCTTCCTTGAACTTTAACTGAACCATAAGGAGACTATGAAGAGTCTCAATAGCTGCCCTGTGAGGATTTGACTTACCCATTGGATCTGCTATTTATAGTGTCCATTAGTACAAAAATGTCTGTCCTTTTGCAGCAGTCATGTATAGCAAAAGCACTGCTCTTCTGGCGAACTGCCGGTGCCTCCTGTGTCACCCAAAATATCCATCAACAGAGTGTTCAGAAGTGAGCCTTTCTTGATTAAAAAAACCCAGCCAAACAAACAAACACCCCCCCAACCCCAGAGGCCATTTGTATTTTTATTTTCTTATTTTGCATAGCCTGAAATTGAAATTTCTGTTTTTTCAGGAGGCAACCTTTCACCCCCAGCCATATCTTCCTGTGGAATATAATCTTTGTCCCAAGCAAATTAAATCAGGAAGAGAGCTGAGAGGATGGGAACTGTTTTCCAGCCTTGGAGAGCCCGTTTGCACTCCAGAACCAGTCTAGATGTGAACGAGTGTAAATTCTGTAACAAAGGAGACCATTTTTAATAGGGATTTGTCTTACCTTGCTGGGAGGAGGCTTGCAGTAGCTTGGGTGATGGAGAGCAGGTGACTGAGTGGGTTTCCCTTGGATATGCTCCAGAGTACTAAATCTGGTATACATTTGCATATTCTATATCTGAAAAATTAATTGGAGCCTTTTCTTAAAATTTTCATGTGAAAATAAGCTTAAAAAATTGATTCTTCTAACAGTCTTCCTAATTGAATCTTGATTTGTTCATCTGAGCTAACAGTACAGACTTGATGATGTTAGTTTTGTCAGTAGTGTTGCGATTAGTAGATTCATGGAAATTTTGACAGAAGGGTCACGTGTCACATCCTTCAGGCGTAAAGTGGTGGTGGCAATCGGCGTGGGGTCTTCTGGAGCCGTGGTACTCTGCCAAGCTCTGTGCCATTCTCCATGCTTACCAAAGCTGTTGGGGCAATACTCTTTCCTGTTCTGAAAGAGCAGAATCTGAACAGGGATATGCCAAGTATCAAAGGACACTTTATGGAAGAGCGGTTTGTTTCCTGCCCACGTGTCCACCCATGCAAGGTGCTGCAGCACTCCGCTGCATGGCGTGGCATGGAAGGGGGCACCATGTGTCTGCAGGAAGGGGATGGGCCAAGCCACAGGTTCATTCTCCCAGTTTTATCCCATGTCGCTTGTGCTCTGCAGTCTGCATGTGCCTCACAACACAGGGAATTGTCAGGACCTGTAATGATTCCGAGGGACCGTTTGTGTCCAGTCCACTGCTCTGCAACAGCAGCACCACGTGGCAGTCTGGGAGGGTCTCTGAGGTATCTGTTCCATGTTTCTCACAAGAGGAAGGAACCAAGAGGTGCCGAGAAGGTGAACCAAGAACCAAGAGGTGCACCCCCAGCATCCAGCAGGCATGGAAGCAGGAGAAATTAGAAAAGCCCCAAAATGAGGTGCAGGCCCCTGAAAGGCAGCTGGGAAGGCTGATGGGCTTTACATCAATATCCCTGTTCTTTGGTCCATAGGACTAACCACACGCATGACTTGATTTATGGGGTTATGGTGTTCAATTCGATCTACTTAACAACAAAGTGGAATTTCATCTCATACTAGGGGGATGTTGTTTAATAGAGGGACAGAGAACTAGAGCTGCCATTCGTAGTTTCCTGCTAATACAGGCATCTATATCATATGTAGTCCCTTTCATAAATGCATTGAGCTCCATCTCAAAACCAGTTGAGTTGTTTCCTGCTATGTGGAAGACTGCTAGAACGTCACACCCCTGACAGTAGGAAAGCAGTGTCTTCAGATTTCTAGTCTGAATTTATCCTTGGCAAGTTTGTACTCATGTATTCTTGGGCTAACGGTGTTTTAAATCAGGTTTTTATTTCGTTGCTTGGTAGTTGTTCTGACATTCATCCATCTACTCTTGCTGTTGGCTGCAGCCAATAAAACTATCGCAGTCACTGCCCTCCTGGCAACCAGTCAGGAGGGAAATGAATTGTAAGATATAAATACCAACAATTATGAATGTTCTTTGCCAGTGGGTGGGTTTTTTTAATATCTCGTTACATAGTTTGTGCAAAAGAGACACTAACGTAGCACTTTGTTTTTAGGCAAACACGACTCTGAAAGTCAAGTAACTCACAGCTATGCTTTTTGGGAGAAAAAAATCAGCTTTTCTGAACGACAAATGAAGAGGAATAACTTTACATTAAAAGTACAAAGGAATTCTGTAAGACTACTAACTGTGAGAAGAAAGCATCATTATTAATCTAATGGACAGCGTCCCTTGTTAGGTTGGTTGCTGTAAAGTTACATGTAGGGCATTGATTTAAATATACTTCCCCTTCGCAGCTGGTCCTTGCCTGAAGGACGCAGTAACGGGTGAGCAGAGAGCTTTTATTTCTGCCCTCAGGATGGGTGATTAATGGGGGCTCTGCGAGTGACTCCTGGCAGGAGCAGGGTGTATTGCCGTCTGCCATTAGAAACCTCTGTCTCCACGCGCGGGGTGGAGCAGCACTGAAATTCTTGCTCTGTTTTCAGGTGTGTGCCCAGCCATGCAGCTGGTGGGCCTGCGGCTGTGCAGCTTGTTGCCTTCCCTAGGGCTCAGGTCTGTGTCGGGTCCCGGCACCCTGCGTTTGGAACAACTCTCAGCCAGCACTCAGAAATAGCTGGAGAGTAAAGGGGTTTATTTCCCCTGAGTTTGGCTATGAGAGGGAGGAGTATGTTGATTAATGAGTAAGGGAGAGTGGACTAATACACAGATAAGAAAACAAAACCCTTTTTCTCTTGAATTCTTTTGCAGATGGTTCTGCGGGACCAACCCTTAAGTCCTTGATTTGCTAGATCAAAGGTGCCTGAACTGCCCTTAGGGCAGGAAACCTCTGGTTACTTCCACATGCAGTTGTGTGCCTGATGACATTTCACTGCACCTTTGAGTGGGTCTAGAGCTGAGCTGAGATACAATTTCTCAAGTTTGGAAGTATTTACTCCCTGAGTGGTCCCACCGCCGTTCTCTGCTCACCAGAGCACCCAGTTCCTCGGCCCCTCTCGGGCATGCCACACGTTGAGGGCAGTGGGGAAGAGCAAAGCACAGGTCCTGTGGTACCTGGGTCTGTCAGGCATGCAATGCCTCAGCTGGCTCCACACGAGTCCCCCTTCCCTGTGCCGAGCACGGCGAGAGCGAGGGGCCGGAGGCCAAGCCTGTGTCTGAGACCGGGGCCCGAGAGCCCACCCCACCAAACTGATGTTATCCTCTGCAATCCCTCTGCATGATATTCAGACCTACTGTTTAAATAAAGCTTTGTGTTGAAGTCTTAAAACGGGTGAGGAGGACAAAGTATACATTTTAATCATACAGAAATGTTATTTGGCCCTTCTTTTTCAAGTCCCTCATCAGCATAGCTGCCTGTCTGGGAGGTGGCTTTAAAGCATACTAACTGTGTGCTGATGAGGAGGAAATATAATCCAAAGTGCATTTAAGACTGCAGCTAATTCCATATATTAAATGTCAAGAAATCGCATTACTCAGCTGGCCATTCTACCCCTGTTTGCAAAACAATACCTGCAAAAATATTTCTAGACATTTAATAAATGATCATCTTAAAATTTTGCAGTTGCTGCACATTGTCCCTAACAGAAAGAGCATTTAATGATACTTTGTACATCTTACTGTAAAGGCTGGGGTCCTGGTTTTTATAAATACTCAGCATTTTCTACTGAGAGATCTTTGGAATATCTCGTCCTTCTGTTTTATTTTTAATGATTTGCTTATATTTCAGGAAAAAAGATTACCTTTTAAAATGGATGAAGTCAGCCTCCATTTTTTATTGTTTAAGCTAATCTTTATAATTTTAAAACATCATTCTTATTAGCATACTTTTCTTTGTTTTTTCTAACTTCGCTGCTGCCACAGAAGAAGTGTCTGCGAGGATAGTACAAGTAGTAACAGCTGAAGCTGTAGCAGTCTTGAAAGGCGAACAGGAAAAAGAAGCCCAGCACAAAGATCAGCCTGGACCACTACCTTTAGGTAAAACGAGACAAAGAATGTTCAAAGTATCCTCGTGCTGCAAATGTTATAACATTATTATATATGTATGTATATTACAAAAAACAGTTACAGCTGTGTATTCATATAGGTTATGGTCCTGGGTAAACTGCAGCACCACTGGATAAATGCTGGAACCACGTAATAGTAGCGGTATACTTGTCGCCCCAGTTCTTCACAGCCCTGTGACTGTCTCATTCACTGTTTGCTCTAACAGCAGTTCTCCACCTGGTTTCTGACTCCCGAGCGGCGCAGCTGTGAATGTAATTGGTGGTAGTGGTTTTGTCGTCATGTTTGGTGGGAACCAGCCACGCTCAGAGCCACTTTGTGTTCAGCTATGTACAACGTGAGAGAGAAAGATTAAGGTCTGAAGAGGCAAAGATGAGAGGACAGGCATATAAAAAGAAAGTGAGGCTTTGCTGGTTGGGTGGTAGCTACTCAAAAAGATGGAGGAGGAGCACCTCAGCAGGAAGCAGAGAGGAATGAGGCACACCAGGTGAGGGTGGGAGAAGTGTTAGCAGCTGGGCCGGCTGAGGGAAGGTTGTGGGAGAGGGAGTTACATGTGGTAGAAGCAAATGCCAGTGGTCCAGACTGCGAATGGTACTACTGCCACTGGTCCATGCTGTGCCCCAATCCTCCTGCTGGCTCCTTTGTGAAATGTCTCTCTGAAATACCAGTATGTATGTGTGTATATATATATATAAAAAAGTAAGTATACAGCCATTTGTACATACAGTGTTTCCTCCCTGCCAGAAAATTTCACAGTAGCTCAAAATATGTACACCAAAGGCCAGAGAAAGGCCGTACTCTGTCCTGAGGTAGGGCAAGTCTTGCAAGCCTGCCCCAGGATAAGTTCTGCTGAGTGCATGTACGTTGTGATCAAATCAAAATAATGCCTTGTGGTATTTTCCCCACAGGCACTCTGCTTTGTTTGGTACACTGGCTGGACCCTGCTTAGGAATGAATTAAAGTCAATGAGTAATTTAGAATATTTGTTGGAAATTTGGTTCCCAAGGTCTTTTGCTTCATTGAACTAATTTTGAACTGCAGCAGGGAGATGTGTTGCTTGGTAATTCCCTTCTTTACAGAGGCTCAATTTTACATGGAAGACCCCAATTCTGCAAAACACTTTGTACATATTTAAGCACAGATTGCTTCACTGGGGCCTGGGGGAGACAAAATGGATATTCAGTTCCATCCAGTTAGATAAGGCATTTTAAAAATATTTTGAGAAGTATGTCTTCAGTTAGAAACTGTTGTGTTACAGTTCCTGTGGTCAGTGACTATTAAATAAGTGCGGGTAGAATTTCATTGTGATGAAGATACAAATATTCTGTCCCTGGACAGCACATTGTAAGGACAAGTTGCTTAAGAGTCTCTTCCAAACCACATGGAACTCAGTAGGAGGAGGCCTGGGAAATTCTGCTGGGGCTTTGAAACTGGCCTTTCTATGCTTGGGAAGAAGCCCTGAATCAGAAACTGAGATCTGCCTGTTGAGAGGTGCCATTTATAAGACAGATCTGTTAAAACAGATTTGTTACTTCTTTTTTTTTTTTTTAAAAACATTGGTTAAGCCCCAGTAGTTGATCTGTTTTTCAAGAAAAAAATTCTCGAAGTGATTGGTATGAAATCAGATGCAGAGGTTAGGCTGAGTTCATTTAAGAAGCAGTTTGTTTAGGATTTCATTGTACTTGAATTGAAATAATTGAAAAAACATCATCTGGTTTCAGCATTTAGTCTCGTGACTGGGAATGCATCCAAAAACCTGGTCTAAGTGCATCTAAGATTTCACTGCGCCTTGCTCAGCTGAATCACTATTATGTCATGGATGACATAAGTTCCCTATGCTGATGTCTTTTGTATTTAGACGAGCAATATTTGCATGTATTCTGTGATTAACCTTGAACTCACCAGAAGGAAAAAAAAAGTGTGCAGAATGTTTTTTGTTCATGTACTCAAGCTAAATTGAAGAGATTGGGTGCTAGTTTCTGACAGTCAGCGTGAATTTGTAAAATCTCTCATGCTCAGATGCTTTATTGTTGTTGCCTTGAGTGACTGAAGGTTTTCTAAGTGGAAATACTGGTTTAAAAGATAAGTTCATACTCGATTTTTGTATTGTACTCTATGACCAGCATTTTGTAAATAATTCATACCATCTGAAAAAAAAAAAACAACCCCCCTTTTATTATAACTTTAAAAATCCATGTATTCTGAAAAGGTCTATCTGAAAACCCACTAGGCACAAGTCCCCATCGAGTAATTCTCTCAGCTGGGCAGAACAGGCTGACTGCAGCTAGTATCAAGCATTGGTCTCCCGGGAATTAATTGCTGTATGTCGTTTTCATGGTTCGATTTCTAGCAGTCGAAGAGTCAGCCAACCTGCCTCCTTCCCCGCCTCCATCGCCAGCTTCCGAGCAGACTGGAGCTCTGGAGGAAGGTAAGGGTCTCCTGGATGTTGCGGTGCACAGCTGTCAGCAGAGGGATGAGACATGAATCTAAAGGATGGGGGAATCAGAAAATGGAGATACTTTCTGCAGCTTCATGCGAAAAGATAAGGCATTCCCCAGCAATAACTCCCCATCTGCAAACCAACTGCAATGCATGGATGAGGTAGACACATATGCACAGAGGTAACTGGCAGGATATGTTAAGTACATCCATATTAAACAAAAAAAGATGGTGGTGCTCACCTGTTTATCAGTTATATGCAATATGAGCCAAGATGTCTGCTGTCCCAATGTGGTCACCAAAACTATGATTCAGTATGGGTCATCTTTATTTTCTTTGGATTTGTTTGGCTGCTTTTTTTAATTACCATTAGCTTTGTTTTTGAAATCTTAAATGCATGAAAGCAAGGAGATTCAGAGGTGGATCATTTCTTTTGTCTTCAACCTGTCATTCATGCTTCAATGCCTATGTGTATTGGGGGTTCTGTACACGGAGTGCAGGAGTCAAATTCTAGTCTCACAAAGCAAATTTCTACTCTCTTCTGCACAATGAATGTTCAATTTCAGTAGCCCATGATCACTACATTTTCCTCCTGCTAAAATCACCTCCAGCAAAGAGCTTAAGCGCTGGCTTAATTTTAAGCAGAGGCCTAAATCCCAGTGAAGTTGTCACAATGGTAAGCATGTGCATCGGTGCTTTGTTCAACAGAAGACAACTGCTGCATCAAGGCCATCAGGATAGGGGGACAGCAATATGTTAAAACTGAGCCATACCACGTGGATATGAGGGAAGGATTTGGGTTCAGAATCTCCAGGGGACTGTCAGTTGAACTCTGCCATGTCAATAGCATTTTTATGTGTCCATTTATTTCCTTCTTGGATTTTCTTTTAGCATTTTTCTTTCTTTTTGTTAAATAAGTGCATGAAAATAATTTCTTATCATCTGCTGAACAAACTTTGTTGGTATTTTAACACAGAGCCTCTATTAATTTTGCAAGTGGATGGTTCCGATTTCATGTGCTAAAGTAGTCTGACTCTCAGTTTATCAGGACACTGCAATTAGGCATGTTCCATCCTGCGGTCATTTTTGAGATAATGCAATTACAGGCTGTGTTAACAACAACATTTGTCAGTCCACTGTACTAGAATACCTACTGGATGTGGTTAGTAACCAATATAAAAAAATTGGATTAATTGATTGTTGGGGTTTTTTAAAAACATCTGCACGTTGTTTGTTTAAAAAAATACTACAACAGTTCCTAGACTCATCACCCAGAGGTAATGGTAATCAGAACTACTATCTGAAAAGGAAGCTAGTAGGGCATTAGCAAAGGCTTTTAGAATTGTTACCAGGTTTTTACCACTATTTTTTAATGTATAGTTCACTTGACTAGTTCAGCGTATGCTTTTTGATTTTTCATATCACAAAAAAGGGCTTGTTCTTCTGCTTCAGGCCAGTGTCAAGGTTCTTACATCATACATCCTTAGTTGAGGATTAGCTTTGCGTACTGTTTCTATCAGCAGTAGTATTTACATGTATTTTAGGATTTTATAAAGTACTTATATCGATTAATTGACAGGAGGTTGTAGATTGAAATCATTTTGCTAGTTGTATTAACACAAGAAGGTGGCAAAACACTATACAACTCGAGCTTATTATGAACCTCCAGACTGTGCTGTTCCCAGCTGTGCATATGACTCAGCAAGTCACTTAACATTGTTGTTTTTCTCTTTCCTTGCATGTAGAATTAGTTAATATAATCGCACTTACTTACCTGCCCTGCAGGGGTGGTTGCAAGGACTGAAAGGTCAGTGTTTGGGAGACGTTTTGATGACTGACACAATGCCACAGTTTTTAAAAACATGCAAATCATTTCCTTTAACGTTATTCAAAAGAGACTTTTCCATGACAAGATTTCAATTCAACCTTTCTTTTTTCAGAGCAGATGGCCTGTATAAATCCTGAAAGTGTAGGTTTGTAAGGGAAGTATGGACAGAAATGATGTGCTGAGTCATTAATGCACTCACAGAATCACAGAATCACAGAATCATATTGGTTGGAAAAGACCTTTAAGATCATCGAGTCCAACCATAAACCTAACACTGCCAAAACCACCACTACACCATGTCTCTAAGTACCTCATCCAAACGTCCTTTAAATACCTCCAGGGATGGCGACTCAACCACTTCCCTGGGCAGCCTGTTCCAATGCTTGATAACCCTCTCGGTGAAGAAAAATTTCCTAATATACAGTCTAAACCTCCCCTGGCGCAACTTGAGGCCATTTCCTCTTGTCCTATCACTTGTTACCTGGGAGAAGAGACCAACCCCCACCTCTCTACAACCTCCTTTCAGGTAGTTGAAGAGAGCGATAAGGTCTCCCCTCAGCCTCCTTTTCTCCAGGCTAAACAGTCCCAGCTCCCTCAGCCGCTCCTCATAAGACTTCTGCTCCAGACCCTTCCCCAGCTTCGTTGCCCTTCTCTGGACACGCTCCAGTACCTCAATATCCCTCTTGTAGTGGGGGGCACAACACTGAACACAGTATTCGAGGTGCGGCCTCACCAGTGCCAAGTACAGGGGCACAATCACTTCCCTACTCCTGCTGGCCACGCTATTTTTGATACAAGCCAGGATGCCATTGGCTTTCTTGGCCGCCTGGGCACACTGCTGGCTCATATTCAGGCGGCTGTCAACAAACACCCCCAGGTCCTTCTCTGCCAGGCAGCTTTCCAGCCACTCTTCCCCAAGCCTGTAGCGTTGCATGGGGTTGCTGTGGCCCAAGTGCAGGACCTTGCACTTGGCCTTGTTAAACCTCATACAATTCACCCCAGCCCATGGATCCAGCCTGTCCAGGTTCCTCTGCAGAGCCTGCCTACCCTCCAGCAGATCAACACTCCCACACAACTTGGTGTCATCTGCAAACTTACTGAGGGTGCACTCGATCCCCTCGTCCAGATCATTGATAAAGATGTTAAACAGGACTGGCCCCAACACAGAGCCCTGGGGAACACCGCTTGTGACCGGCCACCAATCGGAGTAAACTCCATTCACCACCACTCTTTGGGCCCGGCCGTCCAGCCAGTTCTTTACCCAGCGAAGAGTACACCCGTCCAAGCCATGAGCAGCCAGTTTCTCCAGGAGAATGCTGTGGGAGACCGTGTCAAAGGCTTTACTGAAGTCTAGATAGACAACATCCACAGCCTTTCCCTCATCCACTAGGCGGGTCACCTTGTCATAGAAGGAGATCAGGTTGGTCAAGCAGGACCTGCCTTTCCTGAACCCATGCTGGCTGGGCTTGATCCCTTGGTTATTCTCTACATGCCATGTGATAGCACTCAGGATGATCTGCTCCATCAGCTTCCCCGGCACCGAGGTCAGGCTGACAGGCCTGTAGTTCCCCGGGTCCTCCTTCCGGCCCTTCTTGAAGATGGGTGTCACATTCACTAATCTCCAGTCAGCAGGGACTTCCCCAGTTAGCCAGGACTGCTGGTAAATGATGGAAAGGGGCTTAGTGAGCTCTTCTGCCAGCTCCTTCAACACTCTCGGGTGTTGAAGGTCCATCAGGCCCCATAGACTTGTGAGTGTCTAAGTGGTGCAGCAGGTCACTCACCATTTCCCCCTGGATTATGGGGGCTCCAGTCTGGTCCCCATCCCTATCTTCCAACTCCAGGGGCTGGGTACCCATAGAACATTCAGCCCTGCTAATAAAGAATGAGGCAAAGAAGGCATTAAGTACCTCAGCCTTTTCCTCATCCTTGGTCACTGTGTTTCCTCCCCCATCTACTAGGGGCTAGAGATTCTCCTTAGCTCTCCTTTTGCTGCTAATGTATTTGAAGAAGTGTTTTTTGTTGTCTTTTATAGCAGCAGCCAGACTGAGCTCTAACTCAGCTTTGGCCCTTCTAGTTTTCTCCCTGCACAACCTCGCTACACCTTTGTAGTCCTCCTGAGTTGCCCGCCCCTTCTTCCAGAGGTCATAGACTCTCCTCTTTCTCCTCAGTTCGAGCCAGAGCTCTCTAGTCAGCCAGGCCGGTCTTCTTCCCCGCCGGCTCGTCTTTCGGCACCTGGGGACAGCCCGCTCTTGTGCCTTTAGGACTTCCTCCTTAAAGAATGTCCAGCCTTCCTGGACCCCTTTGCCCATAAGGGCTGCCTCCCAGGGGACTCTCTCGACCAGTCTCCTAAACAGGCTGAAGTCCGCCCTCCGGAAGTCTAAGGTGGCAGTTTTGCCGACCCCCCTCGCTGCTTCTCTACGTATCAAAAACTCTATCATTTCATGATCGCTCTGCCCAAGACAGCCTCCAACCATCACATGGCTCACTCTTCTGGAAGCTTCTTGTTTATGTCCGATTCTGAAACTGGAACTCACAGCAGAGTTGGTTGATGAACAGAAGGAACTTGAAAAAAGTTTCACCGGAAGTATATTATGCTGCTTTTTCCCAAAATATCAGTGTTGTCAATTCAATGTAGGTAATGGTAGTAAAAATCTTGTGTTCTGCTCTGTGTTAGAAGATGTAGTCCTTATTTTCCGTGGGTAAGTTGAACTTTTGCTGACTTGAGTGAGCCAGACCTGTCATTTTTATTCAGGCAAAGCTCCCATTCGGAAGAGTTTGCCTCAGTAGGGTTTGACCCAGTTTTGCTGTACTTGTTTAAACCTTCAGTTCCCTATACCATCTGGCTATCCATCCTCATGCACCTTTACATTGCCTGTATGTCTTTCTGCTCAGTAGAATACAATTTATGAATTTAACCCAATTCTACGGTTGTTGAGCAAAAAACGTGAGCACTTGGTGTATCTACCTCAGACCTCCTTTTTTCCCATTCTCTTAGAACATTTTCCTAATGCACTTGTCAGTGTGTGTTGCATTGCTCTGAATCCAAAAGAGACTTCCTTCAGTCATAGTAGGAAGGAAATCACTGTTGTAGACATGACAAAGGTGGATGTGGCCAGCCATGCAGCAAACACAAATTAAAAAAAAAAAAGGTAGAAAAGACAGAGAGGTTTGTGGGTCAAGTGTATTTCATGAGAGAAAGGAGTCAGTGGATGTAGGTTTCTTTCTTTCATTTGGCTGCAGAAAAACATTCAGATGAGCCTGTCCCTTTTTACTGCTGCAGAAGGTAAGATAACTAATTTGCCTTACTGAAATTATTTCATTTATTTCAACTATAGTAACATAATTTTGCTCAGGAAATGAAATTTTCCCTAGCACCGTCTAATCCTTTTATCAGTTGTATCTGGTCATGCAGGGCTGATGCGATATTCTCTTGCCAACTTGGCATTTCTTTTGTGCTCTGTGCCTTTTGACAATGGTCAACAATGTCTTCATGTAAAAATTTTTCTAAATGTTACAAGACAGAAGGATGCCTCTGATGGACTGTCTTCCATTTTGAAATAGGCATTTCAGGTTAAGCTTTAGGTACCAAATAAGAATATTTTGCAAACTGAAAGGAACCAAGTGTCCTATAAAAATGGATTTATTTACAGTGAAAATTACTTCTTGAAAGGCATTTTCAAAAGATACCTGGAAGCTAAAGCAGAATTAGCCTTTGTGAGAAGTTATTTTAATCTTGGACTTCAGAATACATTGGGGATTTTTCCCATGCTTTGAGATGGAATAGAACTATTAGAAGGGACTAAAATAACAAAGAAAGGCTTTTTCTTGTTGCTGAAATAAAAGCATATCCTCCTTTAAAGACAACATTATCCTGTTAATGAAATTATCCGCAGTAATTTTGAAAATGTCTTTATTAAAACTGATAAATAAACAATGTAAATCTGTAGTAGCTACAGATGTAACAGCCCCAAACAATACTAGACTTTGCACTCCTAATGATTTTGCACCATCACAATAATAGGTATTAAGCATTTTTACTGTTGTCAGTTCCTGTAGTTTTAAGGAGCAGAGGCAGGGCCTCTATCTTCTTGCCTACAATCTAGCCAGAGCCTATAAAGAAGGCATTTTCAGCCTTGTTTGCATCAGTATAGAGAAGTCCTGGGGTTTCATCTTCACTCTTGTTGATGCATTTTTACTTCTGAAGGGCCTCTGGATAAATATGACCCACAGCTGGAAGGAGAACCTCCCCTTTTGCACATCCTCCTTCTCCGTGTTCTGCTTCTGACCATATCAACCTTCCGTTCTTTTCTCCCCAATGTCCCAGTTCCAGGAGAAGAGATGGCGTCAACCCTTTCCACTCTTGTCCACAGTAATACATAGACTAGTGTGAGGGCACCCTGCAAAGAAGCAGGAGTTGTAGTTTTGAATCTTCTCAGGTTTAGGAGGGAGTTGATTCCTGGTCTCTCGCATCCTGAGACGTGCCCTCACCCCCTGTAACTAGCCTTTTGCAAATTGTGAGCCCCCTCAAATCTGTCACTGAATTTTGTAGAAGCTTCTAGGGAGAGGAAATCCACAGGTTCTGCATTGCAAGCGGAGCAAGATGCTTCCCTGCAACCTTGCTGCCGACTCTTAAGTACTAGGGAAAGGTGGGAAGCTCAGGTTCAGCCCTGTGTTTGGCATTTCCTATTGTAGTGCTCTGCAGAGCTTCCTGCTTGGCAGAGGCAGGTTGCTGTCTTATCTTTCCACACCTGCCTCTTTTAAGCATGCATAAACCCCTGAATCTGGGGTTTGGATTCCACTACAAGAGCGAAGCAACTAAACTGTCAGTGGTTCAGGCACTCTTTGTGCCCTGGAAGAAATTGTGAGAACAGTTCTCTTGAGCTAAGTTCCATGGGTGGTATTTGTGTATGTGCATAGGTGCTTATAGCATACCTTCAGTCCTGGCTGGCCTCAGGGCTGTGACGGAGTCTTAAACATGGGTAATCTTCCTTTTGCAGCACAATGATACATATTTGAGCTACTAATACTGCCATTGATGAATAATTTTTTGTCCTTTTTGTGGGTGATTGAGCCTGAATGGGTTCCTACTACAGCATTCTTTTTCTAGGCAGAAGAAATATATGTCATTACATTACATACAGGACGCTTGCTGCCATGTTGCTGCAGAAAGCAGAGGGTGCCTTTTTTAAAGACACAGATGTTGTCTTGTCATGGTGTGCTATGGAAAGAAGCTTAAAACTTACTGTTATTTGCCAGGAAGAAGCTTAGAGCTCTTATAGATGGAATTGGTTTGGTCACAATATGTCACCAGATGATAAGGATGGATAAAAATTGCTTTCCAAGACTTGGGAAATGGTAGTTACAGCAGCATTCATGAGCTGTCTTGTTTTTGGGTCACACACAGAGACCTGCTTAATATCTGTTACACTGCCTGTGTTAAAGCCTTGCTTTCTGACTCAGTGTTTTGGATCTGAGAGGAAGGTTTTAGAAGCTCTGGGGAAACTCTTTTAAGTTGTAATTGCCTGGAGAAAGGCCAGGGACACTGGGCATGGACTTGTTCTTAAAGCTAATAGGAAATCCAATGGGATAGCTGCAGCTGCTGAAGGCACCCCATGAATGTAGTGTTCATCAAACTGCCAGTTGTCATATACAGAGAATGGGCTTAAACATATTTTCTGTCGTACTACATGTTTAGTTTTTCATAGCTCTATTTATGGTGAGAGGGCACCTTAGCCTACACGAGCTCTCAAGTCTCCCCTTTAGGTTTGTATGGATTGGATGGTAGGCCAATAATTTTTATGGGGCTGTATTATTTTTCTTTGTCTTGCAAAACCAAACCCAAGCTCCCCTTCCCTGTAGCTGTCAGTAGCTGGTGTAGTCCTGAGATGATTATGTGATTATCTGCGATGCTACAGTGACGGGTGAATAAAGCTGTCATTCCAAAGCATTGGCAAACACTGAGGTGGGAGCTAGTTCACCCACAGAAACATGACACAACAGCATAAAATATAGCACTAACAGAGATTGCTGTGTGCAGCTTTATGTGGCCTTTATCAGGAAAAAAGGGAGATAGCAATTTGGGGAAGGGTTTTTTTTTTTCTTCTTTTTTTAAATGTTACTTATTTAGAGGGAAAGGAAGAAAGTGGGGAAGTTTGAAACAGATACAAATGAGACATAAAACCACCATTGACCAAAGTGTAAGCTGGCTTGCTTTTTAATTAAAAGGCTTTTTAAAACTTGCACTTTCCAGTACTTCACCTGATGACTACGAAGGATACAACTGTGTCGGGGTACCTCAGAGGTTTTTAATACAGTCAGTCAGCTGTATAAGACACAAGAGTATCAGGGCAAGTTGTGAGATGTGGATTGTGTACAATAAGTATTCCTCTAAATAATGAGTGTATAGTTTTGAAATGCACTTACTCCGACAGTTGGTTTCCAATGTCCATAAACGCTGTAGGAAACGCCACGTACGTGGCCCATGTGTTAAAATGCACAGCTGCCTCATTCCTCCATCCCGCCTTAACCTGTAGCCTGGCTGATGTCATCCACTCTGCAGTATGACATAGTGGCTGGTGTTGCTAGTGCATGCATCCATCCTGTCTTGTCTTTCCTTTGTCTGTCTGTCTGTCCTGCAGTTTTTGTCTGTGTGTGTCTATTTGTAGATGAAGGGGCGGAGGATAAGGTGGGACCACTACAGCACTGCCCAGGCTGTGGGCCTGCTGCCAGCAGGGAGTGGCGTAAACACCTGGCCCCCTCCATTTCAGTGTCTGTGCCTGATGATGAGCCCTACAATTCGGATGAGGAGTACTATGAACACCCTTTGTTCAGCTCGGAGTGGACTGGCTCTAGTACACATCCCAGTGCCACAGTGAAGAGCACAGAGGTCTTGTTGGGCCATGATGAAGGTGAACTGAGCATGGTCCCATTTTGTTCCTCTTCCCCTGTACCCACCTGCCATCCATTCCATTATATGTGTGCCTGGGATTGCTGCTTTCTGGGGAGGGAAACCTAGTTGTGTTTTCTCCCCACATGGAAGTGACGCCCCTCCAGAGTCTCTCCATCACAAAGCGAAGCTGCAGCGTGAGCAATGAATGCATCTTTGGGGTCAGTGAAACCATGGTCCCTGCTTAAATCAGGGCTCTTGTTCTACTGGCCTGGCTTGTAGCAGAAGCAAAAGGAGCAGCTAGTTAAAAGAAGCATAAGCTAATTTGTTCTTTGTGCCAGAGAATCACTGCCAAGAACAGTGTGCAAAATAGGCCAAAAGGTTGTTACTGGAGGTAAGTCAGTTGTTAACACAATGGGGAAAAAAAACTGTCTATACTAAAGATAGTGGAAGGTCTTTAATTCTCCAGTAGGCAAAGGAAGTCAGTTTTACCCCAGTATGGACAGGTGATTTCTGGCAGTATTGGGTCATGTTTGATCTCCCCTTGTTTTGTGAA
The DNA here is from genome assembly GCF_035582795.1 of Mycteria americana. Taxonomy (NCBI): domain Eukaryota; kingdom Metazoa; phylum Chordata; class Aves; order Ciconiiformes; family Ciconiidae; genus Mycteria; species Mycteria americana. Next base: position 6,125,988 of record NC_134373.1, on the reverse strand, counting down.
TACACCCAGTTAACATTGTGTCAGCCGACTGCAAACAAGGAGGAAAAAAAAGTTTCCTGTTACTGTGTTTCTCAACCCCTCTTTTCTAGGGCCTGAGTACAACAGTATTACTTTGTCAGTGAGGGTTACATAAAACTGAAATGGCTTTTGAGGAATCAAGAATCTATTTCAGTGCTGACTTCTTTTCCAAGGCAAAATAGATCACATTTCATCTCACAGCATTTGACTGACTCTGTCTTGGGACACAGGAGCTGAAGTTAAAAACAGTACTGAATCCTCTAAAGGTTTGTGTTTCAGGAAGATGGAGGTGTATACCTGAAATTGCTCACTGGGTCATTTCAAGAAAACCAGAGTTGTTCAGAATTTACAGGATAATATAGCCTAATACTGCAACAGCACCAGAAAGAGATCAATGCTAATAATTGAAGATTGTTAATGTCAGCATGTCTGCCTGAAGCTAGATGAGACAGAAAATCCCAGGAGTAGCCTTACTATAGCTGGGGGCTTATAGCTGTACTTACAGCACTCCTGGATTGGTTAATTCATGGGCAGCTTCCTTTTCAGTCACATGCATCTACCTCTGGTGAAAGTGTAAGATCTCAGAACATCTATGAGGAAAAACAATGGGAAATAAGCTGGATCATCAGTGAAAAGATAGGCATTATGAAACAGCCCTCCTCACTTGCTGCCTGTAAGCAAGCAGTCTGGCATAAAAGAGTCTGCTGCACAAAGGGAGTCTGTAGGATTCCTTCGTTAAGTCAGGGATAACTTTCTGCTTTGGTGAGTAATTAGTTTTAATCGTGTGGCATTGTGTGAAGTGTCTGAGGAAATGGAGGCGTATACCTGAAACTGCTCAGAGTAAAATGAGAGGCTTTCCTTAAAATTTTTTAATTGAAAGGGATGGACATACAAAACTGCATAAAATCAGAAAAAGAAAAGTAAAGCAAGTTATTCAAGTCAGGGCCTCTTGTAGCTGGACACCTGCTGTTCTGCCAGGCTGCTTTTACAATCTGCCCATGTGTAAATATCCCTGTAACACTCAGGCATCGGTCCAGTTCTGATTCTGAATCTTCTGGCTTCTGTTCATTTAAGATATAGTATCTAACCTTAATTACATTTTTATATGTTATTAATAATGTGTTGTACTTTACATGGTGATATTTTCTCAGCCTCAAATAGTGTTTGTGTTCCTTAAATCACTTTTTAAAGGCCATAACTGAAGTGGATGGCTGATTGTCTGGTTTTAACCGGGGCAATCTCAGGAGAAAAATCAAGCCCTTGTAAAGAGGTTTTACTTTAATACCAAAAGGCTGGATACAGCCACTTCCAGATTCAAAACGACTTTGTTTGAAGTCTGATTCAGCAAAGTCCCTAAGCGTGAGACACACTTTAAACCCAGGGGGGTCATCAGGTTGACTGCAGCATGGCTGCTGGTCAGCTGCTTAAGTATGTTGCTGAATCAAAGGTTTCACACTTAATCCTGAGTTCTTATCAGAAGGGATACTAATAGAGCACAGTAATATTCTGAGTAGCAATGGCAGGAGTACAGTCCAGAATGGAAACTTTGCTAATCGTTCTTCTGCCATGGCATGAGTAAAGACTGCTCTTGATACTACTGTACCGATCCTAACAGCCCATAGGCTGAGTGAAGTATTTTAGAAATTCAGATGAACAAATTGCACTCATTGGTTTCTTGGACTTCATTGGTGACGAGGAGCCTGGGGGCTACTGGGGAAACAGAAAAGAAAACGAAGAGTCCTTGTGTTAAATCTGTGATTTGCACATACAGAGTTCAGATGCCAGGCGGCCTAAGGGAGAAACTGTTTACAAACCCGCTCAGTGTAGGAATCTTGGCTGAATTCTTGTGAAACCATTAGATATCAGCTATGCACAAGGCTTATTAAGACTATGGAAGTGGCTCAATATTTTGCCAAATCCAGGATCCATGTGCTAGATTGACTTGCTGGCATTTAGCAGTCAGTATTACCAAGGTCAGTGGAAAGAAATGAATGCCTCATACCTTCCTCCACCTCAGTTGAATGTCTTGTACTGGATTAAATAGCACATTTATCAGAAAAATATTAGTGTACTTTGAGCTCATTGATGCATTGGTGTTGTCAGGGCCATCCATCATTCAATACCATCTGCATTTGCAATGAATATTTGACCCACAGTCATCTTTGGGAGAGGTATACCTGTAAAACACTTTCAGCTCTCATCTTGCAGCATAAACATGCTTCTCTGGGGGAGACAGGTTTTTTTGTTTTGGGTTGTTTTTTTCCCTAAGGAAAATTCAGTTCCACAATGACTAAAATGGGCTGGATACTAGCAGTCCTTTGACACACTTAAATCTAAAATGTTCAGAGCTGAAAGTGTTATGCAAAAGCAGTCCTGTTGAGCTGTGTGCTTGGTGTTTACTGTTGGTGTTGATGTCGCCTCCTTTTTCCATCCCCAAGAAGAAGAACCAGTAGAGAGTCCGATGGCTGTGGAAGTGAAACCTGCTGCTCTTCCTGGGAAGCAACTGGGGAAAGAGCACGGGCCCTTTGAGCCTTCGGACCAGGCAAAGGCCCTCTGTGGGGGTCAGTCGGATTCGGGTTTGGAGGCCAAAGTGTGTCGTGAAGACAAAGTGCCAAGCGTGGCATCCAGCAGGGAGAGTGTAACCATTGTGGCAGAAACGCCCCTGAAAGACACATCCCCTTCCTTGGCTGAGGAAGGTGTGTCCTCCTTAGGTTTGCATGTGTTTGCTGCCGGTGAATCCTTCTCCAGCTTTCTCCAGTGCTTTCCAAGGCTGCTTCATTTCCTGTTCTTCCCATTTATTAGTACGACTGCTCTTGTTATTATGCTTGAAGAGTGTGTAGCAGATAATATGATTGCATAGGTGCTGTATGACAACATGGTTTCCCACCACTGCGGCTGATTCCTGATTTTTTACTTTGCCATGATAAAATACGCTTTGCAGCTAAGCTGATTCCTGTGCGTAAGCCTTTTTCCCTCATCTCAGATGTGTTTGCCAGTCACATTGCTAATCTATGTATATTTTTTTCTTTTTGGTGCAGAAATTCATCTGCTTTTCTTTCAAAAAGTAGATTTATTGACTTTGACTATGACATAAAGAGGCTTAAACTGTAGAAATGTTTTCATTTGCAGTGTGCAGGTTTTTTGTTTGGTTTTTTTTTGTGTGCGTGTGCTGCAGTGCATTCTGGTTTAGCTTCCCTAAAGCTATCGCTTCTTATGTCATATCCTTGCCATTCATCGCAGTCCACCCCTCCTCTCCTCGATCATTGCCAGAACTCTGATTTTTTGTGTGTCTTACCTTATTACAAATGTTTAACCCTGCTGGAGTGCCTCGGTCAGGCAAAACCCCCATCGCTTCCACTGGGATGTTTGCCTTCATAGTGAAGTTTAGGATTGGGTGCATAGGGGAAAGTTCTGATCTGCTTACTGAACAAAATATTTACTGCAATCAATTGTCTTTCAGTACATAAGAACTAGGCTTCAAGATTTTCCTTTTAATGGTATTTCTCCTCAGCCAGTGCAACAAGGTGTCAAGACACATTGTATGGAGTAGTGATGTACCCATTCACTGCCTGGCTAAGAAATGCTGCATTTGGGAGGCTGGTGTTCTGGCTGGCCCAGCTAAAGAATATTAAATTCCTTTGGCAGTCAGAATATGTATTGATGCCACTGGTATTGTTCATTTGCACTACAGTAAAAGGCACAGTAGGATACATAAAGAAGGTCAGTATGTAGCTATTTAATTTCTGTGAAAGAAGGATGACATCAGCTCAATGACCATGTTTTTATACTTCATAGAGTTTGCAAGTAAGTCACCAAATATAAAAACATAAAGGAGCAAAATTACTGTAGTTGTAGTCCTCTTGTTTTTCTACCTGTAGAGTTTAGAATAGCAGTTGCTTTTTTGACTAAATGTTAACATATGCAAATATTTAAAGAATGACCAGTACTTCGATACTAATTGTTCTAAAAAATTCTGATTCATCAAAGCAAAAAGATGGCTCCATGGACTTTAAATCAGAGATGAGGAGATTCAGAGTTGGCCCAATGCTTGTTGTAACAAGCTTTAGAAAAAACTGATGAAACTTTTTTTACAGATTACTGCAGAAAGTTCTGCCACATTCTGCAGTATCTCTTTTCATATTTTCCATGATAGGAGGATTTTTGTATGATAGGAATCATTATTTTTCATAGGATATTAAAAAAGAAAAAGCTATTAATGATTAACAGAGCATGTATATAAAAAACTTAACTAGGTATTACTCCCTAAAAATACAGTGGCAGACTGTAAGAGTAGCATTTTTAGTTTCAAATTAACTTAATTAGGGCCTGATCTACAGTCGTTGAAATATGCCAGGTATTCTTCGACTTCAGTTACAGCTGAAGATGACTGGCCATTTTGAAGACCAGACCTTCAAGATCTGGGACTATTAATAGCTCTGTTGCTGGTTTACACATACCAGTTTCATGGCAGCAGTGACATTTTTGTCATTTGCCAAAGAGTAAATGTTGAAAGTTGGTACAATTAAAAACACAGCCTTTTCTGACACTTGCAAAGCCTTTTATATGCATTATTTCTTTAGTTTAGGCTGCATGTAGAAGAAAAATGTAAAATAGATATAGAAATGTATAACTATGTACGTTTTAAATATCAGCAACATGCAAAGATACTACTGAGTGGACTTAATCTTGCAGACTTTACTAACTCAAAACTAACCCAAGTTACAGAGTCCAGCAAAGCATACCAAGGAAGTGAGGATTACTTGTGGTTTTACTGTTGTATACAGACCATGAAGATCAAGAATTCACATGAAATCATCTCATTTCAGTGGTCACATGTTTATATGTGTACAATTCACATTTTCAGTATAGAACCTCATATATTGAAAGGAAACTAGGGTTTAACACTTTAAAGCAGATTTCTAGGTGGATGGCCTTGCTGCATGTTTGCATCTTTCTCCCTCTCCTTTCCATCATTCATACCAAGATGTTGTAAGCCACATGACTGCCTGCCTGTAAGTGCTTTAAATAATTTTGTTATAAAACCCAAACAAACTACTTCAGATTTACTTGCAGCCACGAAGATGGAATTCCGTGTCCAGGAGGGCGCACGCCCTTTCACAGCAGAACCATTAGACACAAAGCAACATGCATCTGGGAAAGACAGTAAGACTGGTGAGCAACCTAAACATGATGCCTTAGTTCCACAGCCAGCAAAAACAGAGGCTATAGATAAAAAGGATTCACAGAGCAAAGACAAAGAAAAAATGCCTTCACTTCTATCAGAACAGATCTTGGAAACTGATTCACAAAAGAAAGAGGAAGCCAGTTTTGCAGAACCTGCTGCCAAGCCTCCTGCTTCTCAAGAACAAAAGGACTTGTCCTCTGAACTGCCTACAGGGAGCAAAACAGAAGAAAGGACAGCAGATGTGCCCTCATCATCCACCCAAGTTATCTCTATGAAATTTAAAGATGACCTTAAAGATGTCCAAGATCTTGCCATCAGCCATGGTGAAAGTTCTCTGTTGCTATCAGAACGCAAGGCAGAAGCAGCCAAAGGTGAACTTCCTTCAGGCCCATCTCCCGCTGTCCCCCAGGAGCTTCCACTCAAAGACAGTTCCAAAACAAAACAGGAACCCACTGACCAACTGTTTGCCAAAGATCTCACTAAAGAAGAACAGATCCACAGAGACAGGACACTAGCTCTTCAGGAAGTCTCAGCAGTAACTGTAGATGGCCTGAAAACACCAAGCACCGAGAAAATCCCTGCGTGGGGGGAGGAAAAGGACATGACCAAGGATGAGAGTGATGAGGAAGAAAGGTATGACTTCTATGATAAAGGGGAGGCTCGAATATTAGATGATGGTAAATTTACCACAAAACCTGAAGTTAAGACACTTTCCCTAGACAAAGCAGACTTTCAAAAGGATGATGAAGCTAAGAAGTCACCTGATATTCTCAAAGCAGAAAAAGAAGTGGACCAAAGTGGGCTCCCAGCAACAGTAGACATGAAAATGGAGGTCCAGCCAAGCACACAGGTACCCCCAGCCAAGTTAAGCCATGAACTGACCCTTGAGAAAACAGTAGAGCACCCTGACACCACTCAATTATCCACAATAACAGAGAAAGCCCCTGAGGCACCAAGTTTAACCACTGACAAGACTACTACTCTAGAACCTTCTCAAGAGGAAGATGATAAAAAAGATACCAGGGAGGATAAGACAAGTGTTTCAGCTCCTCATCAAATGAAAGAAGAGGAGGATCGATCAGGAATGTCGAAGTATTTTGAAACCTCTGCTCTGAAAGAGGAAGCCTTCAAAGCAGACGCTCTGAAACAAGGCAGTGATTACTATGAGCTAAGTGACACTAAAGAGAGTGTGTATGAGCCTTATCAGACAGATCGTCTAATACCTGAAGACAAAGAGGAAGAAGAGGAAGAATTACACACAGAATTGGACCAGCAGCAGAGTGGGCCTGCTCATGAAATAGGGTACAGTACCCTGGCTCAGAGCTTTACACCAGACAAATCTGAAGAACCAAGTTCCCCAACAGAAAGAATGTTCACCATTGACCCCAAAGTCTATGGGGATAAGAGAGAACTCCACAGTAAAAATAAAGATGACCTAACTCTGAGCAGGAGCTTGGGACTTGGGGGGAGATCTGCAATTGAACAGAGAAGTATGTCTATTAACTTGCCCATGTCCTGCCTGGATTCAATAGCTCTGGGATTTAGCTTTGGTCGTGCACATGATCTTTCTCCCCTTGCTTCAGATATTCTAACTAACACTAGTGGAAGTATGGATGAAGGTGATGACTACTTGCCAGCAACCACACCAGCATTGGAGAAGGCTCCCTGCTTCCCCATTGATAGTAGAGAGGAAGATGAGCACATTGAAGAAGAAAAAGCAATGGCAGAAGAAAAAGTCCAGCCTGAGACCTTGGTCGAATCACCTTTCCTGGCCAAAGAATATTACAAAAATGGGGCTGTCCTGGCTCCTGACCTGCCTGAAATGTTGGACTTAGCAGGGACAAGATCTAGATTAGCCTCTGTGAGTGCAGATGCTGAGATGGCACAAAAGAAGACAGTTCCTTCTGACACTGTTGTGGAAGACACCAGCACAGCCCTGCCACCTGTGACAGATGAAAACCACGTAACTCTAAAAGCTGAAAGTCAGCTAGAAGACTTGGGCTACTGTGTTTTCAATAAGTACACAGTCCCACTTCCTTCTCCAGTTCAGGACAGTGAGAATTTAACAAGCGAAACCTGTCCCTTTTACGAAGGCACAGATGAAAAACTGAGACGTGGCCTGGCTCCCGACCTGTCTTTAATAGAAGTGAAGCTGGCAGCAGCTGAAAAATCAAAAGAAGAATTCCTCAGTGAAAAAGACTTAGGTCAGCATGCCACTGGCGAGTCCGTTCTGGCAAGGGACTTTGAGCAGGAGAAAAAAGAGAAGCTGGATACTGTGCTAGAAAAAAGTGAAGATCAAGTTGACTCTAGAGAGGTCTATCCCATTAAAGGTGCAGAGCCAGAGAAGACAAGACCTGAGGCAATCTTAGAAATGAAAGAAGAAAGCGTGGCTGATAAAGTTCATGTAACCGATGATACCATGTATGACAGAATATCAGCTTCGGAGATAGCAATAGAAAAGGATGCTGTTTCTTTGTCAATGGAGAGGGAGGAGAAGACTCTTAGTGTTGTTCCTGAAATAGCTGAGATGGAAGCTCCAATAAAACCAGATTACAATGCTATAAAGCATGACTTGGAAGTGGCTGCAAGGAGAGCTGACCAAGAATATCAGAGTCAGTTAGATACTAAGATCAGTGAGGTTGTTTCTTTCCCTTCAGGGAAAGACAAAGCCTCTGTTAAAAAAGCAGAGCCTGAACCCAAAGACACTCAACAGAAAGATCAGACCATCTTGTCCAGAGAAGCAAAGGATGCAGATGTACTTTGCAAGACCGAGCCTAGTTATGTGAAGGACAGCACCAAACTGTCTGAAACAGAAATTAAGGAAAAAGTAACTAAGCCCGATCTGGTACATCAAGAGGCAGTTGATAAAGAGGAATCTTATGAATCTAGTGGAGAGCATGATCAAGCCCAAGAAAGTTTGAATGGAGAATCCTTGAAACTAGAGGATATCAAAGCAGAACCGCCAAAACCTCCTGTGTCTGAGGAAGAGACGCCTGCACAGTTACCAGCAAAGGAGCCTTCTGTGGAGCACCTCCTTTCAAAAGCTGAGCCTCTCCATGAAGAGCCTGCTGAGATTCAGATGGAGAACATACCACAGCCTGCAGAAGGAACTGAAAAGATTCCTGATACAGCTGTGAAACCTACGGAAATCCAAGAGCTGCTGCCATGTGAAGTGACAGCTGGGGCCACAAAAGGGGAAGAACATGAGGAAGAAGAGGTAGAAGTAGGGCAAGAAGAAAAAGAAGAGGATAAACAGCATCTTGTATCAGAAATGCCCCCAGAAATAGACTTTGGGAAACCTACTGCTGAAGAAATGCTAGCCAAGGGTAGCCCAGAAGCACTGCCTGAACTGAAAGGCATTATTGAATCAGTGGTGACGGTAGAGGATGACTTTATCACAGTGGTGCAGACAACAGTTGATGAGGGTGAATCTGCTTCTCACAGTGTGCGCTTTGCTGCTACTCAGCAGGAAGACATCGAAACAGGGGACTCCCAGGCTGAAGAGGAGCTCGAGGTGGAGGAAGTGGCTGACATCCAAGTTGAGCCCAAGGAAGGCTCCCCAGAAGCCCCTGCTTCACCCCAGAGAGAAGAAATCCTGCTCACCGACTACAAGACAGAGACGTGTGATGATTACAAAGATGAAACAACAATCGATGACTCCATCATGGACACAGACAGTCTCTGGGCAGATACTCAAGGTGTGCATTATCCTTTCTGTTTTGTCTGTTAAATATTTTTGCTTCCAAATCATAATGATCAAAAAGCAAAATTATTATAGTTGTAATAGTAATCTCAGCATGTTTCAGAAAAGTGATAAAAGTCTGCCTTTTTTTATTAATCCATCTGCTCTGTCTTCAACTATTTTTTTCCTGCTCCACCGCAGTATTGTTAACATTTGTTACTAATCTTTTGTTTGTTGTTATAATTTGCTCTGATCCTACAGATGATGATAGGAGCATCATGACTGAACAGTTAGAGACTGTTCCTAAAGAGGAGAAGGCAGAGAGAGAATTGCGAAGATCATCTCTCGATAAGCATAAAAAAGAGAAACCTTTTAAAACTGGGAGAGGCAGGATTTCTACTCCTGAAAGGAAAATAGCTAAAAAGGAACCTAGCACACTCTCCAGAGATGAAGTGAGAAGGAAAAAAGGTTCATTTAACACTCCCTATTACAATATATACTTTTTTTTTTTTTACTATTGTACAGTACGTACTATCTGGTTACTCTGTTGTAGATGATGTGCACCTTAACAGTATTAATGGTAGTGCTTTTTAATGAGACGTTGTACAACTATATGAAAAGCCATGTGCAAGGCTCACTGCTCCACCAGTCCTGTTTCATTGTAGGCATCCCCACTGATTGCTGGGTAACACATCTGAGGTTAATGCACAGGTGCTCCCCCTCTTCTGACCTAGGATTTGTTCACCCCAGTAGAAGTGACACATCGGGTTGGAGTTGTGGAGCAGTGGGCCTGCCACTTGATGTATTGTCATATGAAACTGTTTGCTGGTTTTTTCCTGATTCTGTGTTTTTGTGTTTTCTTGTCCATAGCAGTGTATAAGAAAGCTGAACTTGCTAAAAAAACTGAAGTTCAGGCCCACTCTCCCTCCAGGAAAATCATTTTAAAACCTGCTATCAAATATACTAGACCAACTCATCTCTCCTGTGTTAAACGGAAGCAGACAGGTGACTGCGTTCTGTTCAGTTATGCAATGTGGCTGGCAAACATAGACATATTTTTTTTTGTAAATCTCATGGCTATAGCAGCTTCTCTATTGTTTTATTTTTTCCTGCAAGAATATCAGTCTTCACAAATAGTATTGCTTTTTTAGTGTTTTGTATTGTTTTTCTTTTCTTCTTTCATTCTTGGTATTTGTTTGTTTTATTTTATGGAGGCCATGATCATGTATGCTTGTCATTGCTTGGACCTCCAAGTGCTGTGGTTGTAACTTGGCATCGTGCTTATAGTGTGGTGTTGTAGGAATCTCTACTCATCATTTTGTTCTTTCTTTTTTTTTTAATTATGCTTTTTTGTTTTTTTCTGGTGGGAAAATGTTGACAGCTTAAACCATGGTATGCATTTCCATTATTTTGCTTTTTTACTCTCATGCATAATAAGAAGTGTTTCAGACTTATATTTTGTTGATTGATGTTATCTGCATTGACACTTCCCAATCTGTCACTGATGTTTATGCTGTACAGTCAAAATCCACAGGGGGAATCCAGCCACATGCAGCATGAAGCTGAGAGAGAAGAAATCTGGGCTCACACTACGAATGCATTCCAAGCAAAAATCTTAATATTTGGTAGAGGAAGATGAAAGGACGGAACAAATGATTCCTGTTACGTCTTGATAGGTGTATCATTATTTAGAGGACCAAAAATAACACTTTCAGCATTTTCATGATATTACTTGTTGTTACTGTGAGTTCAGGGTGGAAAGATGAACATCTTGACGTTGCTGGTGATCTTAAAAAAAAAAAAAAATTGCTAGAAGAGGCCAGGTTTTCTGCATGTAACGTAGCTGCATGCTGCAGTGCGGTTGTTCATGAGTGAAACTAGGGCTATTAAGAACCATGACCAGCAATGCAGAACTACATAGGCCTCTTCTCATGGCTTAGAAATTGAGAACAGGATTTATTACCCATCCTGTAGTTAAACAGTGCAATACCAAAAGTCTTCTTAAGAAGTCGCTCCCATCCAGTGTTGCACCAGAGTCACTCCTGTTCTAAATTTAGACCAGTCTCAGCATGGAGGTCTGACTAGTGAAAATACAGTAAAAGGATAGTTAGGCAAGGGTAGTTTTAATACCATGCCTCAACTGTATGAAGTGTGTATTGTCTCCTGGTTGTACTCCATTAGGGCAACAGAACTAAATTCTCTGTTCTGTCGCCTTGCTCCTGTGCGGGAATCTGGCGCGTTTACTTCCCCCCCTCACGAGAAATGGAGCCAGGAAGTAAATCCAGGCCCCGCTGTGTTGCAGTGATGGCTCCTCTTCAGTTCGCCATCTCTAGGCTGTCCTAACTTGCACTCTGGACCAGAACTACCCAAGAGTGAGGAATTTTAAGAAAGGATTAAAAGAACTCTTCTTGCTACCTCTTGCTGTTTGCTGAAGCACAGCTTGATCAGCTCAGAAGTTATGACCCACAATTCACATATTCTTTCAAAAGACCCAGGGGGTTCACTAAGTGGTGGAAATGGGGGGAAAAAAAGTGTTGGCTTTGTAGTGTTCTCAACTTCGTCTACACTTCTACAGCCACGTGGTCAGTGCTGTCTTGCCCTCAGATACTCTGCCACTAACTCCTCTGAACTATTCTGGCCCAGTAGCATCCCAGAGAGGCCTGAGTCATACCAGTAGACTCGCATAAGGAAATCTGCCCAGTGCCTTAAACGCGTGCTGCCTGGCAACTGACAGAGCTTTTTCTCTCTCACTCTAACATCTAGTGAAGCAGATATATTAGTCAAAGTGAAAAATGTAATACAAAAATGACCTCCCAGTACATTTAAATCCTGAGATGGAGAGCAACCAAAATAGTGGACCCAGATTGATCATAAAATTTGCAGTAATGTGGGTTGAACTTTGAGGTTTGGGCTCTAAAGCAGAGTAGCTTGAACCACACTACAAAGTGAACAAAAATACCTCGTAGAATGTTTCACCACACTCAGTGTTGCTGGAAAATTCACAGTGTCCCTTACTTTCGTCTATCTCACCTTTTTATACTTACTGATGGGACTTGAGGGGAGGCCATGTGAAAGGATATCACACAGCACTGCACTCTAAGACTGTAGGCGGCCATATGTTAACCTACATATCCCTGAGCCTGAACCAGTCATCCAGCTCTTTCCAGAATCTGGAACTTAGAGGGACATTGTCTCTCTCACCTTTTTCCTTTTACGTAAAATATAGCACCATTTCTTGAAGCCAGTTTCGACTGTCAGTGTATCCTATTTGGAATGGTCTTGTCAGCTTTAGTGATACCTGGCCAATGGAGCCCCACCAAAAGTCTCTTGGCAGTGTAGTCTATACAACTTTGAGAGTATTGCAGTCAGTTAAAACCTCTGTGTTGCATTTCCTGTGACTTTAGAATGAAACATGTCTAGTCATAAGTGTCTACAAAAAAAAGTTAATATTTGCTCATGTTTTCTGCGTAGTGGCCCAGGAAATGACATCTTTCCCCTATTTTCCCCTCAATACCAGAAAAAAATTCCCATGTCACTGTGAGGTAAGCACTGGCAAAGGCTGGTAACTTACAGTGCCATATCCACAGGGGTGGGACTGCTTTCTAAGAGACTCATCCTTGCCATCTGAAAAAGACACTGCATGGCCAGTTTTGAGGAAAGAGTTGTGAAGTCTTGGCCTTGACTGATGTAGTTCATGAATGAAACCTCAATCCGACTCATGTTTTGTTAGTGGCTGTGAGACGCCGCTGCCATTGTGCCATCAGAGGAGTATTTACGGTGGCAAGGCCAGGACAATTACCTGGGTATGAGCAGGAGTCACTATGTGATGTGCTTCTGTTCCTTGTCTTCAATTCTGGGGTCACCCCCTGAGGTAAAACATGTTTGTTGTGTATTTAAACTGGCAGCAGAGCCTGTAGAGATCTTTTGTTCAGATGGAGAAGTTGTGGTGCTTTCAGGTAAGTCGGCACAAGCAGCACAGCTATTCTTTCCACTTCATAGTGGTGGCTGGTTAGGGTTCAATACCAAGGGAAGGAGGAAAGAAGCTATTTTTGATTATTTAGAAGAGATGCAAAACAGACCAAAACCAGCAGTAACAGATGTGGTAAAATGTGATGCAGGAGGACTGTGCTGTACTTATTACAGCTGTAACTTATTACAGTTACAAATTCAGAAGAACTGAAGTACGCAGTTATGTATTCTTTTTCTCCTGACAAGTTTTCTCTCCTACTCCTTCAATTTTAAAAAACAGCAATGAAATTATATTAATATGAGGGCAGAACTAGAGTGGGAAGTGGGCCAGAAAACCAGGGATCTCCTCACCACCCCTGGGAACTGCACAGGGAGAGGAGAAAATTAATTGGTTCTGTCCTGTATGATGTGTTAGCATTGCTTTTACGGTTGGAAGACAGTTGGGTTTATAGCAAAAGGTTGTCATCTGTGACCACTGTCCTGCTTCTGCATTTACTAAGGGCATCCTGGCACAGATACCAAAAGATTTCACATCTAGTTTTTGTGTGGCAAATCACTTCCTGAACAACAGTGTTGAGGTGAGACTAATAACCTGCTTTCCAAAAAGCTGCCCCATTCCAAAACTTTTCAAAAGAATGGAATCTAAGTCAGAGAAAAATCTTACCTCAAACCATGTTGTATCAGATAAATGAAATACTGAATTAACATACTTGATGTCCCAGATACAATTTGAGTTGCTAAAGTCTGAGGGCTTAGCTGAGCCATGGCACACTGACCTTGTTGACACAACTAGGATGATAATTCAACAGTGAATCTCTCTCTTTCCATTAGGAATGTTGGCTAATATTTTGAAGAGTGGTGATTTCAGGGGCCTCCCTTAAAATTTTCATTTGTTGGTTACTTAAAGAAGCCTGCTTTTTAGAGGACAGTCCTGAAAATCGGGATGCTAAGGTGTCTGAGGATTGACCTTCAGAACTAGAGCCTCTTCTAATTGTCAACTATTTCTTCAACTTTTTACTGTAGTTTCTAGACTTCTAGGAACATGAATACAAAATTTTGATTTGTTTGAAATGTGTAGAATATGATTTTACCTCAAGTATGATGAATATGGGATGTTTTTAAGGCAAGTACATTTCTGCATACAGTTCACTGAGAATAATTCACAAAGTAATTGCTTTGCACGGTAGTTCCAAGGCATTTAATTGTTCTAATAAGTGTACTAAGTGGAAATGCTTATTATTTTTGTTTTTAACTATCAAGTCTTTCTTTGGGTCTCTCAGCAGCAGGTGGTGAAACAAACCAGGCTCCTGGTGTATTTAAACAAGCAAAGGAAAAACTCTCAGTGAGTATAATCATCTTATCATTCATCTTTATAATCTCCTTTTGTCCCTATTTCAGATCTTTTTGTGTTAATTCAGTACGTAATTGTGCGTTCAATTTAAAATTTGTGTTCCATTTAGAATTTGTTTGCCATATTCATTATTCATTTAAAAGGGTAATTAAAACCACCTTTCCTGAATAACCTCTGAATTACAGTCGCGGGTAGTAGATGATGACAGTTTGCAGATCCATAGGGGGCACACAGACTCCAAACTGCAGGAGTTGGATGTTGTTCAGCATTTTGAGCCAGGTCACCCTCTGGGATAAACTGTGTACCTGGGCCCTTTCTGCAGCACCTGACTTGTACGGCCACCTTGCTCGATTGCTATGCAGGCAGAAACCCTCCCCCAGGACTCACTGGATGTCTTCCAATGCACCATTACATAGCCATGCCTTCTGCAGAGGTCATGCCTGTGTAGAAGTTATTGGCCAGCAGCATTTTATATGTGATTAAGTGCTTTCCGAATGGCCATTTCCTGGACCGCTGATTTCTGTCTGTGTTTTAACCTGACAGTTACGTGCCCTGCCTTCAGCTGCTCTGCAGCCTGTTCTGCTCCCTGTGTCTGGCTCTCCTCTGCTGAGTTTCCTTCAGCAAATACTGCAGTGCCTCTCCACCCTGCTCCCATGCTGACCTTACACTCTTCCACTCCAAAATCTCCAGGAAACCAACCTCCTTTCACTATCCCCTATGCAACTATTTTCTACATGACAGTGACACATGCTAATTCACATCTGCAGCATAACTATACTTTGTCATTGTTAGCCATCAGTAACAATGAAGAAGTTCCATAGGATTCCTCTAAATTTCCTAATATATTCCATGGCTGATTTGTTTCATCTGTGTAATCCGATCATCAGTTCTTTGGGGAGCAGAAAACTCTGTCTCATAAAGTGCTGCACATTATTTATGAATCATAAGAAATGGTTAATGATGATAGCAGTGTAACTGATTGGAGGCTTTGGAGGAGCTGTGAAATTTAGACCTGAATTCAGCCATGGATTCTGGGATTTCATGTGGTTTTTCAGGTCTGACCCATTTCAGCTCCTAACTGGGAAACTGCTAGAGCTTCTTTACTAGTACAGTAAGAAATATCTGGACAGGTTTCTGGTCTGAGTCAACACTATGGTTTATTACTGTCTTTTCTTGGGGGTGATCAACACTTACGCAAAAGAAGCCAGTACTGGCCCATTTTCAGAGTCATCCGTGTTCATGGAGTGCTCTAAGTACAAGCACTGCAAAATCATTCTCTAAATTATCTGCTTTCTCTACATCTTTCTTATTCCTTTCCCTTATGTTATGGCAAAGATCAGAAGTCTGTCCCCAGCTTACTTTCCCTGTTGCCTCATTTCTCTGATTGCCACACTCACGCATCTCTTGGACATTTTTTCTTCTGTGCCTTGGCTTCACCTCTGCTTTTATAAAGACCTCTCCCTTTTTGTTGTTGTGTTTCTTCCTGATTTTCAGCTTTTATGTCCTTCAAGTGCAGCCTTTTCCTCTCTACTGGTAATTTTAGATCATCCAACCTGATCAGTTTTGTTATCCATCTTCAAACTACAGTTTACATACTGCTTTGCAGAACGAGTTCAGGAAAGGCTAAGCAGTTCCATCTGCTGGAAGGAGCTGTGTACCTGCGAGATGTTGAGAACATCGGTCATGTTTTAGGAACACCTCTGAAATAAAGTGAGGTTTCTGCATCCCAAGTTCAGCAATCCCTGAGTCATAGTCAGGGTTACATAGATCTTTGTCCTGTGGACAGCTGGTACTTCAGGCAACATTAATTATAACAGAGGTCAAAGGTAATGTACTGCTAACAGAGAATAAGAATAGTTTTCTGGGTAAAGCACAGGCAGGGATTGAGGCATTTGGTTTCTTTGCTTGCTCTACCAGCCTTGAGCACGTCACTGAAATCTGGTTGGGCCAGATTCTGCTGCTGTTACTGATACTAAAAAATGCCTTGCTCCCTAAATAACACTGAGGGGATCTAGACTGTGATAATCTCAGAGCAGTGCATTAGCTCAAGGTCATGCCTTTTCCCCAGCTGTTCCATTGAAAGATCTCAGTCTTGTCCATCTTTAGCATCCCCATTAGATGCACATATTCATGCAGGACACTGTATGCAATATGAGTGAAAAGGACAAGGGCTCTACATTGTGCCTAGAATCTTAATCTGTAAGAGTTTTCCAGTCTAGTTAGGGGAAACATTTTGCATGACCCGCAAGCTGAAAAAGGCGAAAACCACTGAACGAACATTTGGGCCTCAAACTGTGCGTGCGTAGTTGTATCTCAAGTTCAGAAAACCAGGTGAAAAGTGTTTGCAGAATGTCTGCTTTTTGGAGCCACCCAACATAGATACCCAGCTTCCACAGAGTTTCAGCATCAATAAACACCTTAGTGGATTTGTAAACATGGCCCAAAGTTTCACAAGTGGATGGGACCCATAAATTGAACTATGACATATCAGTCAAAGTCTGGAGAAGCCTTTGATGTGACAGAAACACATATTGTTCAGTTTCTGTTTGAAATAATTATTCACTGATTTTATTCTGTGTATTCTCAGACAGTGAAATAAGTATTAAAACAAAGAGATGCAAATATGTTGCAAAACTCATTCTAGGAATATATTCTTGCTAGTAAAGCACTTCCATCCTTTGAACTAATTTCTTGTCTCGCTCAGTAGAGCTACTTGATATGGATGATGATATCCAATAGAAGTCTTCTCAGCTGTGTTGTAGGACTGGAATTGTTTGTTACACAGTTCTGCAACTCTTAATCACGTTGATGATGTCATGGATGACATTCAGCACACCAGCCTCAGTTTTCTGTAGGCTGGGTATGTAGCCTAAGCCAGATGCCTGTCAGTAGAGAGTTGACAACCCATTCTTTTCTCATTTTCTAACAAAGACAACTTAAGGAGTAACTCAGACACGTTTTCTGAACATGGAGAGAATCTAGGTGACTAACTTAGATCAAATGCCAGATTTTTCATGGCTGAAGTTCTGTACCAAATCCCATAATTACAGGCCCATTGGGATTGGTCCTATGTGTAACTTCAGGCTTGTATGAATACAGACAAAATCAGGACTACATTGCCAAGATAACAGCCTTGCAATTGTTCTTTGTAGTATCAGTTACACCCATGGGAGAAAAAAAAGTGTTGCTTGAGCAAGCAACCTTTTCTCTTTCAAGGAAATTCCTTTTTGCAAGGAAGCTTTTGTTAGGTGCTCCTAAGTGTCAACAAAGACTTTTCAATCTGTCCTATTGATGTTTAATTGTTCTTTCAATGGGGTATTATCATTATTCAGAATCAGACAAGTATCTGATCACAATGACATATCATGTCAACTTTTTAACCATACATGGGTTTCCTCATCCCAGGACTCCACATTGTCACTCTATAGAGTGACACCAAATGCACAGAATACAGCGTTTGGCGTGCATTAGGGATTTTGTGTGTACACAGTGGCACAAGAAGCAATACTGTCATGTCATTCTGCCATTGTGGGAATACTGGTGTAACTTTGCTTTTACGATTCCCACTGTTTTATTCTTGACTGTAGCCTGGAGGGTTGTATTTCAAATGCACAACTTAGTTTTAAAGGACTAGGATCTCTTGGTTCTCTGTAGTTTTGCACTTGCTTCTAATGCAGCCAACCAGCAGTTGTACCAGTTAAATGCCATACCTGGCACCAGTTTTGTCCTATTAACGCAAGACAAAAATAGCATCTGCAGAAAAAGGCACTTCCTAGAATCAGTAACTCTGTCCAGACCCAGATGGTTTCAGTAAACAACACAGAACTAAAACTTTCATGCATGTCAGAACTGCATAGACACCATTACCAGACACAGGAAAAGTATTAATTCATAGCTTGGCTTTTTTTTTTGGTCCATGTTGCATGTGTTTTCCTTTTGTCCAGCTTCATGTTGTGTTTTCTTTTGTTTGTTTTCTCATGACTAGACTGCCTCTTTGTCAAAGATTCCTGCCTCAAAGGCTAGAGCAAAGTCATTGCTTCCTCCAAGACCCAGCTCAGCTTGCTCATTAACTACTAAAAGGGCCACTTTTCTCGATACAGACAGTTATTATGTACGGCCCTCCTCAGCAGGCCCAAGAGACTGCTTGCCCTACTCAAAATCAGATGCTAAGGTAAGGTAGCAGAGTTGGTAGAGAGAGTTAGCTTGGAGATGTGTAGGTGAATTCCATGGATCACATTATCTCCCCACTGAATTTGAGTAACTCTCTGTGAAGCTTATGTGGGATTACTTACATCCAGTGGCAGGAAAACCAGTTATCAGGCTACAAGATTTGTGCTACAAAATGGATAAAAACAAAGGAGATTCTCCAGAGGAAACATAAGTGAAATAAGTTAAACTAGAAGGACATATCTTCTTTCTCTTGATGATATGGATGCTGCTTCATTGACTGCTAAGAAGTTGCACCCATTTGCACGTGGGTAAGTGGCAAAGAACAGCAGTACTAATTTGCCTTCCAAGTTTAAAAAATGTAATTTTCAACCAGTGAATATTCTCTGAAAACAAATTCAGTCCCCAGTGTAGGAGAGTACAGTTCTAATCACCAGCAATAAGGGCGGAAGCCAAATACTCTAGGAACCTAATTTGGTCTATGCATGGGACCACGTTGAAGAAGTTGCAGTATAAATTTAAGGAGATGTTTGGCAGTCCATCCTAGCTTCCTCATATTTACATTTCACTTGTGTTTCAAATCTACTTGATGCTGAGTTGATGACTATCCCCATTTAAAAACTGGTTTCACTATTAACTTCCATTTTCTGTGTAACGCTATGCTTGGTTTGTCTTTTACTGGTTGGGACCATCATCATATTTGCCTTTGGGAGGTCTGTCTGCTTGTGCAAGACTGTCTTTGGCTGCCCGTCCCATAAGTTCAAAAATATTCTAACATACATGTCCATTGCTCTAACCCTGGTAAAAAGAAGGTATCTGCTGATTTCAAAAAGTAAAAAGATGAGTATGGAAGGAAATAAGAGAATACACCAGAATTAATAGTTCTGCACTCAAAAAATAAGCTGTAATTAAAAATTTTTCTCTGTAAAAAAATTAAAAGTTAGTGTTTGCAAATGCAAAAATCACACATCACCTAACAATATAGTGTGGGCTGTATTCTGAGCACCAGTACTGCAGTAACTTTGCAGGTAAATTTACATAAGAATTTCATGCCTGAGCTCCAGAGAATTTTTTTACTTTCAACTTGCACTAAACAAAACTTGTTCCTTATTAAGAACCAAATGTGGAATCCATCCATATTTAGATCCAAGAGTATCTGTATCTGTCTCAAGTAGCTCAGATGACGACTATTGGGTGTTTTGATGCAGTAAAGAAGCACCAGGGAGCTAAGCAGAGCGTGGGAGGTGTCTGGATCCCCACAGCTTCCTGTGTGAGTAGTAAACTGGGCCCATAGAATGAGGTTTCCCCCTCTGTATATAGGTTGAGAGAAATCACAGCCCAGAGAGTGAGTTTTGAAAACTAAACCTTCCTTTTTTATTTTGCTACTATTAGGATGGAGTAAGCAAGAGTCCCGAAAAGCGTTCCTCTCTACCAAGACCTTCTTCTATTCTTCCTCCTCGAAGAGGTGTATCAGGAGACCGAGACAGAGAGGAGAACTCTCTCTCCCTCACAGCTTCCCTTTCCTCTTCAGTACGACGGACCACCCGTACGTTTTTTGGATATTAACCCTTTCCTACTGCTGTGAATGTCTCCCATCCTTGTTAGATTTGTCATACTGCCATAGCATCACGTGTCCCTGCCTTTTACACAGAGGGGTAGGTCTGAGGTGTGCAGTTGGAAATCAAAGCCCCACAGACTGTTTTTGTTCAGATACCAAGTGCTGAGCAGCAAGGGCTTGAAACCGGGGACAGGATGCACCCTTTCCATAGTCTGCAATGCCCAGAGCTAGGACTGCTGCTCAGACGAATTGCTAATATTAGAAAATGCCTTTGCCAGGAGCTCAGAGCTGGTTAAGATATTTAACACAGGGCATTTACAAACAGCAGCAAGAAAAATGAGACAAACCTGAAGTAGGCAATATAAAATATTCTGATGGATCTTGGAAAAGTGAACCTAATATTATAGTCATTAAATTGCTGTTTCACAGTAATGATCTCCCTGTACTCTAATCCTAGGGTAAAAACTCTGCTGAGAATTGAGATTTTAGCTAGTGGAGTGACTCATTGAGGGAAGTTAGGATAGTAAACCAGCAAGGTCCTTTTGTGAGGACCAATGTTAGGAAATCACAAGCCAAAAGAAATTACAGGACAAAGAGAATTCTACCAAATACCCCCAGAACTTTTAGGTGGATTTGCATTCAGCCCAGGCCTCAGAACCTGGATGTGGCCCCCTGCTTTCCAATAGGAATTCCTCTGGTTTCTCTCTTTAGAAACCAATCTCAGCCTCTTTTAAGACAGCTTAAGGGAAGTAGATGATTAAATTCTACAAAAAAAGTCCTTTGAAAGTCTTGGGTGATGCTCTAAGGGTAAAACAGAGACCCTTTGTAAGCACAGTGACCCCCAGCTGGCACAGCAGCCCATTCTGCTCACTAGGAGTGAGAGACCATTGAGCATTTGCCAATGTGGTGAAGGGCTGAGGAATGAAAAATAAATATACCAAAGCTGCAGGGAGCTGGAAAAAAAAAATCATTCCCTTTCTGTCTCAGTTGGTATAGTGAGAAGGTTCTGGTTTAGCATTGGTTTGGAAAGAAAGAAACCATTCAGGGAAACTGGAGGTGAGAGTGGGGCATGTTCAATCTATCTAATGACTCACGTAGAGCAAAGAGTTTCTCCTGGACCCCAGGGGCAGCAGTTCGTTGCATTTGGTCCACCACCATTAAATAAACAGAATGATTAACAAATAGTTTAAATAAGATTTTGATTAGTCCCAGTGGATGCTCTAGAGAGGCCCATTGGATTTCTAATTCCTGAACGTTTTAAAGGTGAAAACGTGTATGCACCCATTCGGCATTGGGGTTCTCAGGCTTTGGGGGTTGGTTTGGTCTTTCTCTCCCCAAGTATTCTCAGCAAAGCTTTGCTTTAAGCAGCATATGGAGATATCTTGGCTTCTGTTCGTTTGTGTTTGAGAGCCACCAGCAGATCTGGCTGCAGAAAGCACAATGCCACTACTAAACGGATTCCTGTGCTCAGTGAAAAGGACTAGCAATGCCATAAACACTGAATGGAGCTGCTACAAAATGTTACAGTATTTATTTGTTTTTAACTTGCGTGCAGATGTAACTAGAATGTGACTTTTAATCAAGGTTGCCTTCTGTAATTGCTTTCTTTCACTGCACTAAAGAAAAATAGCAATTGAACTTGAGGGACATCTGCCCATCCCCACAACAGAGCTATGACTTGTTCACCAGCTGAATGCTCACCCAGAGTTCAGCTGCAGACACCAGATTACCAGCAGTGGTATGTGACCAGCAGCAGCCAGGCACTCAGAGTCTTTAGTTTCAGGATTACAATCAGAATTTTACCCACCCTCTAGTTTAACGCCCAAATCCATTGAAATTGGTGACAACATTCTTACTGGCTAGGCAGGTTGTCAGATCAAGTCCCAAAGGTTAGATTCCAAGGGTGCTTCTAGTCCTTTCCCCAAGATGGAAATCAATGTGATATTGTGCCTTGTTTAGGGAGCTTTGCAGGAAGCATAGGTGTTGTGGGAAGTGCACCTGTGCTACAGAGTGGAGAGCTCAGTCACCATGTGGGCAATGTACTAGCTCAGCCACACGTAACAAGGTAACTCCTGGAAGGTTGATGAGCAAAATAAGACACAGAGACAGACATCCAGCTGTTCCAGCACTAGCACAGCCATCTTAGAGCTGTATCTCGCTTGGCACACAAGGATGCAGTCTTGAGAGGTACAGAGGAAAGAGGAGCTGTATTTCTGTGGGTCTAATGCTGGTTTTTTTCTTGCATGTAGGATCAGAGCCAATTCGTAGCAGAACAGGAAAAAGTGGAACTTCTACCCCCACTACTCCTGGCTCCACTGCCATCACTCCAGGGACACCACCAAGCTACGCCTCCCGTACCCCAGGCACTCCAGGGACACCCAGCTACTCCAGAACCCCACACACTCCTGGGACCCCCAAATCTGCCATACTGGTACCTACTGAGAAAAAAGTTGCCATAATTCGCACTCCTCCTAAATCTCCAGCCACTCCGAAGCAGCTACGAGTTATTAATCAGCCTCTACCTGACCTCAAGAACGTCAGGTCCAAAATTGGATCAACAGATAACATCAAATACCAGCCCAAAGGAGGGCAGGTAAGGATTCCACTCTTTATGTTCATCCATATGTGATTTAGTGTTATGTGTGCACCTTTGGGATAGGTATGGGGTGGGAGCCATTTTGAGTTGCCCTGCAAATGCTGCTTCTATTGTCCATATACATTGGTTGTTTAAGTGATGTTAAATGGCAGTGGCCAGGACAATTTTCAGAAAAGTATTTTGTCACCTGAAAACTAACATTGCCTCACTGAGATCAGTTGAAAAACTTGAAAGAAGAGTTTGCATTCCATGCCATAGATATGTTTCAGCCTGAGTCTCAGCAGTTGCTGCTTACTTAGTCTTCATCAATACCAGCAAATGAGAGAGATTTATTTTAATTCAAGCAGGTTCAAATTCAACCTAGATAGATATTAGCAGGATGGCACAGCACCATGACCTTTTCCTGTGTCATTTTATGTGACATGTGCATTGTGTTGGGTGATGTTAATGAGGGTTGCAGCCTCCAACCTGGTAAATCCACCTCAAGTTAAAGATGATGGGAGGGGACAGATATTAGACTTAACTGTTTTTCTTGCTGTAGGGTTTAAATAAGCAGGAAACAGGGCTTAAATTCTATAAACTGGAGAATGTATATAAAATAAGAAAAAGTGAACGTGTAAGAAGGCAGATCCAGATTTTCTGTTCTCACTGTCTGAAAGAACAAGAATTCAGGGACATGTTGATGCAATTAAAAGCTGGAAAAAAGAGATAGTTTCATACCTTGCAGAGCTATGCAATGAAGCGCATTGTCATGAGGATTGCTTTCCGCTAAAGACTGAACATATGTGTAGGGTAGCAAAATCCCCTGTTACTACAGACAGAACTTACTAAACTTTGGAAAGGACAGTAAATATGTAGGCTTTAAAGCTAAGCAGAAGCTTTGGGAGACTGAGGAAAGATCAGACTGGAAGTACCATAAATCTGCCTGAGGTATGGTGTTTATACCTTCCTCTGAAGAGTCTCTGCTTGATGCCCTACCAAGCAGAGCTATGGCCAGAGCTGGAATAGTCTTCTCTCATTTTTGGGCAATGCAGAAATGGTAACACAGACGGCATTAAAAGACAGAATTATGTCCAAGCAATTTGTTTGTCTTTCTATTGGGAAGAACTGTCGTTCTGGCTTACAGGATGAAGTGGTCCATTTTATTAATGTTTAAAGAGTTATAAAACCGTTTATAAACTGAAAGAAATCCTATTTTATTTAGAAGCAAAGGGGCTGAATGAGGAAAAAGAATATCGCTTACCAACATTTATGCTAAAAATATGGACAACTCAGTCTTGTGGGTGTAAACAATTCTGTTGATTTATTTTTTTGTAAAAAGTACCTGTGCATTTCATACTGATTCTGGACACAACCCCATGATGAAAACACCCAGTGCCCCCAGCTCCCTTTCATTTCCCTGACATTGCTGAGTTATAGCAGCGGCAGTGTGAGTGCTTTATGAAAGGTTCACTTCTCAACTACCTCCAGGGATGGAACATCAGGGTGAATAACATGCTCCCCCATTCAGCTGTCCTGAAAACAAGACATTCCAGAAAGCTGGCTTGCACAGTGTTTCCAGATCAGATACTTACGTATATATATGAGTTTTGGAATACAGAGTGGAACGTACAGAACAGTGAGGTTTGCCTAGTGCTGCCTCAGAAAAAAATAATAAATTGGATCAAAACTTAACATTGCAACCCTATGCCTACTGCAGGTCTTCCAGAGGAAAAAAACAGGCTCACATATTTCTTAGGCATTGATCCTGTTTTCATGGTAAATTAACACATTTAGTGCTTTCCAGGGTTTGGACAGTAGCCAGTTACTCAGATAAAGTTAAGAAGATAAAGCCTCAGCAAAGGTTCTTCTGCCTTTATTTTGACAAGTGCCTGTGTAATTATTTTGTGTGGGAGTTCAACTCCCATTTGACGTATTGCGTAGCAGATGGTCAGGGTGTGCAGGGGCTCCAGGAGAATTGGAACAAGTTCAGAGTGTGCATCTGGATTAGCATTCCTCGTAACAA
This sequence comes from Mycteria americana, assembly GCF_035582795.1. NCBI lineage: Eukaryota > Metazoa > Chordata > Aves > Ciconiiformes > Ciconiidae > Mycteria > Mycteria americana. The sequence goes on along the minus strand of NC_134373.1, from coordinate 6,101,457 downwards.
GCCCAGCTGCTGGACATGGGGCTCTAAACCAGCACCATGTTAGCCTGTCCTCCTCCTCCCTGTTACTCTCTGTGGACTATAACAACCATACAAGACCAGGGGGCCACAGCAAATTGTGTTTCTTTGTAAACACCATGCCTAGACAGCTACATTTCCTTAGCAGTTCTACAGAGTTGCACGGAGTCTTTGCTGGGTAGTGAAGAATGGCACAGCAGCGGGCATTTCACTCTTTCAGGGATCACAGGGGAAATCTGCTGGGTGGACATAATGTCACTGAAGCTAAAGCATTTTTTAATTCCCAGTGGTATGTGGCTACTGAGCTGTGGGTTGGGCAAAGAGACACTCACTGAGTTTTTCCTTTATGTCTCCTTTATGCCATAGTTGCTCAGTCTAGACAAGAGGTTTTAGGATTAATTCTTTTCCAATTTCAGCAGTTGAATTTTATAGGGTCTGTAAGAGGAACACATGAAAGCTAATTTCATTTCCTTGTGTCTGCTCACTTCTTTAATGTCTGGTGGCAGACATTGCACTGGCTAAAATGGGCTGTTATCTGCTATCTGCTTTTAGTGATGATACATGAAACCAACAGAAAGCTGCTCAAGTTTTATAACCTGAACTGGAAGTGCTGATAGCAATAACCACAGGAAAAACAAGCAGACAAAAAGCCAGCATATATCTGGGCAAGTTAAGTACATAAACATGACATGCAAATCACTAAAGGAATACAGATATGCAGCCCAAAAGTGTCATTTGGAGACAGACTATCCTTTTACCAGAGGCATATCTGAACCTAGCACAAGGTCTTTTCTTAGCTTACAGCTGTTGTAGAGAAAGCAGCCGCACTCTGAAACTGCCAGAGGCTGAGGTGTAGAAATGAAGAAGCAAGGGATGTCTGAATGCTAAATAAATCAAGAAATGCAGTGCTTCAGCCTTGAATTTCATCAAAAACTCATCAGACGGCAGACTGATTTTTACTTCAGCTCTGACTTGCCAGCCACAGAAACAAAGAAAAGGAGAGAAATTGCTCCACCTGATGGGGGGGTTGGGCAAAGAACATGCTTCTGTGGGAAGAAGCAAGCTAACTTTGCACTGCATTAAGGTCCTACTAGGAATAGATGGCTTGAGATGTGTTTAATTGGTATTTTGCAGTCTGGAGAATGAGGGCTTCTCCGCTCTGTGATGCAGCCAGTAGGTGGTTGTCTGGTTTTCTCTTTATAGTAGACTATGGTGAAATGTATCATTCTTGGCAAAGCTCAGAGGCGACTTGCTCATGGGTATGTCTGCTGGGCTTCAGATGGATTTTCGCACCGCATCAGCTGTGGAGGAAATGCTGTGCTTTCAAAAGTAACCCATTTGCATCTGTTATTTCTCAGACAGCCCAAGGGAAGCATGGGGGAACTGGGAGAAGGGGTTGGAAATCTGTTTCAGATGCCAAGAATGGAGTTTTTCTTTTCTGTTCAGATTTTTTTCTTCTTCATTTTTTTTCTTCTTTCTTCATAGGCAGAACAAGTTCTGCCTGTGGATGTGGTTTGTACCATATCGGAGTACAAAAGTGCACCAATTGAATCTTTTCATTACTGACCAGGCAGAGTATTTATAAAGCATCATAGGCCAGCAAACAAGGGTAAAGCCAACCTAGATATCTTTTAATTTAATCTTAATTTAATCTTACTCTTAGGCTGGGTAAAATACTACCTGGAAAACTCTCTGGCCAAGCCCAGAGAGTTGTGGTGAATGGCACTAAATCCAGTTGGCAACCAGCCACAAGTGGTGTTCCCCAGGACTCAGTTGGGGCCAGTCTTGTTTAATATCTTTATCAATGATCTGGGTGAGGGGACTGAGTGCACCCTCAGTAAGTTTGCAGATGACACCAAATTGGGCAGGAGTGTCGATCTGCTGGAGGGTAGGAAGGCTCTACAGAGGGATCTGGACAGGCTGGATCGATGGGCCGAGGTCAACTGTATGAGGTTCAACAAAGCCAAGTGCAAGGTCCTGCACTTGGGTCACAGCAACCCCATGCAACGCTACAGGCTTGGGGAAGAGTGGCTGGAAAGCTGCCAGGCAGAGAAGGACCTGGGGGTGTTGGTTGACAGCCTCCTGAATATGAGCCAGCAGTGTGCCTAGGTGGCCAAGAAAGCCAATGGCATCCTGGCTTGTATCAAAAATAGTGTGGCCAGCAGGACTAGGGAAGTGATCGTGCCCCTGTACTTGGCACTGGTGAGGCCACACCTCGAACACTGTGTTCAGTTTTGGGCGCCTGACTACAAGAGAGACATTGAGGGGCTGGAGCGTGTCCAGAGAAGGGCAACGAAGCTGGGGAAGGGTCTGGAGCACAAGTCTGATGGTGAGCGGCTGAGGGAACCGGGGTTGTTTAGTCTGGAGAAGCAGAGGCTGAGGGGAGACCTTCTTGCTCTCTACAGCTACCTGAAAGGAGGTTGTAGAGAGGTGGGGGTCGGTCTCTTCTCCCAAGTAACTAGCAATAGGACGAGAGGAAATGGCCTCAAGTTGCGTCAGGAGAGGTTTAGATTGGATATTAGGAAAAATTTCTTTACTGAAAGGGTTGTCAAGCATTGGAACAGACTGCTCAGAGAGGTGGTGGAGTCACCATCCCTGGAGGAGTTCAAAAAACATGTAGATGTGGCACTTCAGGACATGGTTTAGTAGGCATGGAGGTGTTGGGTTGACGGTTGGACTAGATGATCCCAGAGGTCTTTTCCAACCTTAATGATTCTATGCTTCTATGATTCTATGAATTTACGATCCAGTCTGCAGAGAACAGTAGGCTCCTGAAGTGTTCCCTGCCTCAGCTACAGCCTGCCAGGATGCAAAGTCAGTGCAGAGGCAGACAGGTCTAGTGGCCCACCAAGAGCTGAGCACCTCCTGGGAGAACTGCAGGTCAAAAGGGTATTCAGCAATTTCCCCTTGAGACGGCATGTTATAACTCCTCATCCTCCTGTTTCACGTGTCTTTGCACCATGTTACAAACACTGATGACAGCCTGCAAATTAATCTGAAGATCTAGATTATATGCTATTGTTGCACTGGTTGATGAAGAGTGTCCTAAAAGGCAGTGGAAAATATAGGCTTAGCAAAAAGTGAGGTCTGAGTTGTTACTGGGTCCCATTCTGTCTCCCATCTCCTTTGGCACATCATGCACTTTTTCTCCAATCCATTGTGATCTGCGACATAAGTGAGCCAACACTTTGAGAATGTCACTGCTCAGGACAGTGATGAACATAAATGAGCTATAAGGTTCAAGCTTTGCTGCTTTCCCAAACCAGAGCCACAGGAGGCAGCTGTTTAGGGTGGATTGATGTTGTAACGTGGCTGTTGTTGAAGTACTTAGCTAATGAGAGACTGGAAGGCAATTGTTTCCACACTGTTAGCGGCATTCACTGGAATGAGTTTGTGCATTTACCAAGTCAACAGTTCATAACTGTAAGATAAATTCATCTCTGTCAGTCTGCTTTTGTTTCCTTTATACATTCCCGGTTTTGTGGATTTGCAAGACATTTGAAGGGATTTGTTCTGGACTGAAAATTAGAAATTAATTCATCCCTTGTTAATTGCAGATCTACAAATGCAAAGAGAATTTAGGAGTTTCAGGCACAACTTCAAAACTCTGTCACAGCTCAAAACCATAATTTTTAAATTTTTGAAATTTAGAATTTTGGCTGATCATTGCAGATTGTACAGAAATAACATCTTGCAGCTCCTGTGTTCAGACAGCACTCATTTAATGGAAGGCTTGCCCAAGTACAGTCTGTACAGTTAAGCCTTGAATTATTCTGGATAAAAAGCAAGCTCCTTCTTCCTGACTCATATTTTAGAAAAATGAAGCAATCGTTGCCAGGATCTAGTGAGTTTCAGAAAGTTTCTTTGAGGAAAGGTGTTTGGTTGGTAGAAACGAGCAGGGCATTGGGACTTTCTATGTGGCTGGGACAGAGTAACATCACTGCTGTGCCTCAACCATCTGTAAAATGTGCATCATGCTCATTGAGGACAAACTGGGAACCACAATCAGGAGGGTCATAAGCTGTCTGATGGGGCTCTAGCCAGTAACAAAACTTCCACCGACAACAGGAGCCGTAAGTCGATGCTTCTCCCTTTTTTGAAGGCAGTTAGCAGCAGTGCACAGATTTCTGCCAGTCGGATGGGGTGTGTTCGATCTGTCTAGCTGGAGTTGAAGGTATCATTTTCTGGAGGATTCAGTATCTTTCCACCGACTACAGTAGCAGCTTAAGCAACCAGTTCCAACTCTTACCTGGCTAATGTTAGAGGAGACAAATCCCATCCATGACGTACCATACGTTGTTGGTCTCTTGTTAATAGCAAGGGGAGAAGCTGTATTTTTTTCTAGAGTAGATTGAAATTACCAAGACATAAATTCCTGTGAAAGTCTGAGTCATCCCCGCAGCAAGTTCAGCAGAGGAGGTATTTTCAGCTGAGCTCTAACTTGTCTAGATCTTGGCAATAAAATGGGGAAGGTTGTTCTTTTGGGAAAAATGTTCAGGCAATACATAATCTGCATCAGGGCTGTTTAGTCATATAATAGTGTTCTGTTTTGCACGGAAAGGTGAGAAAAAGAGTTTATTTTGCTAGATGGGAAAGGGCAGGAAAGGAAAGGATAAAAACCTTAGTTCTTATCTTGGAAATTTGGATTTGAACAATAAAAAGGGACGCTAAGGGACATACCTGCTGAGCTTTGGGAAAGCCAGCTTGCATGAAAAGATAAACACAAGATATTTTTTTGAACTTAAACTGAACAACCTAATTTTCTCCATTATGCTGGAGTAAAGAAAATCTAGACATAGTGACTCAAAACTCTTCTCTTCTTAAAAGATAAGGAAACTGATTTGAAAACTGATACTTGATGCTCAACACTTGATATTTGAAGCTATTAGTACTCTTTCCATGAGTAGGGACTGTTGCCTCTAAAATTTAAGTATCAAATTCTAGTTTAGCAAAATCTGTTTGGTTGGTTTTTTGTTTAAGGGAGTACTAAAACAAGGATCCTGTGTTTTAGCTGAATTAATTGAGCTCCTAGGATCTTTTCTATTTGGTGTGTGTGAATTCCTTCAATTTCTTTTACTATTCTTTTGATCAGCTCCCCAGATTTAGTGAGGAGTATGATTACAGAATACATGTTACAGTTCATCTGACGTGGATCTTGCACTTCCTTGAGCTGTCTGTTAAATTCAGCTGTTGTCTCTTGACTATAAACTGTTTGGCATGGAAAGTGGCCATTTCGCTTTGTATTTCCCAGGCAATTATCACAGAATCACAGAATCGTATAGGTTGGAAAAGACCTTTAAGATCATCGAGTCCAACCGTAAACCTACCTCTGCCAAAACCACCACTACACCATGTCCCTAAGCACCTCATCCAAACGTCCTTTAAATACCTCCAGGGATGGCGACTCAACCACTTCCCTGGGCAGCCTGTTCCAATGCTTGATAACCCTCTCGGTGAAGAAAAATTTCCTAATATCCAATCTAAACCGCCCCTGGCGCAACTTGAGGCCATTTCCTCTTGTCCTATCACTTGTTACCTGGGAGAAGAGACCGACCCCCACCTCTCTACAACCTCCTTTCAGGTAGTTGAAGAGAGCAATAAGGTCTCCCCTCAGCCTCCTTTTCTCCAGGCTAAACAGTCCCAGCTCCCTCAGCCGCTCCTCATAAGACTTCTGCTCCAGACCCTTCCCCAGCTTCGTTGCCCTTTTACATTATGCAAAACCTCTCAGTGTTTCTCTGTAGGCCTTTCTCCCTTTATTGATAGGGACATGCCTAGTTCAGTGTGGCCACCTTATTAATTAGATGAATACAGTGATTTGCAAATAGGTAGAAAAAAGCTTGTAAATCAGCCATCGTTGTCGTATGCAAGTATTAAAGACAAGGCTGATTGCAAGACATCTATTTTACTGATACTTCCCATTGAAAGTACCTATTTTCAGTTGTTTGTAATTGTTTCACAGTTTAACTGCTCAGGCTGAAATATTACATGCTCAGTGTCTGCCTCAGTACATTTTTAAAAGTCAGAAATGAACCTCTCTTGTTCACCCTTTGCTAAGAGCAAGATGAGGATGGTACATTATTTTTCCTATCTGTCCTGGTTTCAGCTGGGATGGAGTTAATTTTCTTCGTAGCGGCTGGTATGGGGCTATGTTTTGGATTTGTGCTGAAGACAGTGTTGATAATACAGAGATGTTTTAGTTGCTGCTGTACTAGTCAAGGACTTTTCAGCTTCCCGTGCTCTGCCAGGTGCAGAAGAAGCTGGGAGGGGACACAGCCAGGATAGTTGATCCAAACTGACCAAAGGGCTATTCCATACCACATGACGTCATGCTCAGTATATAAAGCTGGGGAAGAAGAAGGAAGGGGGGACATTGGAGTGATGGCGTTTGTCTTCCCAAGTAACCGTTACGCGTGATGGAGCCCTGCTTTCCTGGAGATGGCTGAACACCTGCCTGACCATGGGAAGTAGTGAATTAATTCCTTGTTTTGCTTTGCTTGTGTGCGCGGCTTTTGCTTTACCTATTAAACTGTTTTTATCTCAACCCTCGAGTTTTCTTACTTTCGCTCTTCCGATTCTCTCCCCCATCCCACCGAGGGGGAGTGAGTGAGCGGCTGCGTGGTGCTTAGTTGCCGGCTGGGGCTAAACCACGACAGTCCTTTTTGGCGCCCAACGTGGGGCACGAGGCGCCCAACGTGGGGCTATGTCCAGTGCAGCCTTTTATTTTGAATCTCACTAGCTTGTAGGCTGGCAGCTTCACTAGTGTGTATATCCAGTAATTTCAGGCGTGCAAAGGCTAAACGTGATCGCAAGCTCTGTTTGTAGATGTGGAAAGTCTGAGGCGCAGTCTTTCTCTTCAAGGGCTTTGCTAGGCCAAATGAATACCCTTCCCCTTCCCTTTCCTCTACCTGTAGCCTCTGCCAGGAGTGTGAAGACTGTAGTATCATCTGTCCTTGGCAGCATATAGATTTGGAAGCACTTAGAACTGCCTCTTGATTCTAATCAGGTTTTAACCTTAACCTTGCTTCCTATGCAAGACCAATTCTTGTCTCGCTCAATCCCTGTGTTAATCAGGAGACCAAACACTGAAATAATGTCTAGTTCCGGGGATGTAGCTGTGTCAGTCACTCTGATGCTGTGGTAAGTACAAAGAACCTGCCCTCTTTGATAAGTTGTTAGGAGTCTGGGAGCTTTTCCCAATATCACAGCCCCACAGCGTGTTCAAATGGCAAGTGGAGCCAAGCTAGAGTATTTTAAAATGCTTTAGGCAGTGTTTGTGGTAGAGCTTCTCAGAGGCCATAATTGCAAAGCAGGGATAATATAAATCATCAGCTTCTTGGAAAATATATTCAGAGCCTGTAATTTTATCAGCATCACAATTTTTGTTCTTTGAGTATCTTTGTTTTGGTGTCTACCAGGGTAGTAAACCACAGGAGGGAAGCTGTTTATGGATTCTCCGCCCAGATGCTGATAAGTTAGGGGCTTTCCCTCTTGTGAAAAGCAGCTGAACTGAATGATTCTGGGCAGCAATGGAACATAATTCTTTCTCTTTCATAAGCACTTTTCAATCACTGATCTTGTCTTTAGCAGTGAGGCACAACTGAACTACATTCTCTCTTGCATTTCTCTGCCTTCCCCTCAGTGTTTCTACAAATTTTTGCTCATCTTGAACACAGTGGTGCGGTATTGACAGAGGAGAGTCTGCTCCAGGTCCCCAGACTGGAGACTGTTGTACATGGAGACTTTGAAATCCAAATTCACTTTCTGTGAACTATAGGGAGGCATATATCTAACTGGGAGATTCACAGGTATTGCCAGCCTGTCACGTCTCCTCATGTTAGCCAGCGTAACCCAAAACATCCCCTCTGATCTAGTGCAGTTGTTGCCCTCGGACCGCAGCCCCTTCGTGTTTAGATTGCTGGTCGGGCCACTATGTGTAGGAAGGGAGTTAGAGTTTACCCTGCTGAGTGCAGATCAATATATGCCTCATCTAAATGAACTCTGAGAAAAATACCTTCAACACTTGGTTTCCTAGCAGGCTACCCATAAATGCCCTGCATCTCTTGATGCTTTGACAGACAGCATTCAAACAGCACAGAAGGTATTGGAGCACAGTGTCTGATTCCTGCTGGGGACTACCTAGAAGTAGTGTGAGTCAGTGAGGCTGTACTGTGTCTATGTCGGCACACAGTCTGCCCTGGACTTCACTTCTGGACTACTGCTGAGGAGTCATCAGAGGACAGAGTGGGGGTAAGGTCTTTAAGACTTCCAGGGCTTCAGACAGAAGCCATTTTTATCCTTGGGCAGTGCGGTTTTGTGGGATAAACCCAGCATTGTCTGTGAGGCTTAATTTTTCCACTGTGGTTTAACTTCACGTGGATATGACAAACGCTGAGGAACCTCAGCTTGGTCCTGATCAAAATACCAACTTCCAGGCCCTGTCCAGCATACCTGGGCAAACCAGCATCCGATCGGAAGCGAATGTACACATTTCAGACTGGCAGGTCAGCGCGAAGGTTATGAGGGAGCCTGTCAGGACATTATCTTGTTGGGATGTTGAGTGAGGATGAATAGAAAGCAGTCCTGTTTCTGCCACAGACTAAAATGTTCCCTTTCCTGAATGAGAGCATGAGGAGGCTTGGTCTTTCATTTAATGTGCAGCACAACTGAAGTGCATATATGTACATCCCTACCACACCTCCACCCCCACACAAGATGTACATACACATTCAGGAACACAGAGACCTTCCTGGTGAGTCATGGTGTTCATGCTGTCTCTATCGCAGGCAGCTGCATCATCTAATTCCTTTCATCGAGTGCCATCATAAAACTTTACCATTTTCTTGTCGTAGCTCTGTTCCCTTGGGAGGCAGTTCCAGAGCCTCCCTGCTCTGATAGTTACAAATTTCCCTCTAGATTCCAGCTTCAAATAATTCACAGTCAGTTTACATTCTTTGTTTGCAAGCCAAAGTTCCTCTATTGCCTAAATAGTTCCTGTCCCTCTCTGGTACTCTCCCTCTGATGTTTACAGTCTGATTTCTCAAAGGAAACAAAGCTCCTGCAGTCATGCTGTCTGGCTGGCAGTCTCAGCCTTCCTCAACTCATTTGTAACTTGTTGGCCCATTTCAACCAGTGCTGGCAAGGGAGCAGTGGTTAGAAACACAGGTGGTCCCTCCAAGTTGGGTGATAGTTGTTGGCCGGATATGAAGCAGAGACTCAGCAAAACAGTCACTGGGGGAAAGGCAGTGATAACTCAGCCCCTTCTCCACAATCAGAGACAACAAACAGCTGGCCAGTTGTGTATTGGCTTCTATTTGCCCAGTCTAGCAGACCTGGGAGAAAGCTTGGGAGATATTGCTGGCAAGAGGGGATAGGGCGTGCTGAAGAATATAGGATGGAGGGATTAAGCAGTTTAAAGCCTTAATCTATAGGAAACAAGGCTCCATTAGTTTGTGGAACACTTAGTTATAGAGGCCAGTCATGATTTAAATATGTGCGGAGGTATTGATACATTCCAGGAAAGGGAAAAACAGATCATCAGGGAAAATGTGGATTAATGCAGTTCCTCCCTGTGCCAGATGACCAGCAGAACATATCCACATCACTCAGCTCACTTCAGCCCTCAGCATAGGACATAAATGATACATAGGTCTCCTGCTGGCCCCTCTACACAGTGGTACATTTCACCCAGTGAGACAGAGAGAATAATTGAGATGATTGGTCCTTTACATATCTGCTAGCCAGGTCCATGGGCCATGAGACTCATAAACTGTCAGACTTCCGGGTGCAAATCAACCTTTAGGCACTTGATCAAAGGCACCCTCTCAACTTATCACCTTGCTTTGGCTCCATTTTTAAGCTACAGGCCCCCAGTCCACAGCGCTGAGGTTTTGTCGTGACCCCTAAGTCAGCATTTTCAGAGCAAATGTATCCCTGTGGCCATTGCTAAGAGGTGCTGCTGATCCATTGCTGAGAGAGATGTGCTCAGAAAGTGCTAGGAAGGCTTTCTGTTTTGCCCAGTTGTGTCTGGCCTGAAGCTCTCTGGGACCCAGATCTGACTGCACATCTGACGTGTGTTTCTGTAACTGATGTGACACCTGTCTTGTATAGTACTGGGGTACATTTTTAAACAAATAGTATATTGAGAGAAAGCACAAGCATAAAACTCTAAAGGCATTTGCTTTCATGTTTCAGTGTACATTGGTTTACTTGGACAGATTAAGCAGATAGGAGAGAAAAAGACAGAAGTCGGTTTGCCTACCTAAGTCGATGCTCTTCTGAAGGTGACCTACCAGTTGTGGAGTTTTCTGGTGCTGTCATCACCCTTATTGCTGAGCATGCCATCACCACCGATCTTTGCCTGTTAAAGTGAGAGAACACTTAACATCCTAATAGTTTGACTGATGTAGTGGTTACATTACATGAGGGGACCCATGAAACAGCTTGCTGTGAAGAAATTCTTCACATTAGCTGCAAAGTGTGGCCTTCTGAAAATTTCTTTTTGGATGTTACTGGGCTTAAGTCGAGAGTGCACCCCAGGTGCTCAGTGCCAGAGGATTCAACTCATTATCTAAAATGTGACATCCCCACTGCAGGAGCCAAGAGCTGCAAAATCTGATATCCCTGTAAGGGGGAAAATAGTCTTTTTCTAGTTTGGAGAGGTGAGGCACAGAGGGAGTGATTTGCCTCAGATTTATCAGGGAGCCTGGAACACTTTGAGGACCTGAAGCCAGGAAGCAGAAACTGCACAGGGTTCTTCTTCCTCCCATTGACCACCTCAACTGGTTTGCAGCTGCTTTGTGTTCCTGGAGTGGTGAGAAGCCGCAGTAAGGTACCCCGGTGTATCTGTCCCTCTCTCTTATCTCAGTATCAGTTAGTCACTGTAGGTTTACCTATAACAGCAGCCAACAGGACTGTGCTAAGTAATATGTCAGTGAAGGCTCTAGAAGCACCATTTAGCAAAATTAATAGATAATGCACAAAATTCTGTGGCTTTTTGTAAATTCATATTGTATGAATAACATAGAGATAAATAAAATCCAACATAACATTTGAATAAAGACTTCATATTTAACCCAGAGAAACTCTTTGAGTAAGTAAAAGCTCCTGGTGCAAAGCAGGCAGGTGCAGCCTTGGCCAGAAATGCCTTCTCACACACCTGAAAAACCTAACACTAATGAGCACAATCCCCTGCCCTTGCTCAGGTGTGGAAGTGGTGTCACTTAGGTGTGTGCCCTGCACCCAGCTGTCCCTGCCTACTGGTAACTGCCATCCAGCAGCACATCATTCCCTGGGAGGATAATCATTGGTGGCACCTGAGTTTTGCCAGGTGGAGGAACTGCTTTGACATGGAGGTCAAGATGGGGGTCAAGCATGGGACAGCTTGGCCTTCCCTTCCACCTCCAGGCACTGTCATATGCCTGCAGTGCAGCTGTGGCTAAGGTAACAGAGAAAAATGTGGGCTCCTGGCATCTGTAAGGGAGGCTGGTACCATCAAGGGAAAGTTGGGTACTTGTTCTGCCAGAAACAAAGAGGACAGGGGAGAAGCACTGTGCTGCTAGCACCTGGCAGTTGTTGTAACCAACTTCATGGCCAGCGCCAGAAATCAAGAAGTGATTGCAGCTGTAGGTTTCCAGATGCTGCTGTTTTCTGCATTGCCCTTTAGTAAATGACAGTAAAAAGAGAGGGCAGTAGAGAGCTCTGACTTCAGTTCTATTAATTTTGTCAGTCCCCTTTCACAGGACACTCTGAGGTCTGTTGTATGAATGTAGCTGCTGTTATGGCTGTATGGCAGAAGGAGGGGCAAAGTACCTCAGGATTTCAACCCGTGCCTGAGCTGGCTGGATCTGGGATTTCTGCATCAAAGGCTGGAGTGCTGAGCTGTGGGAAGGAGGGTTTCCATCTTCTCCTTGTGGCCAGTTCAGCAGAAACACTGGCCATCACTCAAGAGAGCCTAGGACAGGCTGTCCAAGGACTATGTCCAGTCCAGGCAAGCACGGAGTTCTTTGAGCTTTTCAAGGAGAAGCCACCTCTCGTATCTCCCAGTATAAAAACTTTCCCCTTTGTATTTCACCACCACTTTGTGAAGTAGAAAAAGGAGCAGCATAGTCCATTTACATATGCTGTGTTAACATACTAAGCATAGAGATTGGCATGGTTTACTTTCTCACATTTCAATACAAGCGTCAGAAGAAGGAGTGACAGCAGGAGGAAAAATTACCCTGGCTCCCTTGTCCTGCACCGAGGTGGAGTGTGTGTATGGTATATAGTAAGTTACCTCCGATTCCTTTTAGGTTAGGATTTTAAACAAGAAGATCGATTTTAGCGATATTCAGTCCCGGTGTGGTTCCAGAGATAACATCAAACATTCTGCAGGGGGAGGAAATGTAAGTAGTACAGACACCCTGTGAACAGGCATCTGCACTGTGGTGACCCACCTTGCACAGCCAGACCCCTCTGTCTCCCTTCCTCTGAGCACTACTTTCCTTCTCGCTACTGTTTCACATGTAAGTCTTGGTCTGGTAATTGTGTGAGCCCTGTGTATGCAGTGGTGGCCTCCAGATCTTTCTCCAGAGAGCACAACACATTTCCAGAACTTGGATGGGAAAAGGAAATGAGAAAAGAAGGGTTATCTCTAAACACCCAAGGCTGCTGACAGTAAAAGTTCAGTGTGAGCCAAAATGGTTCAGTGCCTTTCATGGGAGTGGCCCAGGAAAGTAATTTCCAGAAAGAGAGTCCAGCCTCACAGTTGGGCATCCTCCAGTGCGTCAGTCCTTCCTCAGATAACCTGGGAGGAAGAAGAAGAAAAATAAAACATAAAGACAAAGAAAGCTCAAAGAGAGGGTGTGATCAGCCAGCATGCTGAGTGCTAATGCTAATGCCTCAGTATAACAAACTGAGGTTGCTGAGGGTTTGACCAGACACCCTTTAGTTCTAGCAGTCATGCTGGAATAGCTTAAGGTGGCTGTGACCCCTCTGATGGAAATGATTGGATGGAAGAGCTGATGGTGTGGTCATGTCTGATCCAAACAGATTCACTACAGCCACCAGTGCCGGCTTAAGTCATTGCTGGCGATGTGAGCAAGCCAGTGGCACTGCAGTCATCCTGTAGCTCCTGTCTGGCCTGGAGGGGCTGCAACTTCCTAAGACCTGCTAACACAGTCACTATGATTGTGGGCTGCATCTGGGAGCTAGTTGGCAGCGCAGCAGGGCAGGAGTGTCACTCTGTGGCTGTTTCTGAGCTGGGATCAGCACGGTCATGGCAACGCAGCCAGCAGCAGGGCACAGAGCAGCAGGAGGAGGGAGGGTGCCTGTGCTGCTGCCTGGCTGAGTAGAGCGATGCCACTGCTATCTGGTGAGCACCACTGAGCCGACTGGCTGAACACCAGCTCAGGTACAGCTGCACAAGTCACATTTGTAGATTCCTCAGGCTCTCCATAGTGGATTGAGCTGAAATCCATACCATATTTAGATGCAGAAAAATATGAAACAGATGGTAGAGAAAAAAAACAGTCACCAAAATATTCCTAGTTGCCAGGATGCACAGTCAAGAGCAGAAGCAAATGGGATGGGTCCTGGTGCATGCAGGGCTTTGGAGCATCCACCCTGAGAGGAGGCTCAGAAACATTTTAGAAAGAACCCACAAGCTGATCTGCTTTGTCCTCCTCTTCGTTTTGCTAATAGTAAAGCTTAACCCAGCTCTGTCATTTCCCTAGGTGGGAAGGAAGCTTGCTGTATTAATCCAGGTGTTTCCTCCTTTGTGGCATGGTCTGTTTTCTATTAACCATCTCTCCTTTTCCAGTGGTTTGTAGAGGCTTGGGCTCTTCCTCTGCAGGGCTTGGCTTTTTATTTATTTTATTCTTTTCATTCCTGTAATTTGTGTGTGTGTGTGCTTTTGACAGGTACAAATTGTAACCAAGAAGATCGACTTGAGTCATGTGACTTCCAAGTGTGGCTCGCTCAAGAATATCCACCACAAGCCAGGTATTGTAGGAATTTCTGGGATGTGGGACAAAGCAAAGACCTAATCCTGTTATGTGAAGGAGAAATCATGCATGATACCATTCTCTTTTACAGTCCAAGAGAAAGTAAATACACTTTGGTAATAAAAATAATATTCTTAACTGCTTAACTAAATATATAAAGACATAAAGGTATGGGACCACCTAGTTTAGAGAGTTGATAAAAAAAATGCAGGATGCTGCTGTGGCATAATGTCAGTTTGATAAGATACTGAAATGCAGACTGAAGTCAGCAAAATACTTCAGCATGTGCTTAAATCCCATGAAAATCAGTAGGGCTGCAGCACATGCTTACAGTTTGAATATGTGTTGAAGATTTTATATTTTACTGAACATGCAGCGTTGTACTCTGTGCTTCTCTAAAACCATTAGATCTCAACTAAAAAGGAAGTAACGTGAGTGCACCCATGTGCATCAGGTCAGACTTTCTCCTGAGCCATTCCAGCCTCTTAATCTGTATTTCCTTTTTCTGTGTAGGAGGTGGGCGTGTGAAAATTGAGAGCGTAAAACTGGATTTCAAAGAAAAAGCTCAGGCTAAAGTTGGTTCACTGGAAAATGCCCACCACGTACCTGGCGGTGGTAACGTCAAGGTAAGGGGACAGCCGTCAGAGAAAAGGCTACCACTGTGCCCCTGGCCCAGTGAAATTATTAGAGCTGTGAATTCAGTGATGGCTCTGAATTGAGTAGGAAATGTCTGTTTGTTCTCCTTCGAGCACACTCACGTGCCATTTGCTCCCTTTGGAATTTGGAATGACCAATCTCACATCCACATCTAAGCTGAGAGTGAATCTCAAAATGAAACGTCCTGTAGTTTGTGCACTGGCTTTCCCCCTAAAGATAAACCTTGTTTGGGACTGTTGTACAGCATAGGTATGATCTAATAAGCTTGTAGTGTGGGTATCCCAGAGGATCAGGACTGCTTTGTGAAACAGGAAGAAGACATCTTGAAAGTAAGATCACTCCACAAACATTTGAAAAAACAGATTTCAGAAACAAATCACAATGCCCATAAAATGTCTATTAAATTCACACAGCTAGGAACAATGGTACTGCTCATTAAGGCATCCATCAGAGACAGAAATATTAAGAGAATGTAACACAGTAAGCCAATGTATATTAAACAAGGTGAAAAAATCTTCCGTTTCAATTATTCTAAGGAGTGAAGACGCTTCAATCCTTGTAAGAGTTCTTAAAAGTAAACAAAATGAGACCCAAATGATGATCTATAAGGAGATAATTTGGTGCATATATAATGCCTTAAATTCTTTGCTTTCCTGGAGCAGATTGACAGCCAGAAGCTAAACTTCAGAGAGCATGCTAAAGCCCGTGTCGATCACGGGGCTGAGATCATCACGCAGTCACCAGGCAGGTCCAGCGTGGCTTCGCCACGCAGACTCAGCAACGTCTCGTCCTCTGGAAGCATCAACCTGCTTGAATCGCCCCAGCTTGCTACCCTCGCTGAAGATGTCACAGCAGCCCTCGCTAAGCAGGGCTTATGAATTTGCTCATTTCGCGTTGTATGAAGTAATAATATTTAGGCATGAGCTCTTGGCAGGAATGGGCTCAGAGCAGGTGTTACATTCATTCTTTACCATGTCTAAAACTAAGTCATATCCCAAGACTTGTAGTTACCATACAGTTAAAAAAACAGAAAAAAAATAATTAAATAGATGCAGAAATTGGCCTGATCTCCATTTCCAACAGGAAGACACTGGCTTTATATGGGTATACAACTGCAGTATGTTACATTGGACAATTATTGTTGCTCTGCTCTGTCTTGCATGGAGTACCGTACTATGATAAAATGCATTTTTACCTTTCATGTGCCTGAAGGCCATCCACCTCTTTCTGAAGAGCCTTGTTAATATCCCAAGTTGCTCATTTCACTGTTCTGTTGATAGATGGGGAAATAAAAAAAGGAAAAGTTGCCCATTGTAAGTTATTACAGGTTAAATTAACAGTCTGCTTACCAGAAGGAAGGGCATATAGAGAAATTCAAGTTTAAAAAAATGTGTTATTTTGTATAAATGAGTAGAACAAAAGTTGAATTAAGTTATTAACATTTTTTTGGACCTGGTTAATTATGTCAGTGTATAGCTGAAAAGCCAATAAATTATTTAACTAATAACTAAAACAGTAGTTGAAAACATTTGAACCATGCTTGGGGAAGTGACGTAAAAAAGCTGTTGAAAGCAAGCACTTCCACCCCGATGGACTTCTGTCTGATTAGAAAGTTGGTTAAGCGGCTAGATTTGTGTACGCACCACCGGTTTCACATCCTTTCCATCTGTTTGATACAGTATTATAGATATATATATTTCTCTGTGGCCATTTGTGATACGCCCTCCTCATATACTTGAATATTCTACTTCTTTATTCACAGTATCTGTGTCTCTTGCACCCTTTGGTGTTGCAATTTTAGGTATGTAAAAGTAGATGTTAGCAGGGTTTTTTTTCCCTATTCGTAAGAATACATTTAAAAAAGACGAAAATTTAGCATGAAGTTGCTTTCTGTAACAACTAAAAGCCGTGACCCTGTTTTAGTGCCAGATGCAAGTCTCTTCTGTGATGCTAGAAAAAGGATTCCTTCCCTCCTCCCTTCCCTCCCTTTCTTCACAAAGGTATGATTTTTGTGGGGTCCAGACGTTTGTAAAAGGGTCTCCAAAGATGGCTGAGTTTGGATTCTGGATTTTTAAAAAATCCACAATAGTTTGGTTCTGGCTTTTTTCCTTTCTTTTTCTTTTTCTTTTTTTTAAAACTCCTGTAGTAACAGTGAATGTTAGATTTATTTATTTTTTTCTTTTGCTAAAGTTGAAACACAGAAAAAAGTATTAAGATGTTGTTTCCACTCCTTCAGTGATGTCTTATGTATACACTCAGGCACTCGGATGACAGTGATAAACATAACAGAGATGCCTGTAAATTACAGTGCGTGAATAAATAAAATGAGCTCCCTCGACTGGGTTGCCATAGCAATTCATCAATAAATAGGGCGTCTTAAAATCTGAGCAAAGTGGGATTATATTGACTATAAAAAGTATAAGAAAAAGTGTGCATAAAAGATAAAGGGCAGAGATATATAAACAACCGATCTAACGGAGTTACCTGTGAGAACTCCAACACTATCTTATGGACACTAAGAGAACACTGAAGGTAATATGGTAGTATTACTCATCAGCAGATAACAATCTGCTGATACTATATGTACAGTAGACATTATGAAATGACCAGTTTACATTCTTGCAGATTCTTTGATTTTTTCCTTTTGAAATCTCTTAACTAAACTTTGCACTGTCAGTTGAGCTATATTTGATACGTGTATTAGGTTAACATTGTGTGTTGGAAGCTTTTGATCTGTTCTTTTTCCTTCTTAATTTGTATGTGTGCATGTGTGTGTTGGGGTTTGATCTGAAAAGACTCATAGAGAAGATTTCTATGTCTGTGGAGAAGGATTCTAATAATAGCACAGGATTCCCCATCATTAAATTCAGGTAGTAAATGCACAGTTACTAGACAGTAAATATTCAGTGGACCAAAGGGGGATTTTGGCTAAGCTGCCATAGCAGTACAAAGACAAAACAAAATGGTTACATCTCTCAAAATTTTACTGAAGATGAACTCCTAACAGCCCCACACATGACATTTCAGCTCTGCAAAAAGCTTTTTCACACTATAAAGTACCTAATACTGTTTGTAAGTCGGTTGTTTTATACAAAGGACAGTGAGTTTAGAACCATGCTGTGCATCTGGAGGATTCTGATTTCTGCCTTGTATTTGTTATACTTTTGCTTAGAGTAATCCTAAGAAGTCACATGGAAACAGTGTCAAGTGAGGTGCATTAAAAGCCTCTTCCCATTTTTCCAGAAAAACAACAGAGAGAAAAAACAACAAAACAGTGTTTATATCACGTTGCTCTGATCATACTATCAATTAATATAAATTAGCCTTGCAGTGGTTTTTTTAAATGCCTTTTGCCAATGTGGGAGAGAGTCTATGGTACTACTGAACCTCGGCTTCTCTGAAGCGGAACACCAGCTAGTGAGAACAGTGTTAACCTGAGACTCAAGTTTTTTTATTCTGCTTTTAAAATTGACATACTCTAGAAAATGAAGCTTAGTTAATCTACCTATGAGTCCAAAGTTAGAGTGGTGTAACACACCAAGTCATTTATTTCATGCATTAAAATGAGCTTTCTTGTCTTGATTCAAGCAAAGACCTTTGTAATCGTAATCATCCTTCCATGGAAAGAATCCTAGAACGCTGTGGAGTTAGATGAAAAGAAATCAAGAGTTTTGTGCTGTTAAATTAAAAAAAAAAACAAAACCAAACCCAAGTTATGTTACATGACTCTAGATGTTCACTGAAAAAGCTCATATTAATATTAAGTTCTCAACAAGAGTGTTGGTTTTAAAAACAACGGTTTTGTAAATATGTAATGCCCACTAAAGAAGAGAGAGCCAGCTTCCTGGAAACTGCATCCGTTGTGTTTCTTTTCCACAGGTACGTTGAGCCAGCAGGTATGTTGGGTGCCTGAGACCCAACTCTGTAACAAAGCAGAGATAATCCAGACAAAGGAATGGTGAAACCTTGTTTGGATAGCTAGGGGAGAGCCCCAAATTAATAATCCATCAAGTTGTAGAGACAAAAGAAAAAGTGCTTCTGCCCCATCTGCAGAGTTCTGTTTCTATGTAACCACAAGCAGAAAGAAATCAAAGTTGAGCCAACATCTGTCCAGCAACAGGAAAGGAAAAACTAATACTGATGAGGGAAATTGTGTGCCCACAAGGGCTATGTATATTTTCACTGTACAGCAGTAAATGGTATTATCCATTCAACGCTCTGCTAAGGTACAGTAGTAACCTCATCACGACTGCTTACAAATCTAAGTTTGCCTATATACACGACCCAGAGGGAGTCGAAAGGCAGCCTGTGTGGACTACCACACGTGAGCAGAAGTTTTTCCCATGCTGGACCAAATACTGTTTGAAACCCAAGTACAAATGTCCCTTCAAAGGCCATCGCCTTGAAGAGTAGATCACATTTGCTATGAAAATCGATGCAGGTAGATTTCTAGCCTAGGTGTGCGTCGAGTTCACTTGCTAGTCAGATTGCTAAAGCAACTCCCTCTGCAACTCCAGCAATTCCCACTGCAGGAAGGTAAATTAGTTTCACACTTGGAAAAGTCAAGCGTATAAAAGCCACTTCAACTTTAGCAAAGAGAAAAAGCCAACAAATAAACATGCTGTATGCTGGGATGTCAAGGAATACAGTCTGCTGTTACAAACCTGTGTTTTTTCTGATAATTCTAGAGCCTGTTACCATAAAAGAGGCATTTCTTGAATGGCTGGTGGTAGGTAGTTCATGTTTTTCAATCCGATTTGCAATTGTATTTGTTGCTGTATAGTGATTGTTTTGCAAAATAAAATCGCTTGTCATCTACTTGCTTGTGTCGGTTTCCACTGTTTGTGATACAGCTCCTCCTGCATTCAACCACTGTGCATCGCTGCCCTGCATGGGAAAAAAGTATTGTACACCTGCTGGTGCCGCATAGTCGGTCTTGCCAGGAGAAGTCAGAGCGGATTAAGTTGTATTTCTCAGCTAGTCCCTGTTACTTCTTGCCAAAAGAAACAGTTTTTACAGCTAGCATCCTCTTCTGCGGGGTAATATTGCCCTGCTTTGTGTGAATACATTGTTCTGTCCTTCATCCTGGGGTCCCAGCCTGGAGGTGAGGTTTAGCATCACCCTGCACTGAGCAATTGAGCCCTCCGGGCAGAGGAGGCCCACGAAGCAGCCGGCTTCCCCTCACTTGTCACGGTGTTTCCGTCAGCTGCCTTCAGCGCAGAGGTGTGCGAAGGTGTCGCCAATGGCTGGAGCCACCCCGTTGTCGCAAGCTGGGCTGCTGGCAGGGACTTGTCACAGTTTTGGATCACGGCTCCACCGCTTTCTCCCACTTGGCTGAACCGCGGGGCAGCCTCCCTCCCTCCCCCGTCGGGCAGGAGCCGCTGCCCTTGACGGGCCTGATGCCGTGAGGGGCGGCAGGGCTGAGGGCTGCCACCCCCTTCCCCAGAGCGTCCCTCCTCAGGGAAATGGCAGCCGCCGCCCCGCCAGGGCTGCACGGCTCGCGCGGCCAACGGCTGCCTCGCGCCCGCAGGGGGGCGCGCGCTCCGGCGGGCTATAAATACCGCGGAACCCTTAACGGTCGGGTGGTGGCTGGGTGTCGTGAGGTGTCGGCGCGGCCCTCCTTCCCTCCTTCCCTCCTTCCCTCCTTCCCTCCTTCCCTCCTTCCCTCCTTCCCTCCTTCCCTCCTTCCCTCCTTCCCTCCTTCCCTCCTTCCCTCCTTCCCTCCTTCCCTCCTTCCCTCCTTCCCTCCTTCCCTCCTTCCCTCCTTCCCTCTCCTCATAGCCCCGGGGAGCGCCCTCACCCGCCGTGAGGGGGTCAGCCCGGCCGGCAGCGACGGATGAGCGTGGTCGGGGCCGGCTCCCTGGAGCCTGTTGAGAACGGTGGGGTCGTGTGGACCAAAGGTAATGGGAGCTGTGGGTGATGAGCTCTTGGGCTCGTCCTGAAAACCAGCAGGGAAACAGCCCGAAGTTTGAGGGCTGCTTGAAGTAGGTTGTTATTTCGGATCTGTTGGTGGGTTCTTAAACCCCTGCCTTAGCTCAGGTCAGCGAGGAAGTGCAGCTCTGTGCTGCAGGTGGAACAAAGACGTACTCCAGAAAATGTTGGTGTGCTGGCCCAAGCCACCTGTGTGGACCTTCTCAGTGTGTGTCAGCTGTCACCTGTGTGTCAGCCTTCTCAGTACGGGGCTGTGGTGTGGGGAAACAGGGAAGCCTCCCCTCTCAGGCTTTCCTGCCCTTGCACTGCCACCTCTGGACCTGCTCAAGCAAGGCTGCTTCTGATGCCTCCTCCTGCTCTGATGCCTGGCCTGGGCGGGTTTCAAGCGTGTGCTGTGCAGATGTAGATGCAATGGCACAGGTGAAATGAGAGCTTCAGTATCAGCTACTGTGTGTGAGCTCTGCATATTCTGCAGGGTTGGAAAGCAGCTGTGGGACTTGCTAACAGAAGAAGAATCCTCTGAACATGGCTGGGAGCCTGAGCAGTAGGAGGGAGATACAACTGAGTAGACTGCCTTAAGTTGCCCAGCCCCTGAGCAAGCTGGACTTTTCACATAATGCTGCAATATTCATAAATAAATGTAGTCAAACTACCTGGAGGAATAATTAAGTGCTGTTAATTATCCATTAGAAACACCCTCCTAAGGGTGCTTAGGCACAAGGCAGAACTAATGTATCATCTGCTAAAAGGAAAAGGATTAAGAGCTTGAGAACAAAAGGGTAAATCCTGATTTAAGCATTCACAGCTGGAGCAATGTTTGAGGATGAGGACAGCTGGTAAGAACCTGTTTCCTCCTTTCAAAGTGAACGAAGAAGAGGTGATATTTCTATGATTGTTGTGTCTTATTAGCAGCATGTAGTAGGTGATGTATTTTATAATTTGCTAGCAGGTTGTGATTTTGGAGCACTGAAGTGAGTACAAGCTGTGAATAAAATACTAACTACAGTGTTATTGAAAGTGAGGGAAGCTCAGGAATCCTGCTACAATGTTTGCTAGATGTACAGAGGGTCTGTCCATCCTGTGCCTATGACAGCTCATGGGATATTCCTTGCAATGTACAGGAACATAGTAGAAAAAACAGGTGGGTGAGTCAGACAAATGGATCAGATCAGAGCAGCAGGCAGACGGCCTTTCATCTAGAGGTGTGTGGCCATGCAGAAGTCCCAGTTGCTGCTTTGAAGATAAAAGACAGTGTGGCCCTAATGGAGGGGCTCCCAAACCTGGCTTGTGTGAGCGCCCTTGTTCTGGAAGAAGCAGCATGTGCTGGAGGCAGTTCTTGGGTCTCTTCTGAGCAATGGAGACATGTTTGGTAACTCAGTGGAACAAGAGATGCCCACTTTCTTCTCCAGGAAGAAGGTGACAAAGGTGTTTGGGTGGGGTGGGGTTTGGTGGGAGGACGTTTGTTGTCTTTTTTTCCCAAAAGGAAGGAGAAGTTTTGCAGCTGCTACCAAAGCAGTCACATCCCAGAGCTTGGAGAGTCCTGATCCAAGGGGTGGTGTGATACCCTGACAGTGAAAGCTGGATTTTCAAGTTTTTTTTCCCAGCCTTGTCCAGAGGCCCCCCTATGTCATCTCTAAGGTTTTTTCCCATCTCTCCCTGCCTTGTCTAGTTGGAGCATAACCTGTGCCTATTATGTATTTAATTGCAATTAAATGGCTCTGTGAATATGATTTGTTGCTTGAACATTATGCAAAGGCAGTAGCTCTCTTTCTGCGGCGACTGTAGAGCATCTGTGTTTCTGCTCTGTTTCGAAATAGGATTCTCAGATGCATGAGTGCTATGCCACTCCTGCTGATTCCAGCTAAATGTGGCCCAAGGATTAAATATCTGATTGTCCATATGGAATCTGATCCAGCTAGACTACAGTCTGCTCCTGCCCAAATTCATATAGCAACAGCAGAAAACCTGGTAGTTTTAGGGGTTCATTTATCCTTGTTTCTGAACGCATAGTTGTGTTTGAGCAGGGCTGGTAAGAAGAGCTGTGAATGAGACTTCTGAAGAACCTTCGTTGAAATGTTTTCATGCTGTGTTTAAAAGCCTTTAAAGAAAAAACAGAGCTTTCCTAGATTTCTTTAATCTTTACAAAACACTTGGGAAGGAGAGAATCAGGCCTTTGTTTTAAACTCCTCTATACTTCTATGTGGTGTAGCTCATGATAGTGCAAAGAGGTTGTATGCAGTTGCCATGCTGAAACAGCAGCCTTTGACCTGCTCTTTACACTGATGTAAATGACAGCGTATACAATCCTGCCAATGAAATAGCCCTCTGTGCCCACTCTCTGCTGATGCTCTTGCTGTGTTCTAGTATAGTTACTTAACAAGGTCCAAAGACTTCCTAGGAAGAGAAATGGATAAGTGAAAGAATAACTTTTGCTTCTACCTGACAGACCCATATGAGAAAGGGTAAAATGAGTGACATCCATCAGTGCTGACTTTCTGTGACTGGTTGTCCCAAGAGAGAAAGGGTCTTCAGCATGGGTCCTTTCAGCCAAGGACAAAAGCCCGCTGGCAGCTTACGGAAGACTAAGCTCTCAGGAGCGTGCCAACAGTTGTCTTTGTTCTCCGCTCTGGGGTGTACAGTTAGGAGCTGTTTATGGCTTTGCTCTTGGAAAGGCTGCTGCACAACAGAATGGCTCGAGATACTCCTGAGAGTTTGGATTCTGGTTCTTTCTGCACAAAGAGAAAACAGATAAAGGTATGAATACTTAGGGAGCGTGTGTGGCAGGGATTGAGGCTGGGGATTTGAAGAGCATCAGCATGAAAACAAGCGCGAGACAGTGAGATTTAGAGCAGTTCCCTGCTCTGGGCGCTCCTGTGTAGAGTGGGGGCTTCATGCTGAGGTTCTGCTCAGTGTTCCCGCTCTGTGGCATGCTGCCAGCTTTGACTGTTTCTGGATCGAGACTGAATCCTACTGTGATGGATGTGGAAACACAACTGTGCGATGAATAAAGCAGTGATCAAGCAGAATCATGTGATTTGGGAGGATGTCAGACTGATGCTGCCTGTAGTAAGAGGAAAAAATGGAAAAATAGTGTCATGGGCATCTTTTGTGCCCAAGCACTTGGGTGGGCTGGGCATTGCTGGAGTACAGCAGAGCTGATGACGCCATCTCTGCTCTTCCCCATGCCTGCTTCCTGAAGGCAGTGACTTCTTGCACTAATCTTGATCTTTTTGCAGGCAAACAGATCTGTGTTTCTGTGCCAGCCCAAGATGCCTGGTGTAGCCTAGTGAACAGAGCACAGATGAATTTTCAGGACACCTTGCTGTTGTCCTACTATAATGACCTCCCTGAAGAGTTTGCTTGCTTCCTCTATATCCCCACTGTAAGGGAAAGTGGGGGACTGATTTGGAGGATTTTCTCTTTGCAGCGCCCACTGCAGTGTTAGTATTTAGGTACAGTCAAATGCTGACTGCAAATCTGAAAGCCTCTGCTGCAAGCAGAAGTTCAGTATAGAGATAAATATAATCTTCCAGGCTGTAAAGTTCCTTCTTTTACACATGCAGTTCCCAAGTTGCGAGCTGTTTCACTTACATGGGTACAGACCACTTCAGCTTTGTGTGCCCTTTGTGGTGGGGGTGTGTGTGTATATATGTTGTCTCCAAAACAAAGCAAGAACAAAATTGGTCTCTAGCCACTGCCAAACTAATATAAACCACCTTTGCCACTTCCTGGGTTTGGTGCTGGTCACAGCCTGGCTGGATTGGAGAATCTGCACCTTTGTGACTGCAGTTCTTAATGTGACTGTGACTACAGACAGTGCAGCTGTTGATAATCTTTTCTTTGCTCTCTGATTTGTTTTGCATCAGAAGTTCTGTAACTTCAAACCTCTGTACTAACTTCAAACCTCTGTACAAACAGAGGGATTTAGGTGTCTTTTATGGCAGCATGTTGTTGGAGAGCAATATTCTGGACTCAAAATGGCAAGTTTGACTAGAACTGCAATTTGCAGGTACTTTTTCACTTACTACAAAGTAGTAGCTATGCAGTTTCTGTGTCTATTGGGCTGCCTGAGCTCCACTTGCTAATGGCTGTGTGACAGGGCAAGGT
Source organism: Mycteria americana (assembly GCF_035582795.1). NCBI lineage: Eukaryota > Metazoa > Chordata > Aves > Ciconiiformes > Ciconiidae > Mycteria > Mycteria americana. The sequence goes on along the minus strand of NC_134373.1, from coordinate 6,076,765 downwards.
GCTGGCTATGCACAAAGAAAGAATAAGGAAAATGACACTGTACTTCAAAGCTATTTGTTTCTCCTAAAGAGGCCTTCAAGGATGTAACAGAAAGCCAGGTAGAGGTACTAGTACATTGTCCTCCTGTGTTCTGAGTGATAGTTAACACTGACAGATGTGGAACTAGCGTGCAGTTGCCTCGTGTGTGCTCCACTCCTGTTCCTCTTCTGACTGAAGAGAGGACGTTTGGATTCCCCTTTGGAGGCTCAGTGAAGTGAGCTTCCACACTCTGCTCACGAGGACTGCCTTTGTTGAGGGGCAGCAATGATGTTTACCTGGGGAGGTTTGAAACCAAGGAATGCCATTGTTTTCCTACTAAACTTGTGTTTTTGTGGAGCTTTGTGTTCACGTTTTCATCCCTGTCTGTTTACCCCTAAGCAGCTGCCCTGGACTGACCACACCAAGTGTCTCTGGTGTCCCTGTCAATCCAGAGAATTCGTAGGAGATTTTGGCTGTAGTCTGCAAGCAAGCTGCAGTGCTCTTTTTTGCTCTTGTGTTTTCTGTTGTGTAGCAGAGCATGGGAATAATAAGCTTAGGCTTAGAGCAGTGAACTGGAAGCTATTGTAAATGACTACTTCTTGAATGCAGGAATAAGGAGAGATACCCATTTAAAAAAAATATGAACTGTGCTTACCAGTTACTGAGAAAATGCAAGTGTCTTAAACTCAAACCAGTTCAATATTATAACTGACTAAAATGCCCAATGGTGCTAATTTTGAGGGTGAGACTATGTGACACTTAAAATAACATCCACATAAACCATCCCTAGGCTGCAACCCTCATCCCTGGCTGAGGGTTAGCAATCCTCTTAACTGTGGTGAAGCTACAAGTTCTAGTTATTCATATTGTGAATGTCCATGAGGAAGACACTGCCTTGCACTTTTTGAGGCCTTAACAGATCAGGGTTTTTTTTTTTCTTTAATTGCAAATAGCATTAAAACTTTCTTTAGTCCTCATACTTTTCTTGGAAGAAGAGTGATTCTCCTGCTTGATAATTACTAAAACTCCAAATAAAATTAGACTTCAGATTTGTTGCTAACTGAGGTTATGCTCTATTCAATAATTTCATAACATATTACAGGACTGGAAAAAGCAATTATTTAAAAATAAGTTTATCACTCCTACTGTGTTGTGTTTCACTTCTAACTGTCAAGAGGCATGCTGGCAGGAATTAAAACTCAAATTTGCTTTCCAAACAGGAAGACTTTGTATAAAAAGTCCTGGATCCATTGAGGGGATGTGGAGTAGGGAAACTTCTTTAATACATACCTTGCATTTAGAAGCAATTTGTTTTAACCATCTTCTCTCTGTAGTTAGTTCTCGTAAGATTTTAGAAATCAAGATCATTTTTTTCCTGTCTGACCTCATTTAATTGAAGGAAAGAAAATAGTATTTAAACTTTCCTGTCTGAGCAAGCTAATTCTGTGAATAAAAAGGCCTTACTTCTCTGCACCAGCAGACAAAGTTACTGCTTGCAAAAAACCCAACCAGACAAGACAAACCCAACTAGTTTAGCATTTCAGCACTCAGGTAGATTAGTGATTTTAATGATTTAAAACTTTTTGGTTGTGAACATATTGTTTAGGTTTTACTTAACAGATTACCTTCTAATTAACTGTCTTAATACTCCTTTTGTGCAAGAGGGGGATTTTAGCAAAATGTAGACCACATAGGGTCCTGTTCTCCATGAGTGGAGATCAAGACCAGCCTAAGTCACTGCAAGGAAGTATTGGGTTGGGCACCAGAAAAAACTTTATCCCAAGTGGGAGTAAATGCAGGTTATCGAAGTAGTGGCACTGGGTTTTCAGCAAACCTGTTTCTCAAAGTACCCATAAGGAAGGACATAGGTGGTGTCGGTCAGTTCAGCTCCTGCTCTGGGAAGGAATGACCTCGGTGAGCCTTTAAGTGGAAGTAGGAAGATATTAAGCAGGAAGATTGAAAGACAGGAAGCAATATGGCCTTGGCTTGTTGGAGCATCTCTCTTTAAACTTGCAGTCTTTTTAGATAAGCAATGGAATATCACAATTGTTTTGTGAAAAATTAACAGATAAGGGTGGACTTGCATTGGCCTTTCATTTTAATCTGTTAATTATTTGTAATACACTATCTTCTGATATCCTTAGGTATGTAAGGAAGGCTGATCTAACAGTGACTGAGAAGTATTTCCAGCAAACTGACTCAAATGTATCTTTGTATTAGTCAAATCAGTCTGGTGTGTAGTTGGAAACCCAAGTAAATCTGCTTTGGCACCATCCTCTCTACCTGTTTGTCTCTACTCCTTCTGCATAAGGAAAGCCCATGGAATAACTACCGCAAACTTCCCCTGCTCCTACCACCAACCTTCACTTTCAGAGAGGCTTCCCTTCTCTCCCTGCTCTTGAGATAAACGAGCATCTCCCCGTTCAACAGCCTTGCTCCGTGCTGCGTCAGACGCTTCGAGGGCTCCGGCCTTTGTAGATCCACGGAGGGGACCTTGGCCTTAAACTATCAATGAGCTCCCCAGCACCTCGAAAAGCCCTTTCAATTCTGCTCCTCTGCGGTTGTGGGGGTGCTTGGCCAGACTCCACGCCATTTGAACTTGGCCCTGGGCAGGCGGGTGGCGAGGGCGGGAAGGCGGCGTCTCCTGACCCCGCCGGTTCTCGGCGGCTCCGCGCCTGCCTCTCGCTGCGGGCTGGCGCGCCTTCGAAACTTTCCCGCCGTGCGCGCCGCGCCCGAGGGAGGGAGGGAGGGAGGGGAGGCAGCAGGGGCCCTGTTGCTCCGGGGCCGGCGGGAGGAGCAGCCCCGCGCCCCTGCCCGGGCGCTGGAAGTTCTGCGGGAGGCCCGGGCCCGGGGGCGGCGGGGCGGGCCAGGGTGGTGCCGCCCCCGCCCCCGCGCCACCCGCCGCCCTCCCCTGTCACCGCCTGCCGGCGCGGCTGGCGGTGCTGGGAGCTGTCCACAGAGGGAGGTGCTGAAGGCAGGGAGGAAGCAGAGGGACGCGGACATCTTCGCTCCCCTAATTTCCTCCCTGCCTTCTGCAGCCATTTTGCACCAGCAAAGCTGAAGGGAGGTGTCAGAGGGGAGGGGAGGGAGGGGGTGGGCTGCAGAGGATGAAGGGAAGAGGGTAAAGAGTTGCGGAGAGCAAAGAGGCAGCCATGGGAGATCCCGGCTGGTACGTCTGCTAAGACTGGCTCACAGCAGCAGCTGTCATCAGCATCATGGTGAAAAGGAAAAGCTCAGAGGGCCAGGAGCAGGAGAGCGGCCGTGGCATCCCTCTGCCAATCCAGACCTTCCTGTGGAGGCAAACGAGGTGAGAGCAGCAAGCCCCGGGTACTTGGGATACAGCTGCAACAGGGCAGTGGAAGTGGGGAGGGGGGGCGGGCCAGCTGCTGCCCAGTGGCGGGGAGGAAGCGGTTACTGCAGCTGCAACACGAAGGCGTGAAACAAGCTGCTCTCTTTGCACTCAATATAGAGCAATCTGTGTGTATCGGGGATGGGGGCAGGACTGGAGGCAGCTTAACCTAGTGGCAGTCCCAGGCAGCTTCTTCATTTGACTTTAAAACATCCATGTGTATGTGTGTCTATGCACCTCTCCCCTCCTCCCTGTCGTCTGTCCCCTCCACCCCCACTTCCACCCTTACTTTTAAGAGGACTCCTGGAGCTCTGGTATCAGAAGCAGCATCCCTCGGTGCTGCACCGGCCTTGCAGCTTTGCTTGTATCTGTATTTGCAGCCGTTCTGGAAGTGTAATTATGCTTTGAGAGGTTAGCATGCAAACAGATATGTCAAAGTCTCACCTTATTTCATTGGATTGGAGAGTACTGATGTATGAGGGGCAGGCTGAATGTATGGCTGGGGCTTTATGTTCCCTGTGAATCCTGTCTTAACAGAATTCTAAACTGAAAACATTGCGGGGGCTGTGGGGGAAGGTTGGAAGGTTTGAAGGTTGTGGCTCTAATTTAAGGCCTCAGTCACAAAATCCCTTTATTTCACAGTTTCAGTGTTCTCCAAAAAAAAAAAAAAAGCTGTAATAAGGTGACCTGATTAATTTTTTTAATATTTAACTCTGATCCCATTCTAGAGGGGAATGGCAGTAGAGGGTGGGTGTTCTCTACCTACAGGGTACGGGCCTGCATTTCATCATGAGCCTTCCACATCAGCAGCTGTGAAGGAAAATACTTAATACAAAACTGGCAAATGGATCTCTGGCTTACAATAGAGGCAAGGCAAAGTTCAGTAATATTTAGCACGTTTTAAACAGAATATATTTAAAATCTTTCACTGAGGTAAAATGGCTGAAAACTGTCTGATGGAAGATTTTATCCATGGGGAACAGGACTTTCTTGAGGGTGGATTAACTACCTCTTGGCATATCAGTGTGGGTACTTTTGTCTTCTAGAAAAGGTAACAGCATTTTGTCAGATGTCATCAACAGGTATCTGAACATTGTTTTGAACATTGTTTTGGCCTTATGTCTTTCATTTACGTTAAGTTTCTCAGCCTTTTGCCAACCTTCTGACATGAGGAAAATCCTAAAAATAACTAAGCAAAATCCACACTTGAAGTACTGGGTTTCTAACACTTTTTCTCCCTTCCTTCAGTGCATTTTTAAGACCTAAACTGGGGAAACAATATGAAGCTTCCTGTGTGGTATGTACATGTTTCTCTTTTTCAACTCTTACTAGTAATTAACTTTTCATGCAACTTGATCTGACCATGGTGGCTGATCAGCAAGCTTCTCAGCTTGTGCCAGAAGTGGATTTAGTCCATTCAGCTTAATTTTGTACTTTTATCACATGAAGGATTTGAAGCCTTTTCCCATCTAGAGAATTTGGATAACATGTGCATCTCTAGACACAACAAAAATACATTGATCTGGATATTAGTAATTGAACTAATTAGTAATTAAATAAAGTAAATAATGGTATGGGCAGACTGGGCTATGACAATCTGGGTCTAAACTTGCAGTTCATCATGTGTGTATGTGCTTTCAGATGAGATTGGCGTCATTTCAGTTTGCGATTACTGGAGAGTTCTTTCAGACTTAAAATATTGAAAATCTAAACATTGCTAACAGGCTTTAAACAATACTTTTACCATTGTGCAAGATGAAAATAACTCCTCTGATGGAAAATAGAGGGAGCATGTCTTAGCAGCATAATTAGAGATGATTATGCAGATACTAATAACTCTTATTTCTAACTATATTTCTATCTACTGTGTAAAGGGAGGAGAAAGGAAAGGCACACAGCAAGTTCAAGTAAGATGGGTATCTAGGGAATTTCAGAATTCTTTGAACTGTTGCTGATCTTTGGATGACTTAAAGTACATTAAGCAGTTGCAGCCAAACTTGACAGACTGGAAAAACTTGGTCTGGATGTGTATCTTAATAGTTTAAAGTACTTAGGTCTCTGTGCAGCAATTTTCTGACTTCCTTCTCACAAGATATTAAGCTGGAGAAGCCCTAGCTGCTGATGACTAATTTCTTCCAAGAAATCCATAAATTTTTCAGGGTTGTTGCTAGATACCAAGTACTGATAGAGGACTGCTGGCTTAACATGTTGGTGAGTAAAATGTATTGCAATTGTGGCACATGGAGCAAAAAGCATCGCCACTGGTTTATACCACTGACAGTTCCTGGTTGTTCAGAAGCTAGAAAACGGAGCTTGTTGCCTTATGTCCTTTACTAGGAGTCTCAGCAGTGTGCAGGGGCCATGCCTTGAAGCGCCTATAATCTGAGGCTGGGGCCCCCGCGTGAGCTAATGTCTGTTACTGTTGGGTAGAGGGACAGAGCTTCCTTCTCTGTGCGTTCTCCATGATGTACCTGTCTGAGACTTCCCTGTGCTTCATGCTGTGCTGTTGGCATCAGGTCTTCCTCTGTGTCCCCCAGGCTGATTCTAAATCACCTTTCTTCTATGAGCACATATCAGAATTTACTAAGTGTAAAAACAAACAAGCAAAAATAGCCCCTACAAAAAAACCAAGCAAACAAACAAAAAACAACTCCCAACCAAACAAAAAACCCAACTGCAAAACAACATAAATCACACACTTCAGCCAAGGGAAAGGGAGCCCTGGAAAAACACATTTCATGAAGATCCATTCCATTTCCACCCCTTGGATGAATGAGAACTTGATTCTTCTCCAATTCGTAACACGATCATTAAATTATGGTAGAAAGCTTTCAAAGGGGGGGCTTAGTTTTGAGCAATTGATGGGATACAGCCTGAGCTGCTGTATCTGTCGCCTTCTTTTGCTTATCATCATTGGCAGCTCATCCCTGCCAATGCGCAGGAATGTCTGCCCACATCAACACCTTCTGTATTATCCAGTGGGGTAGCAGAGTGCTGCATGCATGGGTGAGACAGCGTTTCTGGAACTTGACAGGTAGTTGGCTTGTCTTCTGAAACATCAAGCTGACTATGTAACACCACTGTATTGACTAGTGTGCTTAAAAATACTGTGCGCCTGTTACATGATTTGTCCTTTTAAAATTCTCTAGCCAGAATTGTTCTGGGCATGTCTATAGGCTGTTAACTGTCTGACAATGCATATGACACAAGACTGTGCGGTATTCTATTATTATTCTTGGCTCTAAACTTGCTGCAGTAGAATTTGCTGCATGTTGTGCATTGAGGAAGCAGATGCTGGAGGCCTAGATTCAGCAAGTACAGCATCTGGTCTGCAAGAGCAGATTGCATTGCTTCTTTGAGCTTCACTGTACACTTTAATACTTGAGGAAAACCTAGCCCTTTCATAGCCTTGTTTTCCTTACCTGAACAATCACGCTGACTTCAGTTGGTCTATGAATAATAGCCTTTAATCTGAAGACAAATACTGCGGCCCCTCCCGCATTGTCTTACACTGTCTAAATGCTCTTGTGCCTCAATATGGATTTAATGTTCTTCCTTCTCCCCATTCTGAAGTTGTTCTGCCCTGACACGATGTCATTCCTAATGTGCATGAGTCAAAGCAGTAAATGGCCTCACAGAAACATATGCGAGTGCTGTACAAAGCTAATGCATTTTTTCGGGTGAGGGCAAGGGACTCAAGGATATGTTTTAAATTCTTTTACCCTGGATTGCATTGGGTATGGAAGAACCCAAACGTTTTCTGGAGGATCCTGCAAATTCAAAGTTTACCTCTCTTCTGTTTTTTACTTGTTTTTGCAAATGCAGTAATGTGTTTTGTTGTTATGAATGATTAAAGGGTAGATATGGAACAAAGTTTAAAAAGAGGCTACCTTTATTTTATCTAGCCAATGGGCATGGTTGCAGAAAACTGAGTTTTTGAACATGGGAACTTTCTGTAAATAAAGTGCTTGGCATCTGTGTTTCATTGCTTGTCAATGTTTGTACTATTACCATGTTTAGTAAACAATGGAGCCTTACCATCCCTTGTGCTATGTACTCCTAAATTAATGTTTTAGATCTTTCTAGGAACTCTTCCCTACTCAGAGGACATTCTCCAGACTGACAATACTGTCTGCCTGCATTTGAAGTTCTTTCCAGTCAGTCTGAAGTGACTTTAGCAATGGTCTCTGCTTTCCACCATGATGCAGCCTGAGCTTTGGAAGAACAGGGCAGTAAGGTTCCCTCCAAAGACAGAAGTCTGGTTCAAGAAGCACTAATAGTTTCTCTGTGTCTCTGCCAGGGTCCTTCTGTACATACACTAGGCTAAGCACTGGGCCCTGCTCTCCTAGCTTACTGGCCCCCCCCAAGTGAGATCCTCTAGGGCTACTTCCTGGAGGAGACCTGCAGCTCATCTGGCACTCCTGAGAGGATGGAACACGGAGTTGCTGAGCTTCCCAGGGTCCTGGCTGTCTAGTGGGCACTAGGGGCCTGGCTGAGCCCTTGCTGCCTTAAGCAGTTTGCTGCAGGTACAGCTGCTCTGGGCTTAGAGCAGGGGAAGTTCGTGCAACTTGAGCAAAGCTGTACAGGAAACCCTGGCAAAGCCCAGCCAGAATCTTCTCTGTCCTGTACTGCTTGTCTAGGCTTCCTCAGACAGCTACCTATTCCCACTCCAGCAGCAAAGTAACACACAGGCTGACCCTGGTCACAAGGTATTTGACAGTCCCTTTGGTTCTTGGTGGAGAAGAAGGTAAAAGGAGAACAGCAGCAGTAGGAAGGCAGCCAGACAAGACTGACCACCACTCCCTGTGAAAACAGATGGCATCACCAAGCTAAAAGGAAAAATGCTTGTGTAAGTAGCCCTGAGGGAGCTGAACACACACAGAGCACTGCTGAAAGGGGCTGCCCTTTCTCCAGCCAAGGCGTAACACTGACTTTCCTCACTACCACCTTGGCAGATGTTCTTCATCCTCCTTTGGCATGTGGGGTGTTGCAGGCATGGACAAGCTTGCTGTAAGTAGGTACTGTTTTCTTAGCCAAGCAGCAGCCCTGAGTCTGCAGCTCCAGACATACCCATAGCATGACAATATCTCTCTTCTGACTGACTTACAAGGAGCTTACTGCAGACATTCTCATTCAGCCTTCTCATTGAAGCATGTAACTCCTCTCAGCTGTAGCAGCAGTTGCTTAGTTCATGTGGGGTGAAAATTAGGTCTTTTATCTTAATGTCTGTATATTCTCTGTAGCAGGTCCTGAAAGTTAGCGTAGAGCCATAGCAGACCAAAAGGGAGGCTCTACAGGAGCAAATGCTAACCCAGGGCCTTGCATCTTGAATGTCTGGTGTAGGCAGAAGCTGCTGTGAGCTGGACCTTTATGGAGAGCTCCAGGCAAATCCCATGGGAACGCTTGCCCAAAGAACTGCATGTTCTTGTTGGGCTGCTTGTAACAGTTATCAGTGTGGGGATTGATGCCAGCTAGGTCCTGTGCTGACAGTACATGCACAGTGGCAACTGTGTACCAGCCAGTGCCCATAGCACACAGGGACGCTTAGTGGTTTCCATATAGTAGCCTTTGTGTTAGCATGTTTCTGGCAACATACAGTACTTCTGTCTCAGATGCTTGTGATCACATGTGCTGTTCTGGAAGCTAATCTTTCGTTGTGGTACAGAAATATATTTAGCTTTCTGCTCAGGCCAGGAAAGAACAGAGGAATCTTGTGGCTAACCATGTAGCTTCTGGTGGCTAATCATGTGGCTCAGAAACCCAAAATGTTGAGGTGAATACAAGCCTTATTCAAAGACATAATTGCAGACTCCTTGGCTTCCTCTTGAGTTTCTGAAGTATGCCGAATGTGGGCAGAGCTTCCAGAAGGCAGTTGTTGGAGGCCTTTGTCCCTGATGCCATTGAAGTACCCGTGAATGAGACCTTGAATGGAAAGCCAGAGAGCAACAAAGTGTCTTCCATCACGCTTCAGAATAGTGTTGCTGCTCACAGTGATTTTTTTTTCCTCCCCTTGCTCTGTAAACTGAATAGCTTTATTACTGTACTGAAGTGTGAGCTTATGGTTTGGCTTTTCTACTGGAGGTGAGAAGATAATTTCTTTTGATAAGCCTAGGTCAGCACTGGTGCTTGGCAGGCCTTTCAGTGAGCTAATTCAGCTCACTAACCTGGTAGAAACTACTTACCTCTATGCTGAGCTTCATTTTGGTTTGTGTAGAGGCTTGACTTGGCTGAAAGAAGGCTTCAGTGAGCCCCAGAGCTGATGCATGAGTAGAGGTGGGAGTGTGTGGCTGGAGCAACAAATAAGGAGTGGCACCCTGTCCCCATTTGACAAAAATAAATAGAATCTCATGTTTTTCACTGGCTCTTTCAGACTTTGTGTTGCTTGTAACCATGCATTAACCCTGCACCTCTTGTCTTGCTTCTGGGGATACTTTGCTGCTTTGTCCTCCCCTTTTGTTAGGTAACCTTGTCTGTGATAGTTGTTCTAGACCTCTGTTGTCTTTATACTAATGTGCTCTCAACTGCTACTGTGGTTCGATGACTTTGTAGTTCCTGAATGGAACAGAATACTCAGACCTTACAACAAGTACTTTGCTCCCCTGCCTGCCAAGGCTTTCCAAGCATTGGCCATCCCTTCATGTTCCCCCATTCCTGAACTGATAGGAATGAATGGCAGGAGACCATTTCCCTTTGTAGACAATGTGGCCCCCAGCAGATCGCTGTAGGAGTGATTTGAGGCATCCTTTCCCTGGTAGACATGTTATTCGATCCTGGTGCTAAGAAATACACATTGCTGACAGCCTAATCCATGGCACGTTATTTCTGACTAATCCCCAGGAAGCCGGTGTTTTTGTCTACGTATTACAACTAATGCCCTCCAATTTCAGCCATTGCTCCATAAAGAAAGTCTGTTGAGTTTTCTGACTAGAACCTGGGGTTTCTAGTAGGTGGGCAGTGTGACTTTATACACACTTACATTTGTTGGCAGCTCTGATGTTTATTGTCAGTATTTCCTCAGGTTCAATTTGTGTTGCTACAGGCTTAGTCCTCTATAAGTACACTCAGTTCTGAATACCCCCCAAATACATCTGTGTAAATCATACAGTCCACCTCCCCTTCTATGCCTGGTGCTATTGGGGAGTTTCTGTCTTAGGTTGTAAGTACAGATAGGTGTGTGCTTCTCTGCCTCCATGCTGGCCAGAGCGGAGCTGTTATGGGGATGCGGTAAAGCCACGATGGTGCAGCATTTATGCTTGCACCAGGGCATCCTGCCTCTCGACGAAGGAGCTCATGTCTGCCCACATTGGCAGATGTGGCCACAACCGGAGAGAACAGATGTGCACAGCTGCTGGGGTATGCAAAAGAGGGTGCGTTACCACTGGTTAGCATGCCACACCTGGGAGTGGCTGGTCATTTAGGAGAGCTAGGTTACCACTGCTGCCCTTTTTGCTTTTCTTCTTTGTAATTAAGTCTATTCTTATTACCCCCCCAATTTTACAGGAAAAATCGGCATGACTAGTGTTGAAGGAGAAGCTTTATGAATCTGGAGTGAGGGCATTTGAAGCATCCGTTAGGTCATGAATGCCAACAGTTACTTGTGTGCCCAGAGCCTCATAAAATTGGTGAAACAGCTTGTGAACAAATAGGTAGCCAGGAGGCTAAGCTGGTATATGGCAAAGACATGCATTGTCAGTAACGTATTTCTTCGCTTTAGGAACTTCAGTGAAGGCATATAACTGCTTTTGTGACCTATAATGAGATCTTCATATCTGGTCAGAGGAAGAACTTACGGAAATTGTTGGAGCAACTAGCAATAAGGAACTTCCTTAGGGATTTCAAAGGCAGATAGTCTTATTTTGTGTTGCTTGAGGTGGAAATAATGAACTTGCTGCAGCCATCACCTCTTTTGAGTGTTCACAAAACCATTACATCATGGCTCGACAAAAAATTTTGTACACTGATTATTTTTTGTGGCAGGGTGTGAAAACATTTCCTAAGGCCCTTATACCTTTAATGGGCTGCCCTTTATGTTACACTAAACTGAAAGAGCGTGTGTGTGTGAGAAGAATATCCAGCTCTCAGCTCCACAAATACAGGCTTCATTGGCTCCTGTGACTTCCAACAGGATTACTGGCATGCCAGATTAATACCCAGCACAACTGTAAGTCTGGCTTGTCAGCACTTACTAACATACACATGATACTTGCTTTAATTTTTTTTCATTACAGGAAATATATTGAGTGGCCCATTCCTTTCTTAGCCAAGTACGTCCGTATGTCTGGTGAGCTGTAGCTACAGTCTGTGTCTTTCAGGAAAAATATTCTAAGGTGTACTTTAGTTATATAGTGAAAACTTACAGATTACAGGTTTTTAAAAGAACGTTGTATGTACTAGAAGGTATGTGCAGAAATAGATATACAGTGTCTTTTTTTCCTTTGTTCTTACTTTTAGTCTTTTGAAAGAGTTTTAGTAGAGAACAAGCTGCATGGCCTTTCTCCAGCTCTCTCTGAAGCCATCCAGAGCATTTCTCGCTGGGAACTTGTCCAAGCTGCGCTCCCGCATGTGCTGCACTGCACCGCAACATTGCTCTCCAACCGAAACAAGCTAGGTTAGTGCTCATGTGAGTTTGTTTTTCCATTACTGAAGTTATCAGTCAAAATATGACAGATTGATGCTCGGGGTGCCAACATATTCTAAATCCTAGAATCCCAGTTAGTTCATTCTGCGGATTGCCTTTCTTGATCTGTTCTCATTTATAGCAGGGTAAACTGTGAGAGCTTCCCCAGTGAAGTTAATGGTCTGATGAGCTGAAGAATCAAAGTAGTTCAATAATATTTTACTAGTCATTTCCCAGAGATAATAGAACTAGCTTTAGCAAAAGCCTTACCACCCAGCAGGCATGGGTTCCTTGAAGGAATACATATTTCTTTCAAGGCATGGTGCAGTGCCCAATTGCAGAAGGTACTTTTAATATCTTCAGTTCTTTTTTTTTCCCTTCTTTTTATTCAGGCTAATGCATTTGATTCTCAGCAGATAAGTCAATCAGATAATAAGGATAGGACCAGGTCCAAATCTAACTTACTTTACTAGTCTTTTACTGATTTGAGCAGGAATTTGCTTCATGAGGCATGCCATTCAGTAGAGTCAAACAGACAAGGCTGTCAAGCTGGCATCTTTTAGGAGCACTCTATGTCCATGCATTCAGTTGCCCTGCCACTGACATTTCAGGGACTGAACTGCAAATGCTGTGGAGTAAATGGAGACTTGTGAATTAAGAGGTTTCAAACGTAATGGAACAGAACGCTGATACATTTAATGGTAGAATTTTAATTTTCAAATGCTTATCATGACGTTGGCTGCCCAGTTTCCTGTGCGGCTCTGAAAGTCTCAACAGTACCATTAATGAAAACCCTGTGAGATACTGTGATGCATTTTTCCATCCAGGACATCAGGATAAGCTTGGAGTAGCTGAAACAAAGCTTCTTCACACTCTTCACTGGATGCTGCTGGAGGCCCCTCAGGACTGCAGCAATGACCGATTTGGAGGAGACAGAGGCTCTAGTTGGGGAGGGAGCAGTAGCGCCTTCATCCACCAGGCTGAAAACCAGGGATCACCAGGACATCCCCGGCCCAGCACCACGAATGACGAGGAGGAGAATAACAGAAGGAAGTTCTTCCAGAACTCCATGGCCACAGTGGAGCTCTTTGTGTTCCTTTTTGCTCCCCTTGTCCACAGGATTAAAGTAAGTGGAACACCGGTGGGGTTCTTGTGTGGAGGCACCTCTGAGCAGGAAAAGAACGATTCTGCCTTTGTGATTGTTAATTAATTCAGCCTACAGTGCACACTGGGTGACCACTGGAAATGGTTTAACAAACTGGCAGAATACCACTGCCATCAGGAGGAAATACTTCCAGTGACATGAACAATCACCACAGCATCAGGCAGACACAAAGGGAAATCAATCTGAAGTGAGCCATTTTCAGCCCTTGGGAATGTCACAGGTCTGTGGCCCTTGTGAAGTCTTTGGGACCCTGGAACCTGCAGAAAGGATCGTGAGCTTTAGCTTGCTCCAGTGATTCTCAACCATTGCTCAGAAGGGCCTTGCTAGCTTTTGGGGGATTCCCCCACAGGGCTGCCACTGGTATTTGTTGTTGTCATTACTAATCATCTTGATGCTAATTACCAGGAATGTGTGATAGTGGTATAAGCATGGCAGTGGCAAAGGCAATTGAGCATTCCTTTGTTCCGAAGTTGGAAGCAGGCTGCAGGCTTCCTGTCTACCAGGTCCCTCTGTTGGTTTTATGCTGAGTGCATCAGCTTTGCAGAGTGGTGTGATGAGGAGACATTTTCTGCATGCTCTGACTCCTGCCTCTTGTCTTTAGCCTCTCTGGAGGGCTGCCATTTAGCCCTTAGCCCAGCTAGGCCTCGGAAGAGAAACTGGCTCTGGAGAGTAGGTGCTTTGAAAAGCTCTATAAAGTCATGAAGTGATGGAGGCTGTTATCTGTTCTAATCCAGCCTTGTATGCTGCAACAGTTGAAGAAGATAAGAAAGTACAGGAGATAAAGAGTAACCTTTTGGTTAAGGCAGGTGAAAGCAGGTCTGGAGAGCTAGATTCTTTCCCTACTTCTGCTACTGAGTTCCTGTACAGTATTGCTCAATTTATTTAGCCCAAATTTTTCATACTTGTTACTAGTTCCACATTTTCTCTGTAAGCTACTGGGACATGACAGGAAGAAATGCTGAATTCTTCCCAGTGCTACACACACAAATGTGGGCTGCCCTTTGAATAAATGAAACGAAACTGGAGGTAGACCCTGGCTATTAGAGATTAGGTTTCCATTTTTTTTATATTAATCTTTCTGGGATGTAGTTTCCCATTTACAAGATGGGGTTAATAACAATATCTCAGGTTTACCTTGAAAATCTCTGAGATCTCTGAGATACTGTAGTGATGAACATTGTAAAGTCCATGAAAACATGCATGTTTCTGTCATCAAAGCAAAGCTCAAAAAAGGTGAGGTAAATGAGGCATGTAACTGGCTCACTAAGTCAGCATTGTCCCTTCTGTGTTTCACAGAGGTAGAGGTCTCTGGGGAAGGATACTATCTGATCAGATAACCAAAGTAATGCATGTGCTCAAGGAAGATGATATATGTTGGCACAAGCAGACCTAAATGATGGAATCCCTAACTTCTGAGAGGATTTGTGTATTTAGCAATGTGTTTTTAAATGAGGTTTTTGGGGGGGTGAGGGGGATGCGTGTAATCCTGTAACTTAACAACTGTAGATAAAAGTGTTGGCATGTCACCAAAAGCTAGCAGTGCAAAGTAAAAATGCAACACGTTACTGCTATCGCTTCCAAAAGCCTCGCAAGGTGCTCCTTAATAAAAATAGTAATTAAATACAAGCTTAGTTTATAACAAGGCTTGTGAGCTCATTATGATGAGATGGTACTAATGAAGAGTAGGGAATAGAAGGGCTGGAGAGCTACAAGCAGTCAGCTCCTGCCATTCCTTGAGCTCTGTCTGCATCATCATTTTCAACCGCTGAGGCATGTGGAGCTATGTCAACAGGAGACAGTGGTGCAGCTATAATTATGCTGCCAAAACTGCTATTACCATGTTTGTTTGCCTTATGGGGATAGCTGGTCTATACCAACATCAGTGCCTCCTAATGTAGATCTGACCTTAGGTCAAGTAAGTGCATACCTGCACCTTGATCCTGCTAAGATTTACTTGTGTACTAATTTACATGATTTCAGCTACTTGCATATGTAAAACAGTGATGGCACAAGTGTAAATAGTACCAATGTCTCTGTATTGACATAGCTCAGGTATTAACAGTGCTAATAATAATAACATTATTGTATACTGCTATTTCATAGTAATTTGTTATATTTCATGTTTCCCAATTTCTAAGCAATATTTTAATATTTAGTATTCTTATTCTTTTGGGGCAAGAAGTTCAAGTCTCAGAGTGTAAATCCTAAGACAGAGATTGAATAGTAAATATTAAGTGGTTACATATGGTCAGAAGGGATGCTTTCTGACACAGGAATGGCCTTTTCTTTTATAGCTTAATGTCCTGGAAGAAATTGGGTTGACTAACTAGTATAGAAATTTCATTTGGAAAAAGCCTCTTATATATTTTTGTATTGAGATTTCCCTATTATTTTTTAATAGCTACACTTGAAATGTATTAATGTCTGCTGAGTAGTGTCAGTGGCCCTTGAGTTAGCATATACTGACCACAGAACTGCACATGGTATTGCTTATTTCTTGTAAGATCTGTGCATCAGAGAAATGACAGTCCTTTTAGACAGGAAACAACGTTCTATTGTGTGAGCTTGTGTGATACAACCTTTGTCTTTCTAGGAGTCTGACCTGACATTTCGGTTGGCTAGTGGCCTTGTTATTTGGCAGCCTATGTGGGAACACAGGCAGCCTGAAGTTTCTGCCTTCAACGCCCTTGTAAAACCAATCAGGAACATCGTTACAGGTCTGTGACTTTGCTGTGGTAATGTAGCTCCTGAGGGCTGGGAAACCTTTCCTTTGTTTGCCTGATGCTGCCTTACGTTCTGTAGCCATCATATTTGAAGGAATATGTCAATCCTGCAGGAACTAGTCAAACCTTTGAGAGTAGTTTAAGGTTGTTTCCCCTCAGAGTCAACCGACATTTGCATAATCATTAAATAGGAGATGAGAGAGAGATCACAAATAGGAAATTAGAAACTCTTCAGTAGAGTTACAATTTCCTGTCAGCCTCATATCTCTGTTTCACCATATCTTCCTTAGTTGCTAAGAAGGGCAAAGGCAGTATCTAGCAGCAGCCTGACATGGGTGGGGAAGGCTTTCCCAGACTGGCATGGTTCAAAAATTAACAGTGAAGAGCACACAGTTGGCAGAGTATGGTCTCCTCCTATCTGAAATTTGAATTTCACCATGTTATGAAATTAAACAAAGTAGTTTCAAGAGGCTCCAAAGAAGGCTTAGGTTGTGAATTCGCTTTTGCATACTGGAAGGGTTTGCTCCTCCTTTGTACTGCAGCCATAATGAGACTGCAGTTGGGTGTTTAGGCTTCCCAGCCTTTGTGTCTGGCCTAGTTCTAAAAAATATTTTTTACTTTTATGTTTTTAGACAATAGTTTTGCATAATTCCTACAAGGTAGTGAATTGAAAGTGTGCTGGGTATATTGCTGTACTATTGCTTGCTGGTTCTCTAAAGCATGGAACTTTAATTTCACAGTAGTGAAAATGTAGTTCGCTAAATCAGATTTTTCTGATGACAAGTCATTTTGGGTGTCATATTTTGTCCTGAAGGCTTTGTAGGCCTCTGGGACAGTCCAGAATTGAAAAGATTCAAGTCTTGCAAATGATTTAAAACCATCTTTGATATCTAGCTCTTCCTACCTCTGCCTCAACTTCTGGAATTAAAAAATAGGATTTCAGCCCTGGAACTAACAAAAGGAATTAATCCTAAGTTTTCTTTGACTATTGGAATTTTTTCCATAGGTCTGGAGTGTGGTCAGAAAATCCCTAAAGAATAACTGCAGGAGTAAAGTCTGAAATGAAAATACTCTGTTATGTTTTGAAACAGTTTTCAGCAGAATGGAAATAGAAATTGGAATGAGGTTCTTTATATCAAGGAATATTCTGCTATCTTAGGATTGCTGTCTCAAATTGGGACAAAAAAGTTAAATTTGCTTAAATTTTCCTTCAAAAAAAAAATTTAAAAAATTCTACTGAAGAAGCTTTGCAATGTTTTGTTTAGAGTCAGTCTGATACTAAGTCACATCTGAATAGCTTGTGATGTGACAGGATTTCAAGAATTGTCATCCTAGTCTTTGTGATGCCCTTGTTCTTCTACAGTATCGCTGATCAAACTTTCTGTATGACATTTGTGTGTTTCCTGTGATGAAGGCATTTGTCAAATTGGAAATCACAATACATTCTGAGAGATGTAACCTAGAAAAGGAGCTGAATATATGTGAAAATAGGAGGAGCAAGAGCTCTGAAATAAAAGGCACTAGTATGCACAGGAAAACACAATTTGGTGCCAAATGGATTTAGGATAAAATTTATATTCAAATTTAATTTTAAAGAAATAGAGATTTTCAGTAGACAATGTTGTTGACAAAACAATTGAAAGAATTATGCAAAAATTAAAACAGTCCTTCTTTCTTTTTATGGCTGTGGCTAATGCCTAGGAAGTCTGCAGCAGAAAGATGCTGCCTTGGGTTTGGTTTTGTTTTCTGGTTTATCCTTTCAGGGGTACATTTTAATATTAGAGGTGATTCCTGAAATGACCTCCTTTTACTTCTTTTCTCAGCTAAGAGAAGTTCTCCCACCAACAATCAGAGCGTGACTTGTGAATCCCCTAATCTGGACAGTGGACATACCGAGGTAAATTCTATGCTAAGGTTAGACAAACTTGAATAAGGAGCTGAGGGAGGGGGGAAATTAATATTGAAACAGTACTTGCAGTTACCACCCTAAAGTATTCCATCTCCAGAAATTACAGTTCTTTCAAAGGCTCCCAACCTTGTCTGCTGTGGAACCAAAGGGTATTGAGTGTAGTTGTCAGGATCTCCTTGGCCTTATCCTATCTTACAGGATGGAAGCCTGATCTTACTTATTTTCTTGGGCAAGAGCCATGTCTTATGCTTTGCCTGTACACTGCCTAGTACTGAGAAGCCCCAGGCTTGATCAGTTTCTCCATGGTATTACCATGGTGTTATGGTATAAGTAATAGTCATGTCTAAGCACAAATTGCAGTAAGAAAACTAATATGGGAGAGATACATATGTTTATATACCTATTTCCTTTTATTAAAACTATCCAAAGGGACTACAGGTGGTCTGTGAGACAACCCAGCCAGATTCTATACCTCCAAAGGCCACTGTTTCAGCATGTCATCGTGGAAATTCCTTGGATGGAAGCGTATCCTCCCAAACCTCTCAGGAGAGAGGTACCGCACATCCCAGGTACAAACCCCTTCAGCAGGCTTGTGTGACTCAATGGTGGAGGTCACAGAAGTCCTTTATCTTGAATCTGGTGTTGTCTGTACACACCAAGGGTGCTGGATGTTTATCTCAAACTCTTAATTCAACAAACCTCAGTTCTGGGTGATGAACAAGGTGGTGACACTTGATATTCAATGCCACTTTCATTGGAGAAATCTCTAGCTGGCCTGTTGGGACGGTTTCTTTGGTCTTTTCTAATATGTTCCTTTCTTATCATTAAAGACACTAACAAATAACCTGCAGGTTCAACCCTCCTTAGCTAGATTCGGCCTGAGGCAGCCGATATCTTTTCTGGCTTCCTTCTGATGCAATTTTCTTTGCCTTTAGCAAAGGATTTTTGCGAGCCTCTCTCCATTGCCTTCATTATGCCTTCTCTGCATCCTGCTGCTTAGCTTGCTTTAGACTACTGGCCCAAAGGAGCAGCCTAACAAAGAAGTGCAGCCACGCAAACATCCTCCCAGCTTGCCCTGTGGAGCTCAGGCCATGGTCTTCCAGCATGGCACTGATAAATTAACTTCTTTTAATCTAGATTTGGGCAGGTAAAGATAGAACCAGATTTTCAGTAGTGCTGGACACTTGGTAGTGTCATAAAGTAAATGAAAGTGATGAGTGTTTTCAGGGGGTGGAGAGGGAGGGAAGCCTAGCTGTATTTTTAGGTCTCTATGGATTTAGGAGTGTCACTTAAACTCCTCCTGAAAATTTTGGTGCTGTTGCTTATCTGTTTTGGGAAATGTCATATCCAAAACACTGCAGTGTTTTAAGAAATTGCTTCATTACAGAGACAGAAGAAATGTGGGATGAAGTGGGTTTTCTGGATATAATCTAGGAACGGGGGGTTGATGCACCCTTTCAAAAAGGGGATTGATGCACCCTTTCACTGGCGGAAAGGGCAAAGCTATTCTCTAGGGTTCTGATCCCATCAGGAGGCTTTCCTCAGGATTTTGTATCAAGCCTGCTGTCAGTTCTGGGTCTTTATTTAATTGGTATTAATATGAGCCAGTAAAACTGAAGTTGGGGACAGAACTGCCTTTCTGTGTGTGAACACTACTGCTCAGAGTGCACAGCCATAAAAAAATAAGCAGCCTTTTAAGAAGACAGCATCAGGTGATCAATTTGTGAAGCTGGGTCTGGTGGTTGCTATGGGGATGAAGCTTCAGACAGGCTTTGAAGAGAGCATCATTATGTCTCCTCATTTGCAGGACTCATTGATCAGTTAAAACTGTACAGGGAGCTTTGGTTGCCAAGCAACAGACAACTGGGGAACAAATGTTGTTTACTCTCCGTACCAACAGCCGCAGTATTCCTTTGTCCTTGGGCTGGCGCGGAAGGAAGGCTGCCTTTCCACTCTCCCTGCAGTCACAGGCAACCAAGAGCTGATTATACGAACGCTAGGTTTCCTTCTAAATGAATCACAAGCTTAATTTCTGGTTCCTCAGACACTTCTTGAGCAAATGGCTTGTTCCTCTGATCCTGGCTAATTATCCCTGCTCCACTCAGTGAAATTCTCCATTTACAGATGATACAGTCTAACAGTGAAGCAAATAAAGCCACAGCCCTTTATCCAAGCTGCTGTCTTGAACACACTGCCTGGGAAATACACTTTGCAGGAAGGACTTTGGTGGAAAATATTTCATAAGGAGAACATGCCTTGCTCCAAGCTGTGTTGTGCCTCGGGTTTGCCTATTCTGCATACAGGGGAGCAAGAAAGACTGTTTAGACTCAGACACTGATCTGGGTCCTGCAAAGTGACCAGGGAGCAATGCATCATCCTTTACGTTTGCTACTGAGGTGATGGGCTTTATTTCCTTTGCTGGGATGCTTTGAGTATCCCAGCTATCCTTATGGTTTTTCACAGGCTGCATCTATGTGACACAATCTTGACTGTGACAAAAGCAGCCTTCACATCGGGTTTATGGGGAAAATGTTATAGAATGTTGCCACTTGTCATTATTTTCTCCTTCCTAATTCAGTTTTTTCAGGTTTTTATAACAGCTCATTTTAAAGTCGTCAAACTTGTAACATTTTTACCTTGAATACAGCACTAGGGGAGAAGCTTTGAATCTATAGATTGCATATAGTGACATATGCTGACACAGACGGGCTGGTCTGCAGTCGCCAAGTGCCTGCAACATTGGCCTGTGGGCCTGGCAGCAGACCAGCTCCTGCAGGCTTGAGTTCTAGATGCACGCATTGCTCCAAGCCCAGCCTTGCCACCTGCCCCCTGTTTCCAAGCGTGTAATATGGAGCAGGGTTCACGTGATTCCAAGTGGTGTCAATGTTCACTGCACACTTCTTTCTCCTTTGCCAGTCCTATATCTGCATTGGATGCACGGGGCAGCTCTGTGGCACTGGGCAGCGATCCAGCAAAGCACTTTAAGCATGCACTTCACTTTAAGCACTTAGAGGTTCCACTGGGCAGTATTGCCGCTTGTTCCCTAATGCTTTGCTGGACTGTGGCCTTGGATGTTCAGAATGTGGTGGTACCCAGCAGGAGGTGGGGGTGTCCTGCCAATGCTGTTTGCATGTTGTTTAGCAGAATTGATAATATAAATTGTTTTTAAAAAAATATTTGATGTTCTTGTGATGATTCTCAAATGCCTGAGAGTACAATTCATGAAAGTGCTGTTGATTTTTATAGAATCAAAAAATCACAGAAGTACTCAGTTCATGGAGGTGTGTTTCTAAGACACTGAGTGGAAACATTCAAATTGTGTACTTCCGCAGGCAAAAAAAATAGATAGATCTCCAGAGTTCCTGCCCCACCCCCAGCATTTCACACCTTCTTTTGCCATGTGATTCTCATTCCTCTGACTCCGTTTCACTGCTTCTTTTCTGACAGATTGTCTCCTAACAGCTAGTGACTGTACAGAGGGTAGATCAGGCCAGTTGTACTCTGCTGGGAGAGGAGTGGTGTAAAAAACAAATACTAAAAAAGTTGGGGCATTTTATTGCAATAAGATTGGCTCTGAAAACAGATATGATCCCTTTGAAATATGAAATCTCTGGAGTCTCATTTCTGAGGCTTACTACAGACATCTTGCTTTTGCATGCATTAAGTTCTACAATACTTAGGAAATTCCGTACTAAAACCCATCAGGAAATGATGCCACCTGAAAGGCAAGAAAATCATAATGAAGGCTAAAAATGGTCCTTTTCTCTAGCACACCTTGGCAAAGAGTGTCCATAACGGTAACTTTTACTTGTATAAGAATCAATTTAATTGGCTTAAAGGGTTAACTAACCTAGCTGCCCTGCCTGTTCCTTCTTAAGTAAGGCCTGATGTGTACAAATGTAAACCACTCCTAAATATATATTACTAGTATCTGAACAGCAGATGCTCAAGGGTTGTCTGTTTCCAGCTGAACAAATTCTTCAGTTAGCGCAGGTGCTGGAGGCTTATCTTCAGACCACAGTTTAAGAAAGCAATCCTATCCAAGAAAACACTTAACAAAGCATGTACTTGAGTCCTCTAGGGAGCTGAAAGCTAAATATCCACTTAAATGTCTTCAGTAATGCTTTCCTCAGTCAGGGCCTTAGTCCCAAAGGGTCAGTGTCAAATGTCCCTGCAAGCTCAAGCAGGCACAGCTGTGTGCACATCCTGGTGATTTCTGCAGATCACAGGAGAATGAGAATGGCTTACAGCTCTTGACGAGTGGCTAAATTTTAGACGTCTTATTAGAGCTCTTTTGGGGTGGACCAGCATGTATGCTAGGACAGAACTGGTTTCCAGCTATCAAAGAAAACTTTGTGGTATCAGGAGTGACCCCTTAAGAACAGTTGAACATACAAACTTGACAGATCATTGTTGAGTGGTTCTTTATTCAGAGAGCTGAGTACCTAAGAAGGGCTAAGGAGCCTCACAACTAACATTTCTACTCCTTACTTTTTGGAACAGGGTGTCCTTGGTGATCCCACCGTGCCAGAAGTCTCGCTATGCCACATACTTTGATGTGGCAGTGCTGCGCTGCCTGCTGCAGCCACATTGGTCTGAGGAGGGCACACAGTGGTCACTAATGTACTACCTGCAGAGGCTGAGGCATATGCTACAGGAAAAGCCAGAGAAACCACCTGAGCCAGAGATCGCCCCTTTACCAAGACCTCGCAGCAGCTCCATGGTGGCTGCTGCACCCTCTCTGGTGAATACCCACAAAACTCAGGTAAGCAGTTGCCATCAATAAGAAAATAGCAACTGTTGTGGTGATGCTGGGAAGTGATGGCTGGACAGCTAGTGAAAAGCACAGGTTTGGTGTTGGTTAAACTGCCCAGAGGTCAGATATGTGCATCGATTCAGCAAGAGACCCGGAGAACAATGAGGGTTTTGGAGGCAGAATTTGATGCAGAGTGTCAGAGCTGGTGACTGCTGAAAGCCTGAGGGTTGATTGGGATAATTAATCTAGGGTGAACTGTGATAACATTATTTTTTAATGTGAGAATATACTAATGTAGCTGTCAGAAGAAATCAGACTGCCTTTGCGTTACAGTGTAATGCTTAGACTCACTGAGCTTCTTTGGTGTAACCCCGCAAAACAGAGGAAAGGAATTGCATTTGGTATAGCTCTGCACATTCCAGGCAAACACTTGGGTTAAAATATTGGAGTAGGCTTTGCAAACAGTGGCAATGAGCAAAAACCCCTCCATGTTGTTACTTCTTCTCCTGCTGTTATTATTGCGTAACTTTTACCTTTATATTTGCCAACGAAACAAACTGTCCTAATAGGTGTCAAGACTTGCTCCCTGTTTTGCTGGAAAAGGAACCCTAGGCTCCTGACCTTGGTGCAGTAAAGGTCTTTCTGTTAGAGCTTAAGTGTTTTTTTATTTTGGGTAGCTCACTGTTGTTCCAGGGATAATAAGGGGATGCTGCTGCAGTTTCAGTTAATCTCCTTGTTGATTTGTGCTCCTTTTAGGTTGTGCACTCTTTTCCTGTCATGTGGGCTTTTAACAGCAAATTCTGATTTACTAAGTTGATGGAACTGCCTAGCAAAATTTAATACAGATTCTATTTTTGCAATCCAATTTTATGACACACCTCAAGTAAAAGGCTCTGTCTTCTGTTAATGTTGCTGTCAAATGTCTTTTTTTGAGTCAGAACTCTCAGAATTTTTGGTGTTTTTTCTTAAAATCCTTGCTTTCAGTGTTGTAGAGCTCTGGCAGTTTTTGACCTGTCATTTTATAAGGGAGAAAGGTGAAATATCTTTTCTCCTGTACAGCCCAGATGCTCATAAACCAGAAGACAAGCATAAACAGTGTAAATATTAGTACTGTTATTTTTAAATCTCAGGATTTTATAGCCATTCTTATGATTTTTATGAGGGCTGGTGGTTACTTGTGGTTTTAAGGGCTCAGCAGCAGCAGTATTGTTTAAACTGTATTATACTTTAGTGGCATTTCTAGAAGATGTTGCCTGTTTCATCCCTGTAAAAGCTTGACATGTCTCCATAAAGGCCAGGTGATATGAATTACTATTCAGTCTTAATCTGCCTTTGCATGGGGATTTTATAGGATTGCTGTGCATGTACAGAAAATCCTCCTTAATATCATCTCCTGGAGGGAGAATTGGAAGATATTGCTGTTGATGTGGTTCACTGTTTCCGTGCATATACTGTCCCTTTGCCTTTGCTCATAACAACCCGGTTATTTTGCACGTTAACAAATTTAGCTGCTAGCACAACAGGGAGTGCAGTCAGTGGTTCTCAGCACAGCGGCAGCGTGAATGGGATTGTTCTCCATAGGCACTGTTTGCACTAATATTGTGCTGGTTCTTCTCTATACAGTGAAACACTTCTCTCCTTTCACACACTTGGCTATTTCTTGCTTTTCCAGGCTGTTTCTCTTGCAGAAGATTCCTTTGCTCAGTTGCTCTTCACTAACATTTTTCTGTTAAATCCATTTGGCAATTCCACTGGGTACTTTCTAGCTGTTAATGTGAGGACTCTGTCCAGGGCATTCTTCCCTCCAGGGCTAGATTTGATTGCTTTTGGTAACCTCTGTGTCAGTCCTGTGTATTTTTACTGTACTTCATCAAATTGGAATCCTGTTTAAAAAGGTTTCCAATTTGTTATGCAGAACAGCTGTGATGGAGGAGGTGAAATGGTCTTCCATGCAGCAAAAGTTTCAGCTCATGCCCCCCTTCTTTACAACTCTGAGGACTGAAATCTGTGCAATGCACAGGGACACCTAGGCTCTGTTTCATCCCAGCCAGCTGTAGGGACTTAACTGCTGTTCTTAAATTCAGAGTCTCATCACTTAAGGCTCTCTGCTTGTCAGAGGAGAGAATGCCACCTCCAGGGGGCTAAGATTTGTCATTTCTTACTATCAACACAAGGGGTTGTATGCTGAGACTTCACCAGCTCATCGGACACAGGGATATGCTCAAAGCCTGCTTTTTCAGTCCAGATCTTAAATTCCTAACGTAATGTCATCATTTCTGCTCACAGGTTGATCAATAAGTTCTCAAAAATATTGGCACTCTGTGTTTCAGTGGGATAGATTAAAAGTGGCAGGCAGAAACTGATTAAAGACAAAACCAGCTGCCTGCAAATCACATCAGGGACCAGTAGATTTTTCTGATAAATCCACATTCTTTCTATTGTTCTGCAGTTTATCAGCATAACTTCCTGCATCTTCCTAAGCCTCAGCAAAACTCTCATACTTCTTGTTGGTTTCTGTGTGCCTGAAATCACATTTCAAATGTAAGCTTGGGCTAAAGCAGTTGAGATCGAGAAAACGTGAGAAACATCCTCCATGTATTGCCTAGTAAACTGAACAGCAAAGTAGAAGAAGATTCAGTGCAGCATGCCAGCACTCCTTGTTGCATAGGAAAAGGGGTACTGGATGGAGTGTGAATAAAATGAATACTAGCTTCCTCTAGAAAGTGACTTTAGTCTAAAGATATTTCAGACCTGGCAACATGTGATAAAGGAAACCTGCATTGCATCTGTATGCAGTGAATTTGGTGTAAGGGCAGGTCTAGGAAATGAAACCTTCAGAGGCTTACAGACCTCTACAGTCTTGCACTAACATTGCAGGGGCAAAGAGCCAAAGCTTAAATTAAGCATAAGACCAATGCAGCTGTAGTGCTCGCTGCAATGCTAATATAAAGCCAAGACTCTCAAGTGTAATATCTTGAGAGTTGAGAGAAAGTACTAATGAGCTGGTAGCCATACAGTCATGCAGAAGGAAGGCAATAGAAAACAGAAACAACAAAACCTAGAGCAGCAGCCCTAAAACTATTTTGCTTTCTTATCCATCTTGTGCATATCATAATTGCCACATAGCCTACTGCATGGAACAGCCACATTTTTAATCAGTCTTCAACAGGAGTGCTAGCTTGATTCATTAAAATACGTCATATACCACACTGTACATTTAAGGTGATTCTGTAATTTGATTTTTTTAGTGTTGTTTGCCTGATACCTACCCTAAGTGGATTTCAGAACTGGGACTGTATCTTTCTGTGTGTTTGTATGGCTTGTATCACAGTAGGCCCTGATCCTCACTCTGTCCTTTTGGTGACCATAAGCTGCCTAATAAAACACTGATTTAGTAACTAATGGACAAAGCTAATGAATATGAAATAAATTCATATGATGTTTTCCAGCCAGAAGAGGCTAGTGAGCTGTAAAAGCTGAGAACTGAGCCATATGAAGTACTTGCTGGCCTCGCTGTTGAGAGCACCTGTGGTTGAATCCTGATTTGCTGTCTATTGCATTTTACATACGACTCCTCCTGTGAATCTTTAGCCATATATGCAAAATGGTTTAAAAGCATACCTTGACTGAATGTGACTGAAAACAACTGTGAAGAGGAATCTTTCTGTTGTGTGTCTCCTTCATTCTTGTGTTGATAAAATCAATAGGAAGGATTCAAGGGTAGTCTTTGATTAGTCTGAAAAGTCTCTGAAGAATGTGTGGTCCCCAGTAGCCCAGTCCTGCAAACACTATAACTGGTGCTTAAGATTTCAGCTGCAGAGACAGTCACCGGCTTCTGCTGGACTTTCATATGCATAAAACTGCATACCTGTGTATTGCGGAGCTCGCTAGCTCTGCAATACGCAATCTGGCTAGCCAGAATCTAAACCTCCTATACCATAGGAGTTGCTTCATCTATCGTTGGCATATGGCTATCTCTGGATTGAAAGCAAAAAGGTATTTTAACGTGACCCAGTTGTTTAGCGGAACCTTTCTGATGGGGGAGCAAGGAAAAAGAGCATCTCGATTGGAAACAAACTGATATTTAGGCAGAAGAAAATTATCCTGAGGGAGTTTGGTCAGGTCAGCTGCACAAACATCTCATGAAAAGTGGCATCAGATCTTTAATGAGAACAGATGGCCAGAAGCTGAGCTTATGCCACCTTGTGTAGCAAAGCCTTTCTTTACAGTAGGCAGCTGTAATGTGTGTGGCTCAGTGCAGAAGGGGAGTAGAGTGCCCTCTACTGAACTGTCAGTAAATTAGTCTCAAGGTTTCCACTGTCGTGGGACATTCTGTGCTATAGCTATAGGGCCTTTCACAAATATGAACTATGATGAGAACTATGACGGACAGACCTTGGAGCACCTGTTATGACAAGTGAAGGATGCTTACTGATGTAGAAGTCTTAGGTTTCTTTAGTGAGTAAATAAAAATTTTTACAAATCAAGTCTCTTGAAGGGACAGTGCTGCTTACTGCAGTTCAGTTCCAAAATACACGTTTAAGGGCATATGTTATTAAGGGCATATTCTCTTAAATAAAACGCTTCAAAAAGGGTAGCCATTGTGATTGCTCATAAATGTAAACCAAGGCCTCAAGAAGATTGTCAGCTACCCAGAGTCATACCTGGGATCAGAATCAGAGTATAACAGAACCTGAGTCTTCCATGCCACTAGACCACACTGACAACCATGCCTGAGGCTTTCTGTGGCAGCACAATGTGCTGTACGTTTTTTCTGTGGTGACAGACATGTTAGACAAGGTCAATAATTCTGGGAGTTTCTAAATTTTGTTTGTTTGTTCATTTCTTTTTCTTTAAATGTGTGAATAGTGTTTTGTGTAATGAATCGAAGGTCCTTCTCCTCTACAGTGCTCCTATGACAGCTCTTGGAAGTAGCTCTTTTCTTTAAGCTGGTTCTCCTCTATTTCTCCTTGTGCTTATTGTCTTCTTTTGGGAGCTGCAGGATCTTACAATGAAATGTAACGAGGAGGAAAAATCACTAAGCACAGAGGCATTTTCCAAGGTTTCACTGACCAACTTGCGTAGACCAGCAGTTCCAGATCTCTCCACAGACCTGGGGATGAACATCTTCAAAAAGGTGAGAGGAAGAAAATTGTTCTTTAATTTCCCTATGATTCAGCACCTCGATGTCCTGCTAAGTAGCAGCTGAAGGTCTGCTTGGACTATATATTCATGCCGTATGTGAGACTGACATCTCTTTTCATTGGAAGAGATTCTGTGTGTTACTATATAGGTTTTTATATGCACATTCCAAACACAATACTGAAATTTTTATACAAGTAACTGTCCTGCTGAAACTGCATGAGGGAAGTGTACTCAAATAGTGCTGATTTTTAAGTGCTGGTGCTCACTGTAGTTCCAGCTAATTCAGTGAATTTTTCCGATGTTTTTACCTCAAGAAGCTCTGGGTTTGCAACCATCCAAAATACTTAGCAGAGTTTTGTGGATTCTACGAATCTAGCTCATGGTCTGAGAATGTCATAAAATTATACAAGGGCATGCATCCCAGCCTAGGGCAAGACTGAGTTCCTTTAAATACTCATATGGTCCCAGAGTGCAGATGGTTGCTATCAGGGTAAATGGCCAAGATAAAAAGCTTAGAGTGGAAGGTTACACTTGGGCCACACATCTGTGTTATCTTTTTTGCTCAAATGGTAGTTTTCCATGCTTCAAAGCCTCTACCTGCTCTTCTATTTGCTCCTCTTCCTCCTGCAGTTTAAGAGCCGCAAAGAGGACAGGGAGCGTGAGCGCAAAGGGTCAATTCCTTTCCACCATACTGGGAAGAAGCGGCAACGAAGGATGGGGGTGCCCTTCCTCCTCCATGAGGATCATTTGGATGTCTCGCCCACTCGCAGCACTTTCTCCTTTGGCAGTTTCTCTGGAATCGGAGAGGACCGGCGCGGCATTGAGAGAGGAGGATGGCAAACCACCATATTAGGTGAGATATTGTTATCTCTGCCCCAGGTTCTGTGTCATTCCTGTCCTGAACATTCAGAGAACAACACGGGCTCTTTACTTTTTCATCCATCCTATTGTCACCTTATGTCCTTGGCTCTGTTTGCAGCATTACACACCTGTTTGTAGAAGTGGCAACTGTGCTGACAGCAGACCTTGAATGACTTATGCTTTAGTTCACTTTTTCTCTGAAAACTACCATCTTTACTGGAATAATAGCTACTGTAACAACCTGTAGTCGTGTCTGTACCAATTCAATCCACTTTCCCTGAGTGGTAGCAGGCATTGCACAACTGCAGCTTAAAATAGATTCAAGGAATGGTTGCATCCTCTTCTTTTAAAGAGAAATGTCTGGAGAGGCAGCAATATTGTCATTAGGAGTATGGCAAAAAATATGCACAGTCTTCCTCAAGTGGATA
Source organism: Mycteria americana (assembly GCF_035582795.1). Classification (NCBI taxonomy): domain Eukaryota; kingdom Metazoa; phylum Chordata; class Aves; order Ciconiiformes; family Ciconiidae; genus Mycteria; species Mycteria americana. The sequence goes on along the minus strand of NC_134373.1, from coordinate 6,047,794 downwards.
CAAAATAAATAGATAAAATGTCTCAGATAGTGAGGCTTACACTGTCTTGATATTGCAAAGATACAGTGTTTAAATCTAAATGTTGGCTCTTCAAGCTTCTAAGTTCACTGAACAGTGTCTAAGCCTTGTTTCTGTTTCACAAACTTACTCCTCATGTCATAGATTTTCATCCTGACACCCTTTCTTGGAGATGATAGGCAGCAAAATGATTGTCTAAGGCCATGCCAGAGCCTTCTCATTTTCACCACCTTAGACGGCATCATTTGCTAAGCTCTCCATTGTAAACATGTCCCTCCTTGGGACACAGGACAATGAGCCTAGCCAAGTGAATTCTTAAAGATTCACGTGTGTTTTGTCAATGGTTAATACACAAACACCTACAGATTTGTACAAGAATAGCAAACTTAGTATCCAAATCCTCTTTCCCATATCTTCAGTAAGTCAGGAATTTTGTTAAATTTTGATCTCAGGGGCTCCAGATTCTTGTCCTGGCTTAACCCACAGTTCTTTCATTCTGATATCTTGGTGAAATCATGTATTTCAGATCCAATGGTCAACAGATCCTTTGCTTTAGTACTCCCCATCCTAATATACCTATTTCTTTTGGACAAGGGGAGAAGAAACCAAATTCCTGTAACTTGCTCCAAAGGGTGGAGTCTTTCAGTGCTGACCAATCTTATTTTCCTGAAGCTGCTGGAGGGTGACAATGTGGGTGTCAGCTGTGGGGAAGAGCCTTGCAGAGAGTTTGTACATTCGGTCTTTATGTCAATGAACCCCCGCAAGATATCCCACTATAATGTTTGGTTCTGCTTCACAGGGTCCTGGAAGGCCTTGACTTTTGCTGGCTCCAATCCTTCAGTTTCTAACCTCAGTTACTGTCTCTTGCCTCCAAGCGCCTCTCAGATGAGTAAATACGTATTTCTTGTCTTCACCCTAGGCAAGTTTACCAGACGGGGGAGCTCTGACACAGCAACGGAGATGGAGAGCCTGAGCGCTAGGCATTCACACTCTCATCACACGCTGGTCTCTGATCTGCCAGACCACTCAAACAGCCATGGAGAGAACACAGTCAAAGAAGGTAAATTTAACACATCAGGAAAGAAACGTTTCACTGAAATATCAACTCCAAGAAGCTGAGGAAGTGTTACTGTTTCCATATATGAGTATATGAGTAATTGTTTTTTCGGTTTTTTTTTTTTTTTTCCCGCATCTCTTGAGGTTTTTTTGTTCTGTGTAGAAAAATGTTCCAAACCTTTCATGTTTATCTGGTGCAGTTTGTCAAAAAAGGTGGCAGCCATCAGCAGGGAGAAGGCAGGATATGAGTTTTTTTTGCCTTACCACAACCCAGCACAGAAGTTTTGTCAGAAACTTGGTATTGCTAACTTTAGTGGTTTCATGGGGAATCTTGTGGTATTTAATGTGCCTTTGCAATCCCCAGCTTCTGGATTGTGCTCAGATTCACATTTTTTTTCTTAATTCCCCCGGTTCCAAATAGAAGCCTGGCTTTTAAATTTACTTGAAATCTCCCTGGGGCCCATCTGTCTTGGAGCCCTCTACAGACATAGCAATGCCAGTGTGACCATGATGGGAGAGCCTCTGGTGGGATGAAGTCTGCTCCAGAAGGAAGAGTCTTTCTATTGGCAGGGCAACACCACCTTTGTCAAACAGTGTTAGCCAAGCAGAGGAAAGCTCTCTTCTGTCAGCAGGGCTGTCTGCACCAGAGCACTTTGCTGGCACTGCTGCTACTGCCTAAACGCAGTGAATTTGTTTTCTCCATCATGCGTAGTGCTACTGGCAAAACCTGGTCATAGAGATTGGGCCTCACTTGTGGCAAGTGCAACCTTAAACCTTGATGAGGGAACAGGATATCACACAGGAGCAGGGGACAGTCTGTCTCTGCACAAGCTGTCAGGCAGCATACCTAGGAGGCTACAGATGCACTCACATGATATGTGCTATAGCCTTGGAGCTCTCAAAGATCCATGCTCTTTTAGCACAGCAAATCTGAATAGTCTGAGAGAGGATGAATTTGTGTCAGCTCTAATCCAGCGTGGGCACATCTCCTTCATCTCTGCTCTGTGTCTCTCCTGAGCAAAGCTCTTCTCCTGGATCAGTTTTGTGGAGTCTGTCTTCCCGACCTGCATTCGTTCTATAGGACAGTAATCCCACTCCCTACAGCAGCTTCCTAGCCAAATATTTTCTAAAAGGTAGCCATATGCAATGCTTGTTTTTCTAGTTGTACCCCAGGTACAATTGTGCAGCAAAAATAGGACAAATCATACTATTTCTAGTGGTAGTCTATGACTTTGAATGAACCGTTCTGTAGTTAGAGAATAAGTACAAATATTATATATTTCTTTTGTTTTGTGTGACCAACTATATCCAAGCATACTGGTCATTCATAATTTCCCATCTGTTGTCTACTTTCCCTGGCCAGGAGACATTTGCTAATAAACTCATTTCTTCTGGCTGACACAATGAAAAGCAGAGTTAAAAAAATAGTTATGTCCTAGGTAGCTGCTCAAGAAGAGTCATGGGCACATGGGCACATGCTGCAGGCATGCATGGATGTAAATGAAGAATCCTTAGTCCTCCTTCCCTGCCTCTGTGAGTCCCATCCAGCAGTCACCCTATCAGTGATAATGAAATAAAGATACAACACAGGGAAAGTTACTTTATGTAGGATTTGGGTATGGATTTTTGTTACCCATTTCAAAACAAACTAAGCAAAACCTTAGTGAAACAAAAAATAGCTACCCTTGGATAATCATCAAACTTGGTAGCTCAGGAACAAAGCTTCCTAATTCCATCTTTATTGTTATCTTCACCATGCAAATTTCAGTGAATGCCATTAAAAAGTCACACTTGCCAGCAAGTAATCCTGTGATTACAGGCAGCTAATTCCTGCCCTGATCATAGACCAAATTGTAGTCTAGTTCAAGGTACTGCCATAGGCCTTAGAACATTTCTTGTAATAAATAGTGCTAGTTCAGTGCTGGCAGGGTTGCACAGGCTATGAGGAAATGTAGTCACACCACTCTGGCAAGTTGTTATTTGCATAATATAACCAGTCCATCGCTGAGTCAGTGCTTGAAGATTCTTATTAGATGTATGTTATTTTATTCATTAGAACACATTAAATAGCCTTAGGTAGAGGTTCTTTGTTATTCCATAGCCTTGTTACCGTACTGTCTGGCAGAACGTGGTCCAGTCAACACTGTGGGACACACAGGGTCTTTCTACACTACGGGCTGTATAAACCTACTTACAAAGGACTAAGTGTGGGAAATTACTAACATCGTGGCCTGGAGTTCAGCATGAGTTGTAAAACCGTGGTGAATCCTTAATAAGAATTGGCCTGTGTAGCCAAAATGCTGTCACCACCTGAGCTAACCAATTTAAAGTTAAGCTTGGCTATGTCATGAGGTCCCTTCTCTGAGCACTGTGAATTTAGACACCAGTTGCCTTTCTCATCAGTCAGCTTTGCATTTTGGAGATGGTTTAGACTGTCACAGGTACTGTTAGTAACACACTGCTCCATTTTTTTTCAACTGGTGTGATGAAATATTTCAAACTGGTGTGCCTTAGAAAGCTGTTCCAAATTGGTGCTGCTGTTACCCTACCTTCACTCCTGCATCCAGCTGCACAGTCCTTCCTTTTTCCCTGGAAGGGGCAGTGCTGCTTTTAAGACCAGGCACTGGACCAATACAGGGAGCAAAGCTAGCCAAAATCTAATCCCCCTTTTGGATTAGATTTAGGCTGGATGAGCTCCTTGATCTATTTAACTGCCCAGTTGACTGAGCTCAACTTAAGCTGCCATGGAACTGTACTGCTAGAGCAACCTTGGGGTTGTTCTAATTTACGCTGGCTTAAAGAAAGAAATGAATCTACACTTTCATCCCTGTACCCATGGCAGGAATTAAGAACCTGTCTTGTCTTTCAGCATTACAAGCTGCATTAAGAGCTGCTCCCTTCTTGTAGACAAGGACAGCCTCAGTTTGTCATTTCATAACTCTAGAGATGAAAATTTACAGGTAGCCATTTTCCTCCCTGCAGTGCGGTCCCAGATCTCCACCATCACTGTGGCCACCTTCAACACTACCCTGGCCTCATTCAACGTGGGCTACGCTGATTTCTTCAGTGAGCACATGAGGAAGCTTTGCAACCAGGTGCCTATCCCTGAGATGCCCCATGAGCCGCTTGCATGTGCCAACCTCCCACGGAGCCTGACAGACTCCTGCATCAATTACAGTTGCTTGGAGGATACGGATCACATTGATGGAACCAACAACTTTGTCCACAAGAACGGCATGCTGGATCTCTCGGTAATTGGCAAGGAATGAGGAAAGCCAGGTCCCTCTTCTGTCAATATAGCTGTACCATTGAGATCAGGGGTTTGATGGGCTTTTCCTCCACCTCTTTATATGACTTCTCTCAGCAGTACATAAAGGTCAGTCAGATACATTTGTGCATATCGTAAAAGTCTCCTCTGAGATACTGCAACTCCTATTACTCCTTGCAAGGAGCGCATGTGCATGCGGAATGCACACATCAAATCTTAAGTGATATTATTTAATGGCTGTGTTCCTGGGGCATGCACCAAGTTCCCTATAAAATAGTATAAAACTGAATAGCACCTTTCTTCTAATGGCACCTTAAAACTCACCTTTTCTGCATTCCCTTAATGACTTGACAGCTCCTGGGGCACTGAAGCAGTGTTCTCAGGCTCACAGATGTCATCTCATGGTTTCCTTTTCTGCCTGACTGTGCCCAGCCTGTGGTTTCTTGTCTTACACCTAGATTGTAGGCTCTTGGGGTTGAGGGCTGTGTGTACTTCATTCTGAGTTTGTACTGTGCCTGCTATAATGAGTCTCTGGTCTGTGACTAGAATTTCCAGGCACTAAATAGTACTAGGAGAGAAAATAAGTCTGACTTTAAATACAATGTTTAACTGTCCCAGGTGGTCCTGAAGGCTGTTTACTTGGTCCTGAACCATGACATCAGTTCCCGGATTTGCGATGTGGCACTGAACATTGTGGAGTGCTTACTTCAGCTTGGCGTGGTGCCCTGTGTAGAAAAGGCTCGGAGGAAGAGTGAGAACAAAGAAAATGAAGCCCCTGAAAAGAGACCAAGTGAAGGATCCTTCCAGCTCAAAGGGGCTGCTTCTGGTGGTTCAGCCTGTGGATTCGGGCCTCCCCCAGTTAGTGGAGCTGGAGATGGAGGAGAAGAAGGAGGTGGTGGAAGTGGTGGAGGAGGTGGCGGTGGAAGTGATGGAGGTGGTGGAGGAGGAGGAGGACCATATGAGAAGAATGACAAAAAACAAGAAAAGGTTTGTCTTGCTTCCCTTTATACAATTCCTGAATGTACTGTAAGATCTGTTAAGATTGAGTATGCATGTGTATGCAACTGCCCTTCTGTTTTCCCTCCTTTTTTTTTTCACCACAATCATAAATTAATTTGTTTTGCTCTGGTGCTCACTTGGGGTTCCACTGAAGAAATACGATGCGGAATCCAAGCACTGTAGCTACTCCAGCAAAGCAGCTGCCAGAAGCAGAGTTTGTGAGCCTTGCATGGACATTTTCAATATCTTGTCAAAATGCCTGAAACCCTGGATCACAATTATTTTGTTCAGGTTTATTGTTCATAACTTATAAGGAAAAACAGAAACCAGTGAGCAGAGTTTGTTTTCTTTGATGGCCAGAAATCATACATTTTTCAGTGCTGCTATGAGAATTGGCCAAGAGATGCTGTTCCTGACCTTCAAAGTTGCAATTCATATTAGCATAATACCTAAGACAGTTTTAAAAGATGCTTGTTTTTCTGCTCAAGCAAGCCAGCTCTCTGTTTTTCAGGCAGAATTTTTTGAAGTAAGTGCTGAGTGGTATTCATAGCAGTATGTAGGGAGCTTTGCATTTATAGCATGGCTTTTTGAGGGGAGCTGAAAGGGAGGGGGCTGGTCCCTAAATTTGAAAAATAATTGGAGTAAACATTTCAAGAGTAACAACTCAGTAATGGAGTGTCTGAGAGGAGAAATGGACAGCAATTTCTTAAAAGTAAAATGCTAACAGAATGCCAGTGGTTGTGGTAGGGTTTCACACCACCTTTCCCCCTGTGACTCTCAGGATGAAGGCCCATCTGTCAGCACCCATAGGCTGGCACTCACAATGCTGATCAAAATTGTGAAGTCCCTGGGTTGTGCCTATGGTTGTGGAGAAGGACACCGAGGGCTCTCTGGAGATCGACTGAGACACCAGGTATTCCGGGAGAATGTAAGAGAATTAAAGCTCATTAAAGCATCCCCCTTGTACTTTTGACATCAGCTGCTGAGATTGCTGTCTGCCCCCTCTGTAGCTTTCTCTGTATTGACAGTAAATGTGTTGCTCTTTGCCCAGCTCACAGACTGTGTTGCAGCCCAGCCATAGCAGATTTTCAGCTATCGTGTTACCTTCCAGCCCCTGGGGCTTGCTAAGAGTGCACTTGAGGCCCAGGGTGCTTCTGAGTACCCCGATGGATGGGTTGTCTGGGAAGGGACAAATACATGGAAGCAAATCCCCGGTGTGAGCTGGTGTAAGTAATTTTTCACGTTGACAGTACCCCAACAGAGTGCGCTATTTACAAGAGGTGCAGCTATCTTGGGTTGCATATCTGAATCCAGAAGTCTAAGGTGTAGTTATGTCCACCTTTCCTAATGGTGATTATGACTGGTTGCTGCTGGGCTGCTCCATCAGCTCCTGATAGTTGGAGTGCACCGTGCTTGCAGGCATGTTCGTGTGCTGCAAGGAATTAGCAGATTCATGCCCCGTTGAAGGGCAGGGTGGATGGTCATTGTTGATTCCTTACATTTTTGGTTCTGCCAAAGTTGAAGCAGTGGAAAGTGCCCAGGATGTAGCCCAGACATCTGACTTCATCCAGAAGAGTCTGACTCCCTGAGATCAGTCCAATGCCCTGTCAAATGTGAGCCTTTCAAAGGCTTTCTCCAGTACATGCCTCCTCCTTGCTTCCTGTACTTGCAGCAGAGACCATTTTTCATGACTGTTACAAGAATTTACACTGTGCCCATCCACAGTGTGGGTGGGAGCCAGGTGCTTCTCCCTGGCTTTGGTTAGCCTGAGCTGTGCCAACGGAGTTACAATTTGGTTCTGGGATCTGAGCTAGATGGCTCAGAGACGGATTGGCTGCCTCTGTATCATGCAGTGTTCTTCTGTTAGCTAGACTCCTGGGTACTGAGGAGACTGCAGCAGTAACGTTAGTTCTGGACACAGTGGGACAAGATGGGGTAAGAGAGTCCCAGTGGTAACAGTAGAAAGGTTCTACACAGAGCACTGGTTGAACATATACCATATTCATAAAAATGTCACTTAGGCTTTTATGTTGTGTTGGAGCTGAGCCAGCAAAACATTTAGGCCTATGCATATCAAGCGTAAATGAATAGGTCTCTTGGAGCCAAGGTTCTTATCAGACTCATTGAATTGAGGTCTTTATGGAAAGAGATCTTCCTACATGTCTAAGTCTGCTGCATTTTCTGTGCATTTGTCTGGCCAAACTGCTTTGCATGAACCATTTGTGTTGACTGCATGGACAATCACATGTCTGAGTTCACTGGAAAGTTAAGTAGGTAGCAGGAGAGTTCATGTTTCCCATAGAGCTGATATTTCAGATTCTCTAACTCCAGCCTGCATGGGGTCCCACTAGGATGGATACTTTTGTGATAAGAAGTTGACAATTAATAACTTTTAAATAAAAAGCTAATGTTTTGCATGATATAAATTGCTCACTGGGTACAGGTGCATCAAATGGGTTGGGTCTGAGCCAGAGGCTGAAAATCAGATGCCTGAGGCTAAGAAGGCTAAGATGCCTGCTTCACCAAGGCAATAAGCCTTGACTGAGGTGGTACATTCCTACTTCATTCATATTCAGTGAGATTTTACCTTGGGGTTGGGGAGAGGAGGAGAGGCCTTGAGACATGGCTGGCAGTGACTTCACCACCAGCTCCAAACAGTGGCACCCATACTGGTGCACTGTCTCCTTGTGCTGAACTTCTTGTTTGCTTCAGAGGCGAACCTGTCTCTGTTTCAGGATCTGAACCTTCTGGCTCCTAGGGGAGGTTACTTTAGACAGCACAGCAGAGTACTGGCTAAGCAAGAGCAAAAAATAGCCTGCTCCTATTAGCGAAACTCAAACACGTACTTTGATGTGATGTGATTTGATGGATATCGTTGCAGGCTCAGAACTGCCTCACAAAGCTGTACAAACTGGATAAGATGCAGTTCCGGCAGACCATGAGGGATTATGTGAACAGGGATTCTCTCAATAATGTGGTGGATTTCCTGCATGCTTTACTGGGATTCTGCATGGAGCCAGTCACTGACAGTAAGTATAGCTGGCATCAGAAACTCTCACTTGGATATTCCTAAACTGTACCATCAGAAAGAAGCCACGCCTTTTTCTTTTCCTTTAAAAAAGAAAAAAATTGTGAATTACTATCATCAGAATATACAGACTGTATCCTCAGTCAGTGCGAGTCAGGGGAGTCGCATATCTTCTGATTTGACCACCCAGTGATTGCACCTAGTGATCTTGCATCACCCAGTACATCTGAAATTGAAGGCCTCTCTTTTGGTTCATCCTACCTGTTGTTAATGGCTCTTTAAAGAAAATATTTTCATTCAACCATGCCTCAGGCAGGAATTTTTCTGCTTCATGACATGACCAGGCGCCAGCTGGAATGGCCTGTTTAATCCAGGGTTTATTCTGAATGGAGATATAATTGAGCATTAAAACCCTCTGTGGTGCCTCAGGTGAGGCAGTAAATAGCAAGAACAGATTGAATAAACAAGAACGTGAACACACGGATGCACATGCCTGCAGTTACAAGTGTGTGTGCATGTCTGTATATGTATATATGTTTTCTTTTTTTTTTAAGTTAGGAAAATTATTCCAGGTACTATTAGAATGACCAAATATTTATGCTTGGTCACTGCATGCAACAACAGTTAACAATGATTGTTTACAGAATAGGAATAGCTGCTCTGAAGCACTCGGGGAGTCTGACTAGTCTATTAGCCTGCCTCTGATCCCAGGCATTTCAGAGAAGGCATCAAAAAATATTATATAGCAGGCTTTTGTGTAGAAGATGCCCATAGGAAGCTTCCCCAAGTATTCATCAATTATTGACTGGCTCATGCTTTGAAGCATGGCAGCTCATGCAGCTTTTGGAAGTCTTTTCTTTCACCTAATGAAACTGGGATGTTTCTTGTTATTCATATAAATGTGTAATTCTTTTTTGACTCTTTCTGAGAGCTTGGTCTCCTTGTGTACCTTGCAAGAACAGAATCCCTGTAGTTCAGAAAATTTTCTTTTGATGGGTGTGTTCACTTTTCAGCATAATCAAACATCTCTTGTCCTTTAGAACAGTAAATAGAAAAGCTGGAGGTATTGTTCAAATTTTATGCCTTATTCTGTACATCTCTAAATGAGAGATGTGGATAAAAGGAAGCCAGAGTGGTCCTGATCTTTTCAATCCTTTTTCATGCTACAGCTATTTCTGGGAAGATTTCATCCTTCTCATTTATTTTACCCTTCCCTTCTGCTTTATTTTTGTAGGGTGGGATTGCAAGAACTGAGCATAGGATATTAGGTGGGGACTTGCCCTTGTCTCATGTATCTGAATCCCTTTTCGTGTGTCTTTAAGCCGTCTTTTTTAAACCATTCCTAACAAGGGGGCTTGCTTGTACTTGAATTTCACAGACAAGGCTGGATTTGGGAATAATTTCACCACAGTGGACAACAAGTCTACAGCCCAGAGTGTAGAAGGTATTATTGTGAGTGCCATGTTCAAATCATTGATCACTCGCTGTGCTTCCACTACACACGAGCTGCACAGCCCGGAAAACCTGGTAAGCAATTGATTTCATGTTAACAAAGTTACTTTTTCATTTGGGTGTCACCAGTGAGGCTTTATAGTGAAGAATTAATTCAGTTTAGCCAAATCCCTTGAGCGTAGCAAGCTATGCAGTCACAGTTGAAACATGATATAAATGTGATGCCCTCCTTGCATGCCTGCCTTGGAACCTGGGGACTTAGCCAAGATAAAAGTTGTGCACTCTGAATTGCATTTTCCTCTCTGTTGAAGCAGCTTCTGTGGGTTTTTTTTCCAAATGGATTAGTAGCATAGTCTGGAGCGAGGGATTAATGAACAAGACCACAGCCAGCATAAATCAACTTTCAGCAAAGTTAAAGCCAGTTTACTTGGTTAAGGACGTGCCCCACCCATGGCAGAGTATGTGAGTTACTGACGACCAATTTGGTAGGTCTTCCCAAGGTTTAGACAAACATTCAATTTACCAAACACCTGGAGGAAACTAAGGTGCTGCTGGTTGCTGCCTACGTGCTATCTCCCCAGAGCAGTCAGTAGAATGGATGACATGAGCCCTCTTCTTCCCAATTGCTGCAGAATCTAGCAGCTAATCTCAAACCACCTCCTTTATTATCAAAAATTAGGATTTTTCATGGAAGCAACCAAGAAGCACTCTCGTGCTCCATCCTTACAGCAGAGCTGTAGAGGCACTGAAGTCCAGCTAAAGGGGCAGTAATCCTGTGTGAAGGGAAGGGAGAGGGAGAAGGAAAAGCACAGTAACATCTTAAACCAGCAGAGTAGTCTGCCTGTGTCCAAGTCCTCTTGTTCTTACAGATATTCCTCCTTTGGAATGTTTCTCAGCAGAGATTAAATGGTGGGATGCAGAAGAACATGTGCCATTGTTGGACCTAGATTAGGATCACCAAGTATAAATTTTCCTTATAAATTGTATGTCTTTCTGGACCCTATTTTAGCTGATGTGTAAGGTGAAACTTATCTTTGAGCATAGCACTATTAATTGTGCCTGTATGGAGAACATAGTACACAGAGTATATATGACGATTTCCGGTTCTTGCGTCGCTCTTTAAAGTCAATCTTGTGTTCAATATCTTATGAAAAAGAGCCTTAATCAGTACACAGATCCAATTATTTGTTTGTTTGGGGTTTTTTTTGTTGAAAGCTGGCTGTGCAGTTCCTAGCTGGGAATTTTCAGAATAATCTAAGATCTTTCAGGAAAGTTCACAGATCAAAAATCAGGTCCTGTAAAACTGTTCCCTCCATCCCCTTGCCCTCAGATATAGAGGTGATTTGTCACATCACAGATCTGTATGAATGTTCAGAACTAAAAAGAGCCTTGAGTGTAGGAGTAGGTTGGGGAATGAGTGAGTCATTCCTCTCTTCCCATGATGTAAATCTCTAAAATAATTAAGAAAAATCCCAAGACACCCACTGGTTTTGAAACAAAACATGCAATTTTTTGCACTCTACTTCCCCCCGCTCCCCTTCATGTAGCTTTTTCATGCCTGTTAAGATTATGGGCTAGATGAATGGGATAAAACAGGCTTTAAGTCATCTTTGCAGCTCCCTCATCTTGCAGCTGTTTTAGCCTCTGATACCTCTACATCTGCTTAGCCCATTGCAGAGCATGTTCCATAACAATAATGCTCGTCATTGTCTGCTTCTTCTGAGTGCACTAAATGGAGTTTCTAGCTTTTGATCCCAGCCAGAAAACACAAACCCTATACATGGAGAGTATATCAGACAACAGCCAGAGGAAGTAATGGCCTGCTGAAGTACCTTAGAAACTATTGATTCTCACTGCTTTTTCACAAACTGCAGACTGAATTCTTTCATTTTCATGATGTCTTGCTACTCAGGGCTTGTACTGTGATATCCGACAGCTGGTCCAGTTTATCAAGGAGGCTCACGGGAATGTCTTTCGGAGAGTGGCGCTCAGTGCCCTCTTAGACAGTGCTGAAAAGTTAATACCAGGAAAAAAAACAGAGGAAACAGAGCAAGAGCCAAAACCTTCTGGGAGCAAAAGGTGGGTGTCTAGGAGGGAGAAGGCAAATGACTGACTTGCATATGGCTGTATGACTACTACATGCACTGAACACAAGGGTAGAAAGTTCAAGGGCTTGTGTGTTTTATCTTGATAGCATATGTCAGTTCCTGATGTGGAGAATTGTACTGTGGCAGCAGTCTCCTTTAAAATTTAATGAACTGAGACAGTAATAGATTTGCAGCAAAAAGTGTCAGCCCTCTCATACAAGAGGCCTAAGAGAACAGTGCAATGGAAACACTGGGAGGAGGAAAGGTTAAGAGAAGTAAGAAGCATAGTGTCAGTCCCAAAACACTGTGTGGACATGTGTTTTAATGTGCATCACATCCTTAGTGGTGTTTTTCTGACAGGCAAACACTGCTATACAACAAGTCCCAGAAGAAATCTAATCCTGACATGCTTCTTTATCAAAAAGAAATTTTCGCTGGTGCTTTGAGGCTTGTCATATTAAAATGTTGGGAAGAAGGATTAAGAAAGTTGAAAAACTCCTAAAAACCTTGGCTTTGCTTCTAAGAGCTGAAACGCTCTTAGACGCGTTCATGTGTTTTTCATGAATGACATATATAGAGGCAGTAAGTTGCTAAAGAGAAGGTATATCTCTAAAGCTGCTTTGTTGCTCAGCAGCGCTGGTTTCCATGTCATGTAGCTATGTGATGACCATCCATTCACTTTAGCTGATGATTTATATTGTCTGTATAGATCCGAGGTGGGAAGCGTCATCATTGACAAAGGCCAGGCATCAGCTGCCCCTGATGAATGCCGTAGTTACATCTCAAGCCGCCCAATGCAGACTCCAGAACAGTAAGTAAATATTGAATCGTTTCATGCGTTATTGCCAACAGCTTCCTTCTGGGGTTACTACAAATGGGTAGGCCAGCAAGGACTTATCTCTTTGAATGGTACAATAAATGCATGGAGTGTCTGTTCAGGAGCTGCTGATAACATCCAGGTAATGCCTATTTTTGATGCTGCCAACTGGACCCACTCTGATTTTAATGGGGAACCACCAGAGATTTTCAAATGACAGTGCAGTAGATTTGTCAATATCGCATACTACCATATCCATGAATAGAGCGTTAATTCCTCAGAGATGTCGTCACAGCTGTTCTCCATGCTTTGTTTGTACCTCTGGGGGATGATTCTATTAATTTTCAACTTCCAAGTTGTTGCTAAGGGTCATTAATCCTTTACTGCCTCCCAAGAGCCAGCCCATTCCTGACCTGTCTTGGGCATGTAGTCTCTGAAAACTGTTGCATTTCCCTTATCAGCACAGGTGCTCTACCACTTTTCTTAATGAGTGAATCAACCTGCTGTTAGGGATTGCACGTTTGAAGTCTCTGTTGTCCAAAGAGTTCTGCCATTTAATATTGAAGTAAATTTAATCAATACTCTTAAGAATTTTAGAAAATTTTATAAATGGCCACTGGTCCCTAAGTAACTTTGGACAAGTCATTTAACTTCTCTGTGCCTCTGAATACCCACCTGTCTTGGTAAAGTGCTTTGAGAAGTACTGTACGAAGACATTGCTTGCGCAAGGGCCCAGGGCTCTATATTATGCGTTCTCCTGCATTAACTGAGCCTGCAAAGTCTCACTGTTGCTGAGACTGCAAGGATACCACAAAGCCCTTTACTGCTCTGCAGAATTGCAGCAAGCTGTTCTGCTCTGAGCCCTGCCACAGCCATCGGAGATCTCAGGAGTACAGCAAAATATGCTGTCCCCATTCCAATACATTAATGAGAACTGGGACTCCAGCAGGTTCACAAATGGCTATCGTGATGTCCAAAAGCTCTCCAGTACACATGCTTGTAGAAAGCACCAGTGTAGTCTTATCAGTATGGGTCATTTTGACCTAAAGAAGATTATTTGTTTTTCACGTGTAGGAACTAAAAATTGGAATGACCTGTTCAGTGGACAAGCTCCTCAGGGTAGAAAAGATGGTTATTTTGTGCCTTGAACAATATTAAGCATGTTGTCAAACTTGAGTATGTCCCACTGAGAAGAGTATGTTTGGAATTCAAAATGAAACAACCTCAAAGAACAGAGAGGTCAGGAGGGGGCTGCAGGAGGGAGGCGTCATCCCCCTGAGCATCCAAACTTCACTGAAATACAGTTCATGCTCTGCATCCCTTTTCTTCCAGTGATGAGCAAATCCAAGGGGCCGTTCTGGGACGCAAGGACTTCTGGCGAAAGATGTTCAAGTCACAGAGTGCAGCGAGTGATACCAGTAGTCAGTCTGAGCAGGACACATCCGAGTGCACCACTGCTCACTCTGGGACCACCACAGACAGGCGCTCCCGCTCCCGTTCCCGACGAATCTCCCTTCGAAAGAAACTCAAACTCCCCATAGGTAAATGTATGTCTCTTCCTATTCTATATACATATTGCATGTGCGGAGAAACACAGATAGATATATCTGTCTTAAGAAATATTGCAACACAGATCCTTATTGTCCAAGTATATTGTATATTCTCCCAAGGGAAGCTGGGAAATGCTGCTCTCTCCATTTTACAGATGGGGAACTGAGGCAAAGGGAAACGTAAGCAATTTGCCAAAGGTAACAGAGGATATCTGTGGCAAAATAGAGTATTGAATCCATGTCTCCAAAGTAGTAGGCTAGTATTTTAATCTCACAGGCATTGTTCCTCTCTGTAGAACAGAAATATTCCAAATAGCATTTGATAGACAAAGAATATATCCTTTACAAGTCCCAAGACCTGGTCTTGCATGGTGGTTAATGCATGTACCATGAAAAGGTTGCCTTCCCCTTTCCTCCCATTTTCCCATACCCTGGCATGGCCACTTTGGAGAAATATACTGCAATTGCTAATAAATAGATTCTGCTTGGAAGCATTTTCAGAATTGCCCTGAGTGGCTTATTCTGCAACAGGGAACTGGCTGAAGCGCTCCTCCCTCTCTGGCCTGGCTGACGGGGTGGAAGATCTCCTAGATATCAGCTCTGTCGACCGTCTATCTTTCATCAGGCAGAGTTCCAAGGTAAATGTGTCAGGCGGGATTGCAGAGAGCTTGGAAGGACAGGATCTGGCTGGTTTTAGCTGTCCAGGGAAGCATTGTACTCAATATGGACATTGCAGCCAATGAGACTCGGTCACAGAAGTCTTCAGAGTAGAGTAACGTGGGAATTTGATACTGGACTTTTGCGGCTCACAGTGAAGACTAGGTTAAACCTACACTGTACTTGTCAGTCTGCCTTGGTTCACTGAGAGAGAAATGCAGGCTCTGTCAACACACTTAAGGTTTAATTGTTGGTCACACTTCTCCTTCCTTCTTTGTGCCTTTACAGCCTCTTGCGAAAGACCAACCCTTTAAGCAGAAAGCTTAAAAGATGAAGTGCTTCAGCGTACGTAAATCTGTGCAGACCCACTTGTATTGCTATGGTCATCCACTGTGTTACAGCCCTTCTGTAGATTCTTTATGTCTAAGCAGGGAAGACCGAGAGGTAGTGAGTGGTATGGCGCAGCCTGACCCGGCCCTCTGTCTTTGCACAGGTGAAGTTTACCAGCGCGGTGAAGCTGTCAGAAGGAGGGGGGCCAGGAGGTGGCCTGGACAACGGGCGAGATGAAGAGGAGAATTTCTTCAAGCGTCTTGGTAAATGGCGCACCTGCCGAAGACACCCATCCAAGCTTCATCACACAGAAGAAAAAGATGGTTAGAAATCAGGGTTCTCGTCTCCTTTTTTCTTTCTTTTTATCTTTTTTTAAATCTCTTTCTTTCTGTATTTTACCCCTTTCCCTTTTTTCCTGCTTTCTCCATAGTTTTTGTATCCATTCTAGCCTTCTCCAACTTTTAGTCTTTGTAACTGTTTTCTTTCCCTTCCTTCTTTCTTTTGTTTTGATTTAGAAAAAAAATGGAGTAAAGTCAATTTTTTAGAAAATCAAGACTATCCAAATAAATTACGCAAATACAACATTTGGGCTTTTTAAATCAAATTGAATTTGATCAACACACTTGAAAAATTAATGCTTGCTTCAAAGCACTTATTCAGTTCAAAATTAGGTGTGTAAATCTTTCATTGCCTAATATAATAATGGGTGTTCCATCAGTTTTTTTGTTTGGTTGGTTTTTTTCCCAATTTGTGACCATTTGACAGTTTTAGCAAAGATCAGCACTGATGAAATGGAAAACCCTGCACAAACCTTGTTATAATTATCTCTTTTCTTCTGTGTTTGCATGTCTAGTGTCTGCATACCATTCGTTAGGGATGCTGTCCCTTTTTCTTAGCACACAACATAATAACAACACTACTTTTCCTTTCCACGAAAGTATATTTCATTGCAATGCATTTTCAAAATCAGCAATGTTCGAAAAGTGCCTTTATGAATAATACAAGATCATAGTATATTCTGTTTTAAAATGTCATACAGTCATGCACATGCTCTTGTCCTCAGCTCAGAGCTCATCCTTGTTGTCAGGGAGACAACCTTGTATCTTGAAGTTCTGTTACTGTTTTTCAAGAAAATCCAACCCAACTCCCAAAAACACACAAAAAGGAGTAGATTTTCTTTTACACCATGATTTCTGTAGCTTTACAGTATATTACATTCTCTGGCATTATGTTTTTTATTTTCTGACATTACATTTTGACACTGCATTGTATGTATTTCACCATCATCTGTCCCAGACCTGCAGTGTTATGCATGTAAGGCATTGTTCAGGCAAGTGATACTTGCAAAGTATGAGCATACCTCGCGAATGTAAACTGGTCATCATTCTACCACTGCAGAAACACTGGTGGTGGTTTTCAACTAGCTCCTAGGTGAAGAGTATTGTTCCTTTAGAAAGAGAATGCATCAGCCCATCCGCTTGTTGTAGCTTGGTAGCTGAAGGTGAATACCCCCACAGTGGAAGGAACTGCGTTGTTTTCTTCATCCACTGCTTTGTGCTGAAGCAGGTGTGAAATCCTTCCACCACATTTTCTCCCAGCTCTTACTGGGAACAAACAACTGAGGGGCAGTGATAAACTGCCACAGCTGTTTCTACAGTGCTCATGTGAGATGTCCTTCATATTTTCTTGTAGGAATTTTTTTTTTTTTTTCATCTTGCTATGCTGGTTTTATGCCACTGTGAGTTTGCTTCTGCCTAGAGTGCCCATATTCTTGATTTAAGGGCACAGATGTAGTCTTGGTCCTGTGAGCATCAAAAGCCTTGTTCAGTATGTGTGGCACATCTTATGTCTTTAGAAAACTCAGATGACACATTAGTGTTGGCTTTTTGAACTTTGGAATTGTTGTCCATACCTCAGCCTTCCGTAAGTAACATCAGAATTTATGTAATTAATGAAGAGAACTTGAAACGCCTTTTACATGCCTGTGAGAGATGTACATGACACATGCTTGGTTTTGACATATGCATGCATTAGAAATACCATAATAAAAGTATTTCTAACCCATAACATGTAATGGGTTAAAGACAGAGACCCTTGCATGTTAGTATAAGAAACAGGCGAATTGTCCAGTGACGTTGACAGGGAGGGTTGGGCTGTTGCCTGATCACTAACTGAAGCAAAGGGAGGGGATTTAAAGTTTTTAAGGCAAAGCGTGACAGTTAAGGAAGTTGTGTCACCATGGCCACAAGGATCTCTGGTATGCAATGAAAGCCGCTTACCATTAGCAAAAATATTAGAGTAGTTGTACATGCCTGTGTGTATGTACTTGTATGTGCGTAGTGAAATCAATGTGAGGCTTTTTCAGGGTGGAATGGTTTATAACACAGAACAGCAACATTACAGAGGGCCTTCAAATTTCCAGTGCTTCTGTGTCTTCCATAGAGATCAACAGGTTTTATGTGCTTATGGAGAAGAGAATAAAGGCCTGTTGAAGGTGGATGGGCATACTATTAAATCCCTCAAGGTCTGACCCTAAAGCACTGTTTTGGAACCTATTTCTGCCTTCCCATTCCTGTCATTCATGATGCTATGCCATTACTTCGCTCATGCTTTTTCCATGTGGTGTTTCCTCTTGTGTTTTTGGGTTTTTTAACATAGTAGACCAAATTTAAAAGAAAATGGAGAGAGGAGAAATACATGACAGTAAAAAAAAAAAAAAAAGTAGAATAATTTGTCACATCATTTATGAATTTTAATCTTCATTGTGATATATCATCTAGACCACTGGAATTTCTGTGTTGAATATGTATGTAAGCATACGTATGTGTGTGTGTGGGTGTGTATCTGTATGTGTGCATATATATACATATATATACACAAATATATGCACATTCATGCATAACAAAATGTTTATTTTAATGATCTTTTTACTTATACTAAGAACACAGCTTATATACAGAAGTGAGTTACAGTATGTTTACATAAGACCCTTAACGTTCCTTCGGGCACTTACTGAAGACATTGTGGGTGACCATAGAAGTGGCCAGGGTGTTCAAGGCATACAGCACAGGCGAACCACACAGCGTATGCTTGCTCCGAGGGGTGATCTCGCATTCACACAGGAAGAAACTGTGGGGGCGGGAGCTTGGGCATCCAGTGTCCTCCTATGTTAGGAAATGGTCTCTGCTCACTGGGTGAGATTTTCTGCAGGGCTGAGTCACATTAACATTAAGCCAGTGAGGGCTCCCCTGCTTACAGCAAGGCTACTCCAGGATGGGCGTAGTGGTGGAGGACAGTCAACAGCTGCCTCTGAAGGATTCTCTTGCAAAGCTTCAACAAAGTGCAAGGCTAGGACTGCAAAGGGCTGCAGTGATAGACTGTAGGTAGTACCACAGAGCCCAGATGGACAAAGCCTCTGCTAGATCTTTATAGTGGGGGTTACGGAGATGCCTTAGGCATGCCTTTCTGTATCAGAAAGTCAGGTTTCTATTCTTTATCTCATACAGGCACAGCCCTAACAGGGCCCTGAATAGGAAACATTTGTTTGTACCTCAAATGAGTTAGTGTTACAACAGCCATAGCAGGAAGGCTCAGATAGCATGCTACAGGCTATAAGGAAACAGGAGGAGTTGGAAGAAAAGGGTATTTGTGCCTGCTCATTTATGTAAGTGTTCTACCTGTTCTTTCTACTTTATTTGTTTGTTTGTTCCATTTTGATGAAGTATTTCCCAACATAGGAACATTTTGTTTACTGGAAAACTATGTACAGCTTCACTGGAGAGAGAAAAGCCACAGATGTCGTAAAGAAGTCTCTTGAAATTTGATATACCTCTGTCTTCAGGGGAAAAGTGAAGATCTTACATTGTCATTTTCTGTTGTGACTATTGTTTGTGGTACATAAGTGCTTTCCAAGTAATTCTGGGGAGTGGAATCTCAAAGGGACTTTGAGTTTCAGCCATTCTTCTTTCCTGAGGAAGGAGAAATCACAAAGTCCTGTAGAGCTGACGTTTTGACTCTTGTCTTTCAAATCCATGTTTAAAGCCAATCTTGAATTCTCCACTCGGTGTTCTCTTCTTCAGTGCTTTATCCTTCAGTATTCTGTAAAGTTTTGTATTTTCACATGTAAACAGGGAGACTATTATGGATAAAGAGAGAAAGCCCAGAAGCTGACTATTCTTGTTTTGACCAGCCACCTTGGCCTTGAAACTACTTTCCTGATTTCTCATCTGTGTCTTTCTGCCACTCTCTCAACTCTGGGTACCGACTGCGTAATATCTTCTGCATTCAGAAGTGTTCATTCCAATCAGCAATGGGATTAGTTGATTTATCATGTGAACTCTATACATGGAGTTTAAAATTGTGCTTGAAAGAAGCCCTGGAGGGGGGTGCTAGCTTCATTTTCAAAAGGAACTCTTATTAGGGAGCTTTCCATCCCAAAGAGTGCAAGACACTTCAAGGGAGAGAGGCTAGAATGATGATGATACCTAGGAGCTGAGTCCAGTTTGCAGAAGATGTATGCCTAAAAAAAGGACAGTACTTCATTTCCACATAGAACATTTCCAGTATTTGCTGCTGATTTTTCTGTCCTAGTAGATGATATATTACTAAATTGATACATGAGGAATAAGGTTCATGCGTGCTCCACTTCAAGGTAAACTTAGAGGCAATAGAGAAGTAAGATAAGAGATTATTCAGGAAAAACAGACAGTAAGCATGATGTTCTGTGTTAAAGAGGTGGGGAGGAAGTGCCATATTCTGGTTCACCTATGCTGGAGTAGATCCTGGGCTTCCACACTGAATATGGTGGAATTGTTTTGGGCAGACATCAGTATGACCAAGACCAGGATCCGGCTTGCTGTACGCCTATTTCACGGAAGTCATGAATATTGTAAAAATGCCCCTGTTATCTTCAAGATAGTGCATCAAGGTGAGGAAGGGATTTAGACCAAGACTATACTCATCAGGGGTTTTGTACCACTTTTTTTATTGGTGAGAGACTGTGTTCCCTTCTCCCTACCCCTCCCTGCATCCCCTCTGTACTCTCTACCTCTTTAGGTTGCCATAGCTTTGATGATCACTTGACCTCCAACCAAGAAGGAGGAAAATCCAAGAACGTTGTGAACCTGGGAGCAATCCGCCAAGGCATGAAGCGCTTTCAGTTTCTCCTGAACTGCTGTGAACCAGGCACTATCCCTGATGCCTCCATTTTGGCAGCAGCCCTAGATCTTGTAAGTCATTCGTTGGTGTATTTTTACCTGCTGAGTGAGAGCATGTGCATACGTGGTGGTCCGTTGTCATTCACTAATGCTGTTCATGCCCGCACAGAAAGCAGGTAAAGCATCACAGCAATGCCAACTGGTGTTGCTGCTTTTAGGTGGAGTTTTAGCACCGGTGACTGGATGAGTATGCAGACAAAATGGATCTTTTTTTTATTACATGGCTCCCCGTAACTAGATTATTGCCGGCACAAAGCTTTTATTGTCAGACTTCAAATTTTGCTCACAGACATTCTGCTTCTGCTCCTAGTGTCAATAATAATCTACGGAATAAGGATTGAAGACTGGTTAACTACCTGGAGAGGCATAGTAATTCCACTCAGGAGTTCTGACAGAGTTATAAATACATTAGGCAACACTGAACTATTAGTCACCAGAGCCAGTCAGTGGAAAAACCTTCAAATGTCAGAGTGTGCATGCTTTTAAATGCAGATATTGCTAATTTGCAGATCCGAATCACAGAAGTGACACAATTCAGTCCCTCCTTTCTGACACTGAGCATCTCTTCTGCATCTCCCTCCTTCCCTTCCTTGCAGCTGCTGGTTTTTTAACAGTGCCTTCCATTTCTAAAGCAGTGGCCTTCAGCCTGTGGTTCATGGGGCAGTGGGATTCTGTGAGGTGCTTATGTGACAAACACAAGAGTGTGACAAAGACAGCTATGAAAAGCCAGCCAATTATTAGTAACTTCTCTGCACAGTGCTCTTCTGCTTTATTCCATAAGTGTTTGGATGTCTGCAAACTTCAAAAGATTGAAAGCCACTGCTCGCAGAGCATCCACATCCTCTCTATCCCTTTGTCTTCCCACTCCTCACCACTTGCCTCTTTGACTGTCATGCCATTTGTGCTTATATTCAGTTTTTTTGCTTGCTGCTGGAGATGTCAGGCTCACGGACTCTCCCATTCTGCCAGTGCTGTGCCCTGAGCTGTGCTGCCTTGTCTGCTCCATAGTTGTAGGGATGATACACTCTGTGCACCACGCGTTTATACGTTCTTAACCTTGCACCCTTAGGCTGCAGATTCGAGCAAGTCTGCATTAATATTGGCCCAAAGTTGTTGTTACTATCCATTTACATCTAGCTTTACTGTTTGGACTGGTCCCCGTCCATCTTCAAGTAGACGGGTGTTTTCTTCACCAGTTCCCACTCTTCCTGTTGGAGATTGTTGGCCCTCTGGCTGGAAGCTATGGAAGCAGTGGCTGACAAGAAAGCCTGTCTCATGCTCTCACAGTCAGAAGTGGTTCGTACCAGTCAGGTTGCAGTGAGCTCAGAAGGTGGCTCGGGGAGATAGTCACTCCTGCTGTGTGTGCTGCACAAAGACAACTTCATTCTTCGAGGCTGCCAGGCTGCCATCCCATTACGAATTCTAAACTAACACAGGGAATGTAAAGTGCGTGGGCAGGGAGGCACTCGTTGCTGTCAAGTATGTCACTAAGATCCTTCTGGGGATGTGCTATTCTGTGTGCTAATAAATCAGACGATAAAACAGGTTTAGCAATTATGTCCCTATTGCCTGTAAGTGTCTTATTTATTTTTTAAATTTGCCAAAAGCTTAAGCCACAGACCAACTTACTCTGTGCCCGTGTATGAAGTCCACTGAAAACTACCGGTCAGAGTGAACTGTTTGAAGATGTCTGTTCTGACTTCCAGAGCTGGCTTTTACAAAATAGAGTTTGACTCTGTTTCCTTTCTGCTGAATGATGCAGAAGGCTTTGGAATCAGAATTTGTAGAAGTTCTGCAGCTAAAGATGAAAGAAGCCTTGTTCTAATTACAGACTTGGAAGACTTCTTACAAGTACCTGCTCAGCTGGTATTTTGTCTACAAAGTATTGGAGATATATGGAAGTTAAGAAGTCACATGCACTGTAGGTTTCAAAAGATGACAGCTTGTCATCTCACTGTATTGCTTAATGGCAATGTATGCTGTTAAGGAAAATTCCCACATTTTATGTCAATAGAGCACACCCAACAGAAAACATTCTGTTTGTTTAAGTTCTGTTTTCAGGCTTTTGAAATAATAGTTTGAATCAGGTTTCATGCAAATTAAAAGCTTCTTAAGTCATTTTATCCAGCCTAGTTGCTATGGCAACCTTTAAAAAATGAAAGGCAAACAGCTCCAGTTTCAGTTCTTTCATAAACTTTTTCAGCATGCTTTTTCATGCAGATTTTTGAAATTCCATTCTTATACCGACTTCAAGATCTTTGATCAGCCTGGATGTTTATACAGGTTTGCCACAGTGATTTAAAGAAATTAGAACAATGAAACAAAGGCTGCATCCGTATGGAGGTAATGATTTATTTATATATTAAACTGAGTGTTACCTTAGTTTTAGAAAGTATGTAGTTAACATATTTTCCCAGAAGCAGCATCCATCCTTGACTGAATTTTATAAAACTACAATCAAGTTGTGGCTTTGCAAACATTCAATGATAATTGATAATACGTTGCAGGCAGTTTCATCCTTATGTCACCAGCTTAAATCCAGACTTGGCAATAATAAAATTGATTTTCTTTGCCTTTTTAAGAAACTTTGGAAGTTGAAAGGCAAGTAATACGATATTTCAGTCTGTGGTCAAGTGTCTGCAGAGAGTTCCAATAAACCACTGTCTAGCATTGTATAAAGATGTTACCTAAAGTATCCTGATTAGACTAGTGTAAATGACTCAGGTGGGCAAATACAAGCTTTCCTTTGACCAGTTTAGCAATGTGTGACACCTATCACCATTACACTTCTCCCATAAGATGCGTGAGCTGATGTGTTCTAACATGTAAATCTCTTATCCTTGTTGAAATGCCATAATGGCACTGCTTTATGGCAGGGTTGTGCTTGAGAGGACCTACCAAGTATCGGGAGGGCAGAAGCGAAGTCCAAACTGCAAGAATACTTGCCAGTATCCTGACTCCATGTCACCAGGGGTTTTAGGCAGGCTCTGTTGTTCCCATGTCCCTGTTTCTATAGGAGAAATATTTGTCCGTAGGAGGGCGTATGACCTGGAAGGAAATCAGAGATTGCTCCAAACAGGTCCCCAGAATAGATGACTGGGGACAGAAACAAAGAGCTGCATCATGGATTGTACTTGACCATTTTTAGATATAATCAGAGAGATTTGAAGTAACATTTTTGAAGCAATTCTCCTAGACATTGGATAATAATTTACTCACCTGTCTTCATATACCTGCTAAGCTACTTCTCATGCCAGACTTATCTTGTGGCTAGACAAAGCAGAGCTATCCAGTCAGCATCTTTTGATAGTACTTGAATTTACTTTATTTACTCTAAAAGTAGATTGTTGCTATTTTGCTTTGGTTTTTTTTTCCTTGAAGAGGCCAGTGGAAATTATTTTTTGCTCAAAGTGCCTTTCAGAGTATAAGAAGGGGCACAAGAAAATTACCACTGGTTGATTAGTCTTATAAAATTCATTGTCCTTGAAAACAAAACTGGACCTAAACACTCTGCAGTCGTAAAACTCTGCAGAATCAGCTGTACTTGAACAGTAATGTGATGCTGTAAAATTCCAAATCCATTCTGTATTTGCTCCCTCCCACCCAGGTCATTGCTTTTGCTGTTATTAGTACAAATCAGGGTATCTGTTGAACAGTTCCAATGGGAGTACTTGAAATTTTGTTAAGAAAATGGTGAATTCTTATTTATGTCAATTTATACAGGACAATTTATACAATTTTCAAAATGCAAAGCAATATAGTAGGTCTGATGTTAAAAGTGGACTTATGAACTTGTGAACAAGGCATGGGCAGGCTTGTGAGAGTATTGCTGCTGTGTTAAGTTTTGACAGTGACCATGGTAACTTGTGTTCTTTTCAGCTATGCATCGCCTGCCTGATTCATTTTTCTCCATTTGTGATGTGTTTCTCTGTGGTGTGAATCCATCCTTGTCCATTCTGTCACATCTTCATCTTTCTCTTGCTGCTGCTTCAGGTTTCTCTGAGCCTCAGGTAAGCAATCACAGGGAGCTTGTGCCCCATGATGTTCCGAAAGTCCTCCTTCATGCAGGAGGTCTTTTCAGTGATTTTTAATTTGGAATTCCTGCTCTAGGACACACTCCTCCTCTTCACCCCCCCATCCTCTATATCCTCCTTTAGTTACAATAGTTGAGTACTTCCATAACATTTACAACATGTATCTTTACAAGATTCCTATATGCTAAGAAATTGTGACTTTACCAGTGGTGAACTAAAACAAGAGGAGGCTAAGGCTGGGGCTTCATCTTTTCATGTATGTTTCCATGGTTAAGGTTTTACTCAGCAAGAATAAAAGAATAAAATTCTCACCTATTCTGTGTTCCATATTGCATGTGGGCAATGAGTAATTTGTAATGGTTTTTCCAGGTGCTAGATATTAGTTTTATTCCTGGTTGTCAGTGTGTCTGGCTTCAGATTTCTGCCTTCCTCGTCAGAACATTGGGACAGCTTTAATGTTTTAGTTCAAGAGAATTGCTAAAAGATTGCTATTTTTTTCCAACATTTGAATAAAATATGAGCAAAAAGCTGCAACAGGATGTTGTGTCAGGAAGCAATTAACATATGTTTTCTTGTTAATGTAGACAAAACATAATCCTTTTCTTTGGTTGTTTTTTTTGTTTTGTTTTTTTTTGTTTTTTTTTTTTGCCAGTCCCCTAGAAGGCATGACTTTTTTCAGTCCTGTTGGTCATAATTTCTGGCTGTAAGTTTAGCTGCAGTACAGAATTTCTTAAATCGATTCCCCAACTTTTGGAGCATTGGTCCAAAATTGCTTGCTTTCAACTTTTGATTAAAGCACTATTGGAGACACTCTTTAATAATGTTCCACAGACTATCTTCCATAGTCTCAGGGCCCATCTGCTATTTATGGACCACAGATGAGGAACCTCCCCTTATAAGTAGATGCTGATCTGTTTAAATCATCTCATTAAAGCTGTCAGCATCTAAATGTGTGGAATACACCTGTTTGTGCCCCGTGAAATCCCTGTTAGGGAACCTTTCAAAACCAGCTTGTAAATTGTGGACATGTTGTATTCTTAGTTTTACAACTTGCTGGTCACAGAGATTTTTGCTTGTGAAAATTGCGGGGAGGGTGGGGGGGGAATTAAATGGAAATGAGGAGAACCATTTGCTTTTAGTCACTTCCCTTGTCTGTAAAGATGTTATTTTTGCAGAGTTGTAGACTGCTGGGAAGAAATCTCCTTCCTGAGTCTAAGCTACCCTTTAGGAAACAAATTACAGTCTCCATTTTTGAACATATTTGAGAGTTTCAGAAGCATTCTTTATTGGTCTAACATGGATCCTGCTGGGAGATGTAATACAAACTAAGATACACTCAATATAATTTCTCTCATTAAAGAAAAGTGCTCTGCCCAGCTGGGGGCAGGAGGATTTTCTTCTGGAAAATAGTCAATCACTTCAAAACTCAGCTGCCTGATGTTATGTTTCAGTACTAAATTGTCTGATGCTTGCTAAGGCCATTGAAGTTAGGCCAGCAAACTTTTGTTGACTTATGCCAGTAATGGATTTCACTCTCCATATCTGCTTGTTATAAGTGCAAAATAGCACTCTTCCTAGTTTCAGCAAGCCTCCATTCATGCTTCCACCCCCAAGATGCACAAGCAGAACTTAACATGACAAATGCTAGGATTCACGTGGCCATGCTGCCATTTGCGCTTGCAATATTTGCAGCCTACTAGCGAAGGTGAAAAGAAAACTTGACTCATTCCTCCAGTAGAAGTATCAGATGCATGCTTCTGCTTTTTGGCAGTTACATGGTTTCTGAAAGAAAGGATTACAGAGGGATAGTGAAACAAGGTTGTTTATAAATTTATAATCTGGCTCTTTCTGCCCCTCTAGTGGTTGGACTAAGCATAACTGTTCAGTGTTTATAAGCCTTGGCTTTATTAGCTCAAGAGGTGTGACTCAAGGCAGAGATCCTGGTTTCAGACTCTGATGGAGGGATGGCTCAGTCTGTGCGATTCCATGGCAAACTTGCAAAGCAATTGATTAAAGCACAAAATCCCCTAATGTTCAGAGAGTTTTTACAATGTATTTGTATTTAAGGTGATTTTTTGCAAACATTTCAGGAAGCTCCTGTAGTGGCGAGAGCAGCCCTGTTCCTCGAGTGTGCACGCTTTGTTCACCGCTGTAATCGTGGCAACTGGCCCGAGTGGATGAAGGGCCACCATGTGAACATTACTAAGAAAGGCCTGTCCCGTGGGCGTTCTCCTATCGTGGGCAACAAAAGGAACCAGAAGCTGCAGTGGAATGCAGCTAAGCTCTTCTACCAGTGGGGAGATGTAAGTGTTTGTTTCTCTTCTACTTACATTAAAAAATATACCAAAATGTAAAGGTAATTGGATCCTATGCAGAATTTCAGTTCCAGTAAAATGGGGACTCGTAAGCCTCCCTTCCAACTTGCACTTCACAGCCTGCCAGGATCAGCTCTTCTCCTAATGGAAACAGACTTTGTTAGGACATAACAGTGTCCCCTTCCTTCCCCTCCCTCTGCCATGTTCCCTCTGAGGATCCATTTGGTCCACTCTCCTGTTTCCAGCACTTGTCATATGTGAATGCCTAAGGCAGAGTAAGAGCAGGGGGTGTGATACTACTTGCTTTTTTCTAGCTTCAAAATATTTTTAGCCCAGGGCTGCTTGGATGGATTTCTCTTTGACGTACTTGTTCAGTCTCTCTTTGCACCCATACAAACTGTTAGCACTCATCATCCTTTAGCAAGGAATTCTATGGGGCTACTACATGTCATCTAAAGAACTGTCTCTGTTTTGAGCTTGGCTCCTTCAAGTTTTATTTGATGGTGATCTCTTACCATACTAGGCAATTGCCCTGTCTGGCCCTGTCAGTGCTGCTTGCAATTTCTTTGGAAGCCCACCAGGGTTTACCTGCTGAATGTCTGACGCTTATTGCAAGTCATTTCACACAATTCAAAATAGCGGGAGAAATTCCTTTGACCTCTGTGGTGCCTGTTACATATGTCTATCTGGAAGTGAGCTTTGTGCTTCTCACCTGTTTTCACAAAACCAGAGATTTTTACAGTGAGCATCATGATAAAAAAAAACCAAAAAACCAACCCATAAAATCCAAGGCTCAGGGGAATTTGAAAACCATGTATTCTGCAGTCTTGGGGTACTTACATAAGCCATGTGAAAAAAGCCTTGCTGACCCGTATTCTCCTAGATTAAACCAATGCGTGCTTCTCAGTGGAGCACATTGTAGGGAACCTTGAGCTCGTGCTGACCATGTCAGTGCATTCCCACTGCAAAACACAGCCCAAGGGGAGAACCTAGCTTGGGTCTGAGCACCCAAGCTAATAAGCTTTGTCTCTTGGCAGCTCTCCTCCTTCCATTCCTGAAGCTAATTCAGGGAATGCTACCTGGGCACCCTACTCTCTGTTATGTCTCAAACACAGGTGACTATCTTAATAACAGCATACATACCAAAGTTCCTTGAAAAAGTACATAGTGTGAACGTATTTGCTTCTATATTCCATGAGGTCAACACCTTAGCCTAACCCCTTTGAGGAATCCTTCCAAGTGGAGAACATACAATTACATAGTCCTTGTATTTTTGCATGCATTGCTGACAGTCAGGATTATCCATCTCTGTGTGCACTTCATGCCTCTAGACATTCCTTTTCTTCAGATTCTGACAAAACGGGAGCAAGCAAGTCAGTAACCATTAGAAGCCAGTTAGATTCCCCATCAGCTGCCATTTTTAGAAACTGAAATAGCCTGACCTGGGAAAAGTCCAGGAAGGTTTTCTTTTAGAAATGTTAAAGTACCACCATATGATGCAAGATCACAAGAAAGGAGCTAGGGAGATCTGATGGCAAGCAACTTAGCACCATTCTTTTCCCCTTAACTTTAATGGCACTGTAAGACATATCTGGATGCATTCTCCATGCTAGGAATAGCATGTGTTTGCTAGCTGCTTGGGAACATCCCAGAAGGGAAAGGCATTACTTTTACTTCACTGTAAGGCAGGAGAAGATTTGGAGAGTAGTCTTTACCGTGCAAATTTCTTTTCTTTTACTGCAAGGCGTCCTACCACCCATGAATATTTCTGTTTCTTCTCACTGGAGGCTAGGACAGTATAATTACCCACAGCATCACCGGCCCCCAAACAGACTCATGCTTTAGGATTTGGTCTGCACCTAGCACTGCTGAGGTGCAGTTCCTTTATGTCCTTTATGTTGAATGCTGGGCAAGGCTGGTCCTCTGGCACTGCTTTTACCTCCCAGAAGCTCTTTCAGATGAAGGTGGCTGCAAGCATAAGTGGCAGCCACCAGCCAAGCCTGTAGGGCTGGGACCCTGCAAGTTGTGCTCCTCAGATGGCTGCTTTTGTTGGCTCTGACCAGATTCCAACCAGGTAGGCTGAACTGTGAGCAGAAACAGCTTTCTGTGGCTGTACTACAGGCACCTGCTGCAGAACATGATGCCGTTTCTGTGTGTTAACCTGCCCATTTCACCGTGGGCAATATAAGCATGAAGGGCAGAATGACAGTGCACTCACATAGCTCCTAAAGAAGCTCCAGTACCAAGAAGGTGGGATACCTCCCCCAGCCCATCTCTGCCTCCATGCTACCAGATCCTTGTCAACACTACAGCACACCATCCTTGCTGCGTGGTGGCAGCAGGGCTGCTGCTCTGGAGTGAAGATCCTTGGACAAAGAGAGAAAAATGTATTAGTCTCTGAATGCACTGAGGCCTTGTTCTGTTTTTTTCTTGCAGTAAATAAGGCTGGAAATTTGTGCTAATTATGGATCCTTACTTGTCCGTCATTGCTTGCTAGTTATGATATACAGTGCTATTGTCAAAGTTTAGTGAGACCAAGAATGAATGTAAAACCTTTTTTCCCCACCCAACTCCTTTAATTCAGCCTCCCTAACAGCCATCAGAGGATAACAGTGGTAAACCCTTTCCACATGAGGTGGGATTTGGTCTGCCTCTAACAGTGATGAGCCTATTGAATCATGCAATATCACTTGTTATGCTGTCTTTTTAAATAATACAATGTTAAATCTATTCTGATCAGGTTAGTCTGTCACTTCCTTTGGCTTCTTCTGTTAAGAGGCATTTTCTTTTAAAGTGTGGCATGCTCTCTGTTTGCTAGGAAAACCAAGGATAATTCATGCAGATAATACGTGTTAGGAATTCAGTGCTCATTAGTTAGGATGCTGTGGGATTATGTATGATTACTTTAGTATTAGGGTGGACAACATAATATAAATAATATGTGATAAATTACTGCTTTGCGGAGAGGCAGGCAGAACATTTCTTCCTTTAAATGCCTGAAACATGAAAGGGGAAAAAATTGTGAGAGATGTGGAGTTTATTTAGCAATGTTCAGGCTCACAGATAGCTGAGATTGGCAACTATTTGCATCAGCTTGAAAACCACAACAATACCACCTTATTCTCTTCATGTAGCAGTCTATGCTCTTCATTGTTGCTGGATTTCAGAGGAACTGCTTAGTAGGAAGGAAGAAGAGCCATACTAATACCTGTTTGTGACTGTTTATCTATTCCGGCTTTGCTTCGGTTGAGATGGGAAAATGCCATCAAGTGCTGGCATGACCATCAGTGCTGACTTGTAGAAGATTCAGAAATCCTCTGTAATATCTTTTTCTGAAACTATCCCAAAACCAAGGAGACCAAATGGCAAGTGCTGATGAAATCTCAGTAATTAAACACATTTCCTCCCTCACAAAGTGATGGCATCACAGGATAAAGTTTTACATACTTGTCTGTGTTCTCTTCACCTATCTGCAGCAAAGAAAATGAAGAAAATCCTTAAGAGCTCTGAAGTGTCTTAGCAGGAAAGCATTCGTCTTGCTTACACACCCTCATCTGTAGCTTTGCTGACAGCACCGTGAGGGCTGTTTACACGCTGATAATGATGCTGGCAAACAGCCACGAATAAATGATCAATGCTTTTCTGGAGAATGTAACAATATTCAGTGGAAATCTGTCTGTGTTCTTTACATGGATCCCCTCTACACCATTACCCATGCACCTTCCCAGCTTTTAGATGCATACTGTCAGCTCATTTTTGGAAAGTGCATCAGGCAGTCTCTCCTTTAAAGATGGAAGCAGGCTTTCCCATGGGCATTCAACATTTTTGTGGAGGAAACAGGGACTGTTACTGGATTCCTAAGTCACAAGATAGTTTCTCAAATGGAGTTTAAGTTCTTAAACAGTTTCTTAAATATTCTCAGTATTCTCAGACTTAACAAAAATCTGGCACACATATATCAACGGGAGAAAGAAAAGTGGAAGAAATTTATACAAAATAATGACCTAATCTCCTCCTGCCTATCATGTGCTGGTTTGGGGATTTTTTTTTTGTTATTTAACCAAATCTGCAAAAATTTTTCATCCTGAAATTTGGTGCTGTTTCCAAATTTTGGTTGAAAAAAGGAGGGAAATAAATTATGGTTTTGGTAGCAATTGATCTTCTATCATCCCTTTCTCTACTTTACTGCATTTTACAAGCAATAAAAATAAAGCCAGGACATTCTGTTCTGGCTGGAACATCTCCACAACCCGCATGGGGCAGAGCCCTTGACCACCAGTGAGCTGGGCTGAAATTCTCACCTCCTTGTGCTTTCTCTTTCTCCCTGTCTGCAGGCAATCGGTGTCCGCCTCAATGAGCTGTGCCATGCTGAGAGTGAGAGCCCTGCCAACCTGCTGGGCCTCATTTATGATGAGGAGACCAAGAGGCGCCTGAGAAAGGAGGATGAGGAAGAAGACTTTTTAGATGACAGTAAGGAGACTCCCTTTACTACAAGAACCCCCGCTTGTAAGAATCTCTGCTTTAGGAGCACTTAATTTTTCTTCTCTTTTCATCCTTTTGCCACCCAGCTGTATTTCCCAGTCCCTCACCTTCACCCCAGCTTCCTCCCCTGTTCTTTCCGTGCCTGGATGTACAACATGACAGATGGGTAGCAGCACCGAGAGACTTTGAAGGAAAAGGGGGTGAACCCCAGCAGTGAGTTGCAATTCCTGTATACTGGCAACTGCAATTATAAGCAGGGTACTAATTTCTTGAGTCTTGCTGTCACCTGAGTGCCAAAAGTGATTCAGACTCCCATTCTTCCCAGTTATTTCTGCCGAAATATTTGTGTAAGATCAGCTGCTTTTCTGTTTCTTAACATTGAAGAGTCACCTCCTCACCTGATGTGAATTGGCACAGCTCTACCAAAGGCTTTTAAATCTTGAGTTCAGTATATTTGTCTGATTCTCAGGCAGAAATATAGCACAGTGGTATAAAAAGTATCATTAAAAACCTGTATAACAACAAGATGACTAAAACACACACATTTGTGCGTGTGTGTACATACGGGGGGGGGGGGTGTCACAGATCAGTGATTCTGAAAGACTAGATAGGCATGCAAATTATAACACACCCTGTGAATCAAAATGAATTAAGTCAAAACACATAGTGTAGTAGGTGTAGGTGAAGGTGGTAACAAACATTATGTCCTCTCCAGACACCATTTGTATATATGTGTGTGCTGTAACGTACTGGTTCCTGTGTACATGTACTGTTGTTCACCATTGGATGTAGTGTGCTAGCACTGTTTATGTATCTTCTGGTTTCTTTTTCTGTGGTTCTGTGTTTGTTCTTATCACTGCATAAAGGCCAACTTCAGGGTAGAGAGGAGTAGGTGGGAGCAGTGAAAAGGCACTTGTGGGAAGTGATCTCAAGAGAAGGTATTGGCCCTAAGCTAGACCTTCACATGTGCCAGTACGTGGTGTGCCAGCACTAGCAGCTACATGAATGTGGGTGGCTGTTCTGGATATTTTATTGGCCCTTTAAGAGATATAACCAAAGCAGGAGAGTGCCCCCAAAATTTTCCCTCTCCTGAACCATGAATGACTTTTGAAAGGTGAAGAACAACTGCATTCCCATGACCAAATGACAGAATAGTCTTTCTTGTCCCTGTTCAGCCACTGATAAGGCACTCATAAGGGGATGCAGAGCTGCTTTAAAAGGATGGTCTAAGACAAGCAAACAGAGAGAACAGGTTGTGGTCTAGAAAGCCATGTAAAAGCTCAAGTATTCTCCTGGAAGCCAGGGTCTGAAAATAACCGATCTGCATTCTTGGTGAAGGCAGAGATTTTTCAAAAACTGCCCTGTATGCTGTAGGGAGTAGACTGAGGAGCATAAAATATGCAGTTGGATATTCCATTACACTGTACGTCTCATCTGTATTTTGATAGTACAGGTTATTTTAGTCCCTACAAAGTCCATAATTCATTACTGGTAACATGTACAGAGGAATTAGCAAACATCACAGAATTAATCTGGTTTTATCTGATCCCTGCGGTGTCTTCTCACTTGTTTGGTTTGGACTATTTCTTTGCAGAAAGTAATTAGATCACACATGGGGGAAAGCAAGTGAAAACATAAATCTTTCTGAAATGTAGGTAGATGGTAATACCAGGCATTATTAAAAAATGGGTGTGGTTAGTTGTTGTCACAACTAATTTTTTTTATTTACTTTTTTTGCTGTCCATTAT
Organism: Mycteria americana; assembly: GCF_035582795.1. NCBI lineage: Eukaryota > Metazoa > Chordata > Aves > Ciconiiformes > Ciconiidae > Mycteria > Mycteria americana. Next base: position 6,014,737 of record NC_134373.1, on the reverse strand, counting down.
ACTAAATAGTATTTTTCAAATTGATCAAGCACTGAGGAATCCTTCATCCTTTTCAAGCTTTGAGTGGCATTAGATGGGTTACAAAGTGTTGGGCTATTGAAGCTGATTGTTTAGACTCAGTAGAGACAAAATTCAAGTATTTCAATAATCCCTCTTCCCTTTCCCCCTTTGTTTTAGGTTAAGCATTTGAATGTATAATTTGATTAAGCAGTTTGATTTTTTTTTTCCTTGATTATCTCTAAATAGCATTTGCATTCTGTGCATAAATAAAGAAGCCTGACTTAAAGGAGGCTGTCCTTTCCAGTTATCAGGGTAGTAATTAATAATAGGCACAGTACCTCTTTGCTGGCTAGTCATAGCTCCATGTATTTTGAGAAATTTTCCTATATTTTAAAGTGGTTCTTTTCTAGAACTGCAGAAGATTCAGCTGAATGCAAAACTGTAAAGGGGAAGAAGGGTATCTACTTCTTAACCTGTATTTACTTTAAATGAGGTGTGTACAAAATGCTGTAAGATCATGTTAGTTTAGTAGATACTCCACCATAATATACTATAATACATACTATAGTACACTATAGTGTGTTAGTACTATTGCATGTGCTGGTAAATACATGGATTGATATTTGTTTGACTATGTTCCTTTTAGTGTAGGAAAAGTAGCATAGATAGAAGTCTGGGTTTTATTCTTTTTTAGTGCAGCTTGCATTGTGCACCATATGTGAAAATGTCCATCACCTCTTGGTTCCAGATTTTGTATCATCTCCTTGCTCACCATAGAAATATTTTTTCCTAGGCACTGTGAATCCTACCAAATGTTGTTGTCCTTTTGCACTGAAAATGGCAGCCTGTCAGCTTCTCCTGGAGATAACCACTTTCCTTCGAGAGACCTTTCCCTACATGCCCAGGCCACGTACTGAGCCTCTTGTGGTAAGTGGACAATACACACTGGAGAGGGAGCCATGCCCACAGAAGTCGATGGGCTCTGTGCCGGTCTGAGGAGAGGCAGGGTGGGGTAATAACTCAAGTGGATCTCTGATGCAGGGAGAAAGGAGACGATGTCTGGTGAACAGAAGATGGGCAGGGCACATGAAATGGGTTGATTAAGAAGATAGGACTGTGGAAGCACAACATGTACTGGAAGTTCAAGAAAGTTTCAAAATAGAGAAGAGGGCAGCGGATGGATTAAGAAATTGAGTGTGGGGGACCTGAGAGGTGTGGGAGATGGACTGCAGGAAGTGACAGCTCACGTGCTACCTAGCTGATTAGGAGGCCCAGTTGACAGAGAACTGAACAGGGCAGTTAGGAGAAAGAGAAGAGGATGGTTTACAGAGAATTTGCTGGAGCTTAAAAGTTGCAGATTTTTGGCTTGGGTTAGACAATAGAATTGAAGGGACTTGGGGAAGAAAGGAAAGGAACAGAGACAAAGAAGCAAGGAAAGAAATAAACTTCTATGAGACTGAGAGAGACACGGGCAAATCCTGGCATAAATAGTAAGCTAAATGACTGATTAGGTGACAACTAATTTTGTGAATAGCAGAACCCATGAAACCTGATTTCCAGTGATTCATTCTTGTGTGGATTCTCTTATGTCTAATAATGTGGTTTAACATTGCCTTCAGCCTGTTGTTTCACAAAATACACAGGCACTCACTTACCTTTTGTCAGACTGGGCTGAAGGAGACCATCAGCTTCAGAGGTGGTTAACATGGAATGAGATGAGAATTGAATGGCAGACACACAGTTTCATCTTTTAAGCCTAATTTCTTTAGGAAATCAGGATAAAAATTATAAAGAAAAAATGAGAGGTTTCCAAGTGAACATGAAGGATTTAGCCGTACTATTCTGGTTTTTGTTAATGACAGACAGAGATTAAATTTTGCTGATGACAATTGTGCTTGACAGGCTGATTTGGCTGGGCATTATTGTAATTAGGTTCTGAAATTGGTTTCAAAGGCTGTAGGTGACCTATGATGAAGTGACTCAGCCCCCAGCTATGCAAGAAGGGCAATTTTAAAAAACAGGGATAAATTCAGCAGGAGTCTTCCTAAACACTTTGTTGATATTTTTACCACTTAATAAATGACTGCATCCAAAAGCAGGGTAATACCAGGGTTTAGAATTCATCTCAGTGAACTAATTAGGCTTGGAACTAAGAATATGTTGGGTAATGAAGGTCAACAGAAATTTGTGCTTTTGTGCCAGACAGAAATACAGCTGATTAATAGCTTTTCAGACTTGCATATGGGAGAGAAGGAGGAGTAATTATTCTGTGATGCATAGGCAGAAGAAACCTTAAGGTCACGTTATGCAAGAGCCTATTAGAGAAAATGGCCATAGAGTGCTTCTTTTAACTTTGTATGGGGAGGGGGGGAAGAGCCAACAACACTCCAGATTAAAATATTAAGTCTCTGTATTTATGAAGTGATGCTTTCTTTCCAAGAGAATCAGGTGCATAATGTTATGGTCCATAAAGCTGAAATTCCAGTAGAGCAATCTCACTTCCATTGGTGTTTGCAGGCATACCTGTTCCATATATATGAGCACAGACTTAGCAGCCTTGAAGAACTGAAGCGTTTGCAACTGAACTAGTCCATCCAGACTTACCAGGCTGAGAGCATAAGCACCCTTACCTATGTCTGAGTGAGGCAGGCAGTCCTGACTGAAGTTTCAATCAAAGCTTTTTACTGAAGCTGGTGGAGCAGACACAAGCTCACTTTGCAAATGGCTAGGAGTGATGAATATATTCACTTGAAGCCTAGTGCTGCCACAGTAGAGCCAGAGAACTGGAACTTGTCATTTGCTGTGGTGGAAAGTCATTCATTTTAGCTTAGCAGTTGCTGAAGATAGATAGAGTCAGACTAACTGTGTGCTAAAAGGATGTATTTAATTCTGTCAGTTAATTTGTGGGTGCAGCAATTTCCAATGTAAGCATGTTGACAAACAGCTGGGAGGAGTAATATGTTTAAACACTCCAGGGAGGGGAACTCTGACCGTGCCTTAGGAATATACCTGTACTGCTCAGCTTATGCATGCTAATTTATGAAGCTGCTGTAATTCAGACAGATTTGATCACAGATTTTTATCCTGAAATGCTTTAGCCTTTGTTTCATATCCTAAACTGTGTTAGATACGTTTTAAACTATTTACATGGAAGTTTTCAATGCTAGAGATACTACAAATCATTATTTTAGGCACCCACCTTTTTATATCCCAGTTTTTGTTATTGAGCAAAGTCAAAATATTTCCCTTATGACAATCAGGTGTTAGCTTTTCTGACAATCATTTATGATAATTTTCCCTGGAGATGCAAAGCTGACTGCAAATGGTTTGGGCCCTTCGGCTGGTGTTAGGCTAAGTGGACCCATTTCAACACAGCTCAGTCTAGAATATATGTTTGAGAAAACCTTTTTTTTTTCCAAACCAACTCTTAGAGTAGCAGACTTTGTCACTGCCCAAGTAGCTCCCAATAACTTCTATAGGAGTTTTGTATGCAAATTCCCATATGAGATCTCTTGAACCTACAGAATTTTATCTGGAATAACTATTTTGGATAATTTCAGTGATGTTATCATTCACATTCATCAGCCGTTTACTCACAGCAAGGAGCTTTGTGTCATCTTAGATTCAGCTAGTTACATTTTGGGTGGGGAGATCTCAAAGCTGATGACAGCCCCAGTCAAAAGGCACAAATGATGTTCTTAAAGAGCCCGGCATTTTAACTGTGTCTGCCAGCGTGGCAGTTCAAAGTCTTTCTTTCACTTTTTCTATCTGTGGTTAGAGAAAGCAGATGATAATCCCTAGCTTGTGGAATCTTAGGACTTTTGCTTTTTTGGCCCAAATTGGTAGCCAGTAGGTGGCACAAATGGTGCCATTTCTGTTAATAGGAGAAAATGATGGTGCAAACTACCTTCTCTCTGGTGCAATGCTGTTTATTTTCCAGAATTTAAGTGTGGCCAACATTTGTATTACTCCCTGTTTTCCACTGTGTCCTTTCAGCCTGATCTGCACACAGAAAGCTTGCTCTGGGCCATGCTGTCGTGGCTGTCGCACTGTCAGCTAGCTTTCTCTCAGCTTTTCTGCCTCTGATGAGTACAGTGGCAATGCATTCCCTAATCAACCACAAGGAGCCTTTTGGAGTAGAGACCTAACCATCCACCCGGCATCTTGGGCAACAGCCACCTTTTATTGCCACCTATCCATTAGGCACCATTTATGTGTTGTCCCCCTCATGAGCCTGCAGACAGGGTGCCAATTCACTCAGCAGTGTTAACCAGAAATGTATGTTAACACCTGTTAAGTCTTCCATCCTGACAGCGTGGCTCAGCGTGCTGCAAGCCCAAAGAGTAGTTGGATTAGAAAGTGTCAGGGTAGATGAAGAACTGCATGATAGAAATAAATTCCCATCTGAAGCAGTTCTTCCTGAAGCTTCTATGGTTGCAGTGAAAAGCATGGGGGCTCATAGTGCTTGCACATCTGTGTGGTCTGCATACTGCTACAGGATCTAGAGAGCTGCAGGCTGCGTCTGGACCCGGAGATGGACCGGCACAGGTATGAAAGAAAGATCAGCTTTGCTGGGGTTCTGGATGAAAATGAAGATTCAAAGGATTCCCTGCACAGCAGCAGCCACACCCTCAAATCTGAGGCTGGCTTCGAGGAGAAAAAAGGTTTGTCAGCCCAATAAGGCTTTTGTATTCTCAGGGCTTGTGAAGTGGCGCTTGATTTTATGTTTTCATTTGCATAGACTGTGTTAAAAAGCAGGCAGCCATGGAGTCACGTGGCTTTGAATCATTTCTGAGACGCTTCTGGCCTTCAGGGTTCAATATAACAAATGTGAGAAGCAAAGATGTTAAATTTTTGTGTTAGCAGTGTTAGCATAACACTGCTATGACTGAAACCAATTGAGACCATTGCAAGATTTCTAAAAAGGATGCCTTGTTTGAAACTGTCTCTCAGTGGGATGCTGAGAGAAGCTTCACTATTTGATTCACTTTAAAAATAAAGATCAAAAGTGTTCTTGTTTGTTTTTTATTCTGATTACAGTATTTCATTTTGGGAAAACCACAGATAGGAGGGAAGATTGGGATCTTTCTGTGAAAATCTGTACTGGTTTGGAAGTCATGGCATCTCACAGAATTAGTGGTTGATCACTTGATCTCTTGAATTCTTTGCTACCACATGAAAAACACACACCTATGTGGCTTTTGATGGCTAGCAGATTAATGTTACCAACATACTGTATACTGTACAAGCAAACCTCAAGCTCACTGTGTTTGCTGAGAACAGCAGATTGTTTCCATTTTTGAGCCATCTCATGCAAAACTCACATACTATCTGATGGTACAAGTGTTGCAATACAATATACAGTCATCGTGTGTATTTGCAATTAGAGGCTACACTGCCAGTTACCTGTAAATTATTCTCCCTCTAACAAGTTTTCTAGAGCTGTTTAAATTCTGTCTCATAATAGTCATATAAAGGTGCAGATGTTTGAATGATAATTTTGATGATTGTTTGAAAAGGATAAATGTTTGATGACTGTTTGAAAAGGATGGAGTCTGTGGCTGGTTATCCTCTAGGAACTGCAATGTGTTTTAATGATTCAGAGGAGCTTTTATTGACTTCAGGAGGCTTTGCATAAATGTTGCATTGTCTTCAGCTGTGACCCTGCCACAATTACTGGAGAAAATATTAGAACTGCTTCCAAGACTTACATGGTGTACAGCTGCCTCCAAAATTGTGTCAGGTGGGACAGTTACTCCTGTGAAGACAGCTAGGTATCCACCTAAGAAAGGTGAGCTGGATAAATTCTTGCTCAACCTCATTTTTTGTACCTTTGGCATACTGGCAGCCCAGAGAAGCACACAGCCTTATGGTCTGATAGTCCAAGATCAGTGGGATAAGATGTCTCTAACTATTTAGATGAGGAAAAGCTTGGTTTTGAGGTTGGGTTTTTTTGAAGATAGTTATGACAATTACTTGAAACCACTTTTCAGCCTCTCAGGCAGCAGTCCCACCCACTGAGATGTTACCTGAGTGGGAGAATCCCTACAAGCACGCAGTCCTGCTGGAAAATGCTGGTGGCTGGTCTCTAACTATGCTATTTTTCTTAGAGACAATGCTGACTTAGGTTTTCCTTCATGTGTTACTGAGCTACAGGCATAATGCAGAATTGAGTTATTTTTGCAAATATAGTATTAACTTTCTGCATCCTTGACTCTGTTAAACTACATTTTCCCTGCAGTTTCAGTTGAGTTTTTTTTCCCATGCTCCCTTTTCCCTAAGCTGTCATGTAGTATTCCTTTACTAAAGCTGCCTCTTTAATACATTTTAGAGATGGGAAAAGTGAATATGGTAGGAATGCTGAATCCTAACATACTAATATACTCTAGCAAAAATGTATTTGCAGTATTTTGGAAGCTAAATAAATGCAAGATAATGTTATATTTTAAAATTACAATAATTATGTTCTTTTCTCTGGCCACAGCACATTCTTCTGGGCACCCACCTGGGCCAAACATAACAGATGCAGAGGCATCTTTTGTAATCTGCACTTTTCTAGATAAGAAAATGTTGTTGTGTGAATGTAACTAAATTTTGCTCGCCTGCAGTGACAGGTTTCTTTATCTCAACCTCTTTGATGAGTACTAATCTGTTTCCTTTCATCTTTTCCGGAGTGTTAAAAACTTTGCTCTCATTGCTCACCCCAGGCGTGACTTAACAGCTATCCAAAAGCTACAAGTTTACTGTATAGAATCTGCTCCAGGTAGGTCTGAAATACAGACATTAAAGCTAGGTAGATGCAGGCTCTCAGAGGATTGTATGTACTATTTGGGTGCTAAAATGGGATTCTGCAGACTTCACGAAATGCAGTTAAAAGTGCTTAAATGGTTTGGCTTCGGGGGAACTGAGCCACTGTATGGGGGCTGATCTAAACAGAATTCAAGCAGTAGTGATTGCTAAGGAACTCAGCATGGTCACTTGGAGGGAGATTCCCTGGTTACTCAACAGTGATTTGCCCAGCCGATTCATGAGGACTGAGGAGTAGCTTTCAAAACCTATCCAGCTGTCTTCGGCCAGGACGTTAGCCACTGGAAATGGGAGTGGGAATTGGGTTCTGGAGGAATTAGGGCCATTCTCAGGTGTGTTTGATTTTTCCTGAAGCCAAAATACAATTCCATTAAAATATTTTTCTTACCCGTGGTATCCAAAAAGCTGTATCCTGTTCGTTCTCAACAACACACCAAAAGGTAATCGATCACACGTGGCCTTGCCTGATTAGATCTGCAGTAAAATGACTGAGTGTTGCAACATTTGGACTGACATATTGCCATGTACTGCCTTTGAACTAAGAGGAGAATGAAAGTGCAAACGGTTGGTGCTTTGAACATTGAACCATTTCATGTCTGTGCTCATCAAAAATGCAGAGTGTCAATGGATGTTGTTAATGCCTGAAAGCTGCTGATTTGTCTGAAGGAGAGGATCTACGTGCTCCCGTTTCCTCTAAAGCATTCTAATGATGAAGAGTAACATGCAGAGACACGGATTTATGCAAATCTTACTTCAAAGAAGTCTTGCGTGCTAACCTCATGAAGCAGACTACCCTTCTGCAGTCACACGTGCTGTATGAATAAATAATTGATCCTACTGCAGAGCTCAGTGAGGTTTACTGAACCCAGGGCCACAGGAAAATAGGTTTGTCCATGGGGCCTTGTTCATGCTTGGGATTCAGCCATCTATCCCTAGCAAGAGGTGATTCTGCACTAATGTAAACCCCAGGGGCTGGCAAAGAAAACTGCAATTTACATCGATTGGGCAGATCCTGTTTCCTGGCAGCAATTGATTCAAATTGGTGTGAATCGTAGGTTTTCCTTGTCCACGTTTTGGGTTTCTGTTAGAGCAGCTGACTCTACTTGCTGGTGGTTGAACAAGGGCTAATTCCAAATACAGACAAGGCCTGAGGTGACGTACCAGGTCTCCAGGAAATGAGGTGCCGAACACATTTCTGTAAAGCATCTTTACTGCCTGCTTGACAGAGCTGCATTGGCGGTGGCTTTGGAGGGAGCCTCTGGCCCCACATTCCTTGGTAGAAGACGCTGCAATACAGGCTGGCAGCAAAGGGTCGGGAGGGAGGGGAGGGCCAGGATATCTTTCTTTTTTAAATGGGGAAAAATTAAGGGGAAAAAAGTCCTCTTTTATTCTTTTAATACAGTTCCCAGCAGGAAGATCAGGATAGGAGGCTCCCGCTTGCTCCAGATTAAAGGAACCCGCAGTTTCCGGGTGAAGAAGGGGGGTTCCCTTTCCAGCATTCGCCGGGCCGGCAGCCTAAAGAGCACCAAGTTATCACGGCAGGACTCAGAGTCTGAGAATGAGGAGCTGCAGCTGTCCCACAGCAGGGACACTGTCACTGATATAGGTAACTTAGACGAGTGGGTGGAAAGGGAGGGGACAATAGGCAGGACCTAAACTCTTGATGTGATTGCAGCAGAGCTAGACATGACAAGAGACCCCCACCCCATCAGGCTAGGAAAAACCGAGAGTCCTCTTCAGGGACTGCCTGAACTAGGGCCTGGGAGGAACATGGTTCAAATCCTGGGTGCAGCGTCAGCTCCATGCACAGGTTGTCAATTCAGAGCTCCGTGTTAGAGCATGAACTCTTGGAATGCTGGTGCCTGCCAGCCAAACGCTTGCTGTCTTTAGGGGAGCACATGCACGTGTGTGTATGCACATACACACACCCCTACATCATATGATATAATGAATACATGAGGTCATATGATATTTTATTGTCCATATTAACAGATAGGATATATATATATGTACAGACATACACTTCATATTCTGTGTAGCATATGATGCCACAGGCATGTCGTATGACATGTAATATATATATTCCTATATGTAGAACATAACATGTACATGCTACATACTATATTTATACATATTGGCATATACATATATTTTTACAGTTTACAGATGCCTGCCTTAGTCTTCAAAAGATGGATCCCTGTATATTTCTCTTATGGAAACCAAATGTGCATCCTGCCACAAGAAATCTCCGTCACAGTTGAACTAAAGGGGCTCCCTCTGCTAGGGGTGTTAACCAAAAACTACGGGTTGGATACATTTGCAGCTGAAATAACCTCCCAAGCTTAATGGCCATTTCTATGTTGCCCAAAAGATGCTTCAGTAGGTGAACATGGAGAGTGGGATTGCCTGTTCTGTAGACTTTGGCAAGTCACAGTTCACTTAAAGAGGAGAAAGAAAGGATTAACCAGAGTTCATCCCCAGCCATCTCTTAACAGCATTAATGTTAGTATTACAGGAGGCCCATAGGTTATGAAATGGCTAGAGTAAACACGGGGATCAGTGAAGTTCCCAGAGAAATCGCTCCCTTGCCTGAGTTCTTTAGAACTAGTGTGCTAGAATCAGGATTTTTTTCCCCTTTCATCCCCATGACGTTAGCAGTTTCCATGGGCAATTAGCAGTGACTTTGCCCATTGGCATTTCCAGTTGGATGCCACTTCTGGTTGGATTTTTGTTGACGTTTTTAACCACAGAGCCCAGTCAATGCAGATCACTAAGCCAACCATTTGCAGCATCTGAATGGTGCAAAGAATTTGGTTCTGATGTTTTTAATTTACCTTCTCCCCTTCCATTAAAGAAAAAAGTGGGGAGGGAGCAGTGTTTGCTACTAACAAGATGGCCTCTGAGCCAAGTCTAAATGGTTCTTGTAATTGTCAAGCCAGCATGACACAAGGATTGGGGAGGGGTGTCCAAATGCAGTCTTTCCAGTGTGATATATTCTATGTACTCTGGTCTGTTCCCACAAGGCTGGCCTGGCTTACAAGCACTGTCCCTAGTCTTTAAGCACATAGGAAGCAATAAAAACAACCACCTTTTGGGTATTTTTCTTTTGAAGAAGGGAGCCCTTGGAGCGCGAGCGAACCTAGCATTGAGCCCGAGGTGCTGAGCAACACAGGCACGGAGGAGAACTATCATCGGAACATGTCGTGGCTGCATGTAAGTATGAGTCGCCAGCAGCACTCTCAAGGATGGCATTTTCAGTAGGAAAACCTTTGTGCTGGCAATAACCAGATCACAGTCTGTGCTTTCTCCACGTAGCATCAAGGATCTCAAGTGTAAGTAAGCTGCGACCTTTGGAAATTGTCTGTTTGCCATTTCTAAAATGGACTAAAACCAGAAAGTTTTTGTCTTGCTCCCTCTGTCCACTTCATATATTTAGTTTGTAAGGGAAAAGGGACCGTTTCTCTCTGGGTGTGCAGGGACAGCTGTGCTACCTCAGCTGAAAAATCTATTAGCTCAGTGTCTTATCTCCAGCATGGCTAGTAGTGGGTAGTTCGGGAAGAGTAACAGAATGGGCTTCAGCGTGAGCTGGGCTCCCAGCTTCTGGGAAATGGCATTTTAGAAGCTACTTGAGCTGGAGGTTCTGTTGTGACCACTATGTTTACTAACTACCAGAAGATTTTTCCTCAGGGAGTTTTTCCAACCCCTTTTTGAGCCCATTTATATATTTTTGTCTCCATTAACTCTATGGCAATGAGCTTAATTATGCACCTTGTGGGGAAAAAAAATACTTTTGGAACATTTTCTTTGATTCCATTAGATGCATTCTACCATAATGTCTAACCCAACAGGGTCTTGTGTAGTTTTGACTCTACCCAACAGACAGGGAGTACAACAGTGGTTTGGATATGTGATTTGGTCATGCAGGGCCTAAGACATCCATTTTGGTGATCTGTGTACCCATGATTTAGACATGCCAGAAGTCAGTTGGGCAAGTCTACACCGTTCAATCCACTGGTATCCAAGGACTGTACACCTCTACCTCTGCTGCCTCATGACAGTCTGTGATGGTGCAGTATGGTCAGTGTGCCCATGTGCACATGCTTTGCAGAAAAGTTGGATTGACTCCCTGTGCACAGATTGATTGTATCCTGCACGTGTGTATGAGGACAGATGCCTTTTGACTTCTGAGTTGCCTTTGGGAAAGATGGCTGCCAATAATGACTTGATATCCCCCTCTTTCCGCCAAGTATTTCACACAGTCTGCTCTCAACTCCCCCATTCCTATGGGGTGTGGGCAAGAACAAGATTAATCTAATACTGTGATGTCAGAAGCAGTTCTTGATTTGAAAAGCAGTCTTTTTTGGAAGAGGGTGGCAGGGCAGGGAACTTGAATGTCATGTCTTCCAAGCTAGTACCTCCATCCCTGGACTACCCCGCTTCTCTGTCAGATTTGGAAATTCCAGTGTACTAAACTGAATATGTTAGACATGAGACTGTGTACGAGGCGATGAATTGCTAGAGGATAAAAGGCATCTCCCTAGCTAGCAGCTTAGGATAAATCATGGTGCTTTTGCTCAATGTGGGAGGATGTATAGACTCATAAATACAAGGCATAAACTGCAGGGAACTTGAGATGTTTGTCTCGCTTTACATGTGATTAGCCTGCATAGGAGAAAGGAAGATTTGAAAAATCACCTGTTCCAGTTAATGCCACACAAGTACCAATATCACATGAGAACTTTATCTTTTTGTTTGTTGGAAAGAAGGTGTGGGTGGATGGTGACTAAGACTACAGGCTAAACAAAGAATTGCTTTACTTAATGGTCATGAGAAAACCACTCAAAAGGATCACTGGTTCCAGTTGCTTCTATGCATGCACCAGCATTTCCTTTACCTGTCCTTTATGGCAGCCTGGAGCGTGATGTCCTCACTCTATGTCAGTGTACCGTAACTACAAGTTATAACAGTGGACTAGGGGCTGGGTAGAGGCTATACAATGCTGATCAGATTTATACCATTTGCATATTGACACACTGATACAACAGTAGTGGCTTGAGTTATTCCTGATTGACCCAAAATCACCTTAGGCCAGAACAGGCAGGCAAAGACAAGAATCCCACGTACTCAGCATAGATTTGTTTTAAATTAAGGTCCTGACTTTTTGGAAGCCTAAATATTTGAGGGTTGAGAGTGATGTGGCTGCCTTACTTGAAAGAGCCAGCAGACTGCAGCTGCACAGACAATAAATGGATCAAGAAGGTTGGATAGCCTCTTTCTGGTAGTTCTGGGTATTTCTGCACTAGGTTGTGGGACAAAGAGAAGGATTCATAAAGGCCAGTTCTGACCTACAGTGTGAATGGCTTGGGGGTGCCTGTGTGTTTTCCTCAGAGGGCTACTAAGTGGCTGGGTTTGTGTGTGACATGGAAGACCAATGTACAAAGAGCTTCTGGACTGAGCTCTGCTCCTCTGGGAAGAAACCCTCTGAGTTACACCAGAGAGCAGTCACTGAAGTGTAGACTTACCCAAGGCTGTCTTTAATTAATTAGTTTAGGGACTAATAGCAGTGTTGCTGCAGCAAAGCAGGGCTCAGAATAGCTACATGCCCAAATATTTACTCTGTTTCTTAGATGGGTTTTACAGCTCCTTGCTGCCATATGGCAACACCACTAGAAATAGTAACTGAGCCAGCTAACATAAAGCTAGGCTGCATGGGCCTACCCAAGCACAGTGAGGGAAGCATATGCAGAACAACTGGCACAGTTTATTCCTACTTGAGAGCATACTGAGACATTTCCTTTCCCATTCCTTCAAGGAAACTGACCCTCAAAACTGGTGGGTTTGCAGCTTTAATGATGATTGAGTAGTTGACAATTTCCAGTCTAAGCCCTCATCTCAGAGTGGCGGTACGACAGCTTTTCTGCAAACTGAGAGAACACTGTTTTCCTCAGCCTTACTCTTGCCACCAGCCACACATACACATCTACAGCAGCTCTGTCGCTTTGTCTGCTTTGTTAACGCTGATGTTTCTTTAGCCATGCCTAGCTAGTTCGTAAATCACAAGTATAGAGCTCTGCTCAGACACACATACCTTTTCAAAAAGCTGTGTTGAGCTTCATGCCTCCGCAGCTAGGATGTGGAAAAGTTAGTTTGACTGTCCCCAGCACTGGCTGCCCTACGTGGTTCTGTGTGTAACTCCCTTTTCTATAAGTAACTATTCTCTTTTTTTCTTTTCAAGGTTATGATCCTATTATGCAACCAGCAAAGTTTCATATGTACCCACATTGACTACTGTCACCCACATTGCTACCTCCATCACAGCCGGTCCTGTGCTCGCCTTGTCCGGGCCATCAAACTCCTGTATGGAGACACAGTGGACTCTCTGCGAGAAAACAGCACATTGAACAGTGTGGCAAGAGGCAAAAAGCAAAAGGAAGTGAGTAGATGGAAAAAGCAGAATGTTTTGGGGTTTGTCCACGCAGGTCATAATTACCTTCAAGGACTGCATAATGTACTCAAACAGTTCTTTCATGACAAAATGAACACAGCCCTTCCTAAACACAGCTCTGCTGTAAAAAAACCTATTAAGTCATTTAGCATAGTGGAAGGAACATAATCTATTGATTGGGAAGAATCTTAGTTGCTGATAAGGTCATTTAAAAGCTTATAACCTGACTTTAATTTTAATGTTCTTTTATGGCCTCTACTTACCAGCCCCTGGAGTCCAGTCTCTTTTTTCATGTTTCTTCTTGTAATCACTCTTGAAATTCTTGTAAAATCTTGCATAATTTCTTTCTTTTAGGTCTGAGCTCTTAGAGCTGTTCCAAGAATTGTACACATTAGTCTTTAATGTTAGTTTCTTTAGTGACACGCTTTTAATGACCAGTTCAGCAGGATATTCAAACAAGATTGTGCCTTTTTAGCCATATAAGTGGTGCCTTTAATTTCAGTGGAAATACATTTCTGCTTTCAGTAAAGTGCCCAGCCAGGTACCAACTGAATCATGTCAACAGTTGGTTAATTCTTTCATATTCCTGACCACAACAGCCAGACTACAGTTATTCTGAATAATTGTAATGGCGGAGTCATTCAACTACTTTGCAGTAACATTGAAAACAAAAGTGCTCATGAAACTCTCATCAAGATTTCAGTTGGGTAAAGAGGCTATTACCCCTGTAAGTGGAAAATGAAGGAGCAGGAGACAAGGTCATAATGTTTCTTCATCAACCAGCAGATTGTTTGTTTCCTGTCAAGTTAGAAAATCGAAGGGTATTTGTATGGAACAAAGCACAGAGCAGATGAAACAACAGATAATGATTCTTCTTTCCTGGAAACTGTAACCCCCATATATTTCCTCTGACACAGAAAAGTGGTGTATCAGTTATTTAGAAAAAGAGGCAGTCATTTCCTCTACAGAAGGCAGGCTTGAGATGAGCAGCTGGCAGTGTTCACGAAAGGCAGCAAAAGAACACTGTGCATTACTGTGTGCTGTTTCATCTCCAACTTTGAATTGCAAGGCAAAGTGATATACATTTCATCATCTGTCAAACCATCAAAGCCTTTAAGCAACAGCAAGGAAAAAAGAGGTTGAGGGACAATAAGGTTTCCTACAAGCACATGCACCGTGTTTGTACAGACCTCACTGCAGGAGAGCAGTTGATAACTTTTGAATTTTATGTAACAGTAGACTTTTCATCCCGCTTCCTCATGCTCTGGTATTCTTCAAGTGTTGTCATTCTCTGACTGCATCGGCACCATTTCCACATTTATCTGGGTTCCAGAGGAACCTCTCTTTTACTCTCACAGCTTGCAGAATGAAAGGCTGGAGGTAGCTGCAATATGCAGACCTGGCTATGTGCTCCATGGGGCTTGCGAGCTGTCTGATAAACGAGGACCCCTGTGTTAATCAGCAGGCTACTAGCTTGAGGAGAAGAGTCTGTGGCAACTTAGCATTCTGGGAAAACTCCCTGGTATTGTGAACAATGAACATAAAAAGGACTTGTCATTATCACTGTCATTGGCAATCTGCTAGGGACAACTCTGAGGCAGGTGTGAGTTCAAGTCCTGAAATATGTTGTTACTTACACTTTCTGAGGAAGAAGAGAAGATAAATGTATGTCATGGTTTAACCGCAGTCGGCAAGTAAGCACCACGCAGCTGCTCGCTCACCCTCCCTGCTCCCAGGGGGATGGGGAAGAGAATCTGAAAAGCGCAAGTAAGAAAACTTGTGGGCTGAGATAAGAACAGTTTAATAAGTAAAATAAAATAATAATAATAATAATAATAATAATAATAATAAAAAATAATAATAATAGTCATGAAAAGGAAAATAACGAGAGAGAGAGAGAAGAACAAAACCCAGGGAAAAACAAAACCAAAAAAAGTAATGCAGCCACTCACCATGCACCGACCAATGCCCAGCCAGTCCCCGAGCAGCGATCGCTGCCCCCCAGCCAACTTCCCCCAGTTTCTATACGGAGCATGACGCCATATGGTATGGAATAGCCCTTTGGCCAGTTGGGCTGTGCCCCCTCCCAGCTTCTTGTGCACCCGGCAGAGCCTGGGAAGCTGAAAAGCCCTCGACTGGTGTAAGCACTGCTTAGCAACAACTAAACCATCCGTGTGTTATCAGCATTATGCTCATCCTACATCCAAACCACAGCACTGTACCAGCTACTAGGAAGAAAATTAACTCTATCCCAGCTGAAACCAAGACAATGTAGCTGAGAGGAACCAGTGTTGTACACACTAAACACCTCCGTTGGTAATTTTTTAGGGGGAAGCTATAGACTTTTTACCTCTAACCTGCTTAAAGTACTGTTCTCCTGAAATAGGTGGGTGTGCCACCTGTGAAGATTACACAGAGCGCATTCACATTCCTCATTTGGTTTACTGGCTTCTACCTTAAGCTTTTATTGGGAAAAGCATTGTTAAAAAGAGAAGAAAATTGGATGAGATATGTCATCTCACTGATACTAGGCCTGTTGCCAGCACAGGAGAAGGCTTTGTGCTACAGCTCTGGTACTAGACAGCTTCTAGTGTATGGAAATTCCTCTTGTGCATGATCTCCTCCCTTTCCACGTTTTGGGAAATCTAAATGTGAACTCCACTTTCTTTTTTTTTCATTTCAGTGCTCAGACAAGTCATGCTTGAGAACTCCTTCTCTAAAAAAGAGAGTGATCGATATCAACTTGGAAGGGAAGAAGGACTCTGGAATGTTAAAATACATCAGGCACCAGGTACTGACTAGGCCATATGCTAGTTAGGGCGGCTGATACATAGATGTCAGGTTAGACTGCAACAAGAAGGAAAATGTATATGGATCTCTAAGACCGTGTGAAGAACTGTTGTTCCTGAATATCAATCCGTTCAGCCCTGCATGTTTTCCCCAGCTGAGTAATGCTACATTTAAGCCTCTTAAGGTAACGCCATCAAAGAATCCTTTAAACATGTAGCTCCATTAAATTGCAGTCTGCATCTCTGGCTTCCCATAGCGACACATGCATCAAACCTGGGGATACAAAAAATTAAAATTAAAAAAAAAAATTTAAAAATCCACAGATGTGTTTAAATACAAGCTATCAGTTTACAGGAATAGTTTTCTGTTCTTTCCTGTTCACTGTTCCTGAAGAAGCAAGAGGCTCTCCGCAGGCCTGTTCTTGGCAGTCTGTGAGATTTTCATGGATCTGTACCACTGTTTGTGCACCACCTTGGGAGAGTTTGGCTTTCCTTTTGTCCTCTTTATCAGGGTTTTGTTGACATGAGTGATGAGCAACAGACTCAAGGAACTAGCTTGCAAACACTGCTTTTTCAGTGTAGGCTGAAAGCAACATTCTTCTATAGAGCATTATCTGAAATGGCTGAAACTAGAGGTTATCAGTGGGCAATCTGCATACCAAAACTAGGGTAGAATTACTGAGCGTGTTGTTCACTGTGGATAGTTTGCAGAGCTCAGCTGTAAGGCATGGCTTGTTTTTTTGCAGGTAATGAGCCTCTCCCCTGCACCTTTGTCACTGCTAATCAAGGCAGCTCCTATCCTCACAGAAGAGATGTATGGGGACATCCAGCCAGCAGCGTGGGAGCTCCTGCTCAGTGTGGATGAGCACATGGCTGGAGCAGCAGGTAAGGGAACAAAACCACTTAGTATGGCTACCCTGGCTGCACAACTCACAGTAGGTCACAGGGCCTTGCAAGACAGCTTTGTAGTGGAGGAGTCTTAATGACACCAAAGGTTTCTTGAGGGCTGTCTGGGTTTCTTGGGCGCTGTTTGTCTTTCATAGACCTTCATGTGTTTTTATGCTCTGTTCAAAAGAGGTGGTCAGAACGATTAGGAAGGCAATCTCTCAGACCCTGGTTGTGGTGGGTGATTAGAGAGCATCAAAATTAGTATTTGTGTTTAGCTGGTTTTCTAAGCAGAGGAAACACAGTGATTTAATCCGTCCAGAGTTTACTGAAGTATTTTGTTATGTTGTCTCATGGAAATTGTTAGTACCAGTTGAGGGCTGATACAAAAACTGAGAAAGGGGATGAGAGTGGAACTGTCATAGCTCCTCTGTTGTGCTGAAAGGAAAATTCTCAGGTTGCGTGGAGACAGAAGTATTGCTCAATAAGTAGTCTTATGGCATGGTATTCATCTAAATTTTCCATTTCCACTTGATATTAAACTGTGCAGACTACATTTGCTGATGACACATAGTTGAGAGGCATCTTTAAGACGGAAGAAGATTAGCACCTCATATACCTGAGAGTATTACCTTGAAAAAGGAATTCCAGACATGGGATGAAATTTATTACTACTAAGTGTAAGATTATGTCCTTGCAAACTAATAAGAATTGTTCTGT
This sequence comes from Mycteria americana, assembly GCF_035582795.1. Classification (NCBI taxonomy): domain Eukaryota; kingdom Metazoa; phylum Chordata; class Aves; order Ciconiiformes; family Ciconiidae; genus Mycteria; species Mycteria americana. The sequence goes on along the minus strand of NC_134373.1, from coordinate 5,997,091 downwards.
TATGAGCTTGGATATTCTCCCATGGAACTGATATACGCTTGGAGGAATTCAGAGTATATCAGTTGGCCACAGGATGACTGACTGACCGAGTAGAATTCAGCTGTGGAAACAATAAATACAGTCAGGATGTGTCAGAAGAGGTATTCCATTAGAGATTCAAAGTATTAATGCTGTTGTAAAGCCCATTGTACAATTACCTAGAACACAGCACATCCATGCACAATTCTGGTCACTGAAGAAAGAGACATTTACATGGGACAGGTACAATGGAAGACTGTTAGGACAGGAGGAAGAATGAAGAGCCAACATGATGAGGATATTTATTTAACGGATTCAGGTGAAGACTAAGAGGGAATACTGTTGCTCTCCATAAATACAGCAGACCAGGCAAGGAGGAAGAATTATTTAAGCCACGGTAGCATAAAGATGAGTATGAACTTTTTATGACTTCTTTCATCTGGAAAACAGAAGATTTCTAACTACCAGAAAAGAGAACAAATGTGCTTAGGTTTAAGAGTTAGTGAAAGATGATGTGACTCAGGAGGTCCTTTCTAGTCTTATTGTCCTGTCCAAACACTCACAGCCAGTGCTGCTAATGCCAGATGTTCAGAAATCATGAGCCACAACCCTAGAAACTTTGAACACCCCTCACACACAACAAACCGATTGCTTAAATAAAGCATAAATTAAAGCAATCAAATTTGTTTGTAAGCCAGTCTCCCACAACTTTCAAATTCTACCTTTCTCCTCCCCCAGCACCCAAGGAAATGGCTTCAGGATTGCCATCTTCCCCAGACTTGCACACCTACAGGAGCCATCACAGGTGTTCTTACACTGAAGATTAAATTACAGGCATTTTTATCAAAAGCTGCTAACAATGCAAGCATTTAGAAGTGCTCCTCAGACATCACTCCCCTTCTCGTCACACTTCAATCTAGCTTACCAGTCCTTCATTTTCTACATCTGGCAATGAATTCTGCCCTAAAGTCCATTGTTTGACTCCACATCTCATGTTCTTCACGCTTCTCTCACTTTCCATCTGCTCCACCAGTCAACAGTGCACTTCTTCAGCCCACAGGTCTTCTCTGTGCTCTCCCCTTCACCTTTGCCTTTCCCAGGCCAAATGTGCAGACAGGAAGAGAAAGGAGCAAAATAAAGAAGAGAAACAACCTGCCTGAAACTGCACTCCTTTCTCCCCTTCAAGTCCCTTTCTGAGGGAGTAATTTCAGATACTTTTTCTCTCTTATCAAATACTTACCATGGCTCACAGGGGAGGGAACAAAGCTTTGCCACTCTTCCTGAGGAGTGCTAGCTGGCTGCTCCTCCAAAGCAGCCCCTGAGATACATCTTCCTCCTTCTCCCCTTCCTGAAGGGAGGATTAAAATCCATTTGAGGGCCTGTAGTAGCTTTTTTAGTAGCGAGTGATTTCAGCCCCAGCATAAATTACATTCATCAAGGTCAAACCCTGAAATCTCGTAATGTTGCTGTCCACAAGCTGGATAAAAAGAACTCCTGTGTTAGTGTACAACAGCACCATCTACTGACCTCTTCCAAGGCCGGATTTCTTTTTTTGGTTACTTCAGTATGAGCTCACACTTTTAAATCAGCCCTACTAAGACTTGACATAGTTACATCGAAAACACCAAAAAGCAGGAAGTTCTCTGAGCTGGTGAAACAGGAGGGTCCCTACAGATTTGGGGCAGGACTTTGGAGCAGGAACAGGAGCCTTCACAGTGCAAGGCAGGACCTAGGCAGTCAAAGAGCAGCCGTGTTTTTCTGCAGATGTTCAGACTGCCTCCCATCAGCACAGCTCTCATGCCTGGCACCCTCTGAATAAATGTTGAGGCAAATGCGATGGCAAATGTCCTCTTTCTGCTGTGGAGGAACAGCCACCAAATCAGGAGAAATTGTCTCCATGATCTGTGGTGAGCTACTGGCCAAAGAAGCCATGGACTCTCTGACACCCACTGTACTCCCACAGCAACACTGCTCCCCCTGCTTTGTTTCCTGCTCAGTGCCCCTCAGATACCCATCTAAATTAATTGGCCTCCATCCGTCTGGAGTTGGACTATGTCTGTTTCTATTCAAATACGCTCCAATGAAACAACTATGGGCCAGCTCAACTTCTATTGTGCTGTTTTCCATTGTGATCTGGTCCTTTGTCTCTCAATTCATAGCGACTCCGTTTTCTCTTGGAAGCAGATTGTGATCATTGCATTGTACCCATTTAACTGAGAACTTTTCTTTTTGGTTTTATCCATGAAAATAGACAGGTGAGACCTCTACTGGGGCAATGCCTCCTGCTCTGAGGGGAAGGCTGAGCTTCTGTTAAACCAGCCTTTATTAATCATCACAGAAATCACTCAGAAGTGGAGTCTTTGAAGCCAGACTGAATTAGTCCTGTTACTTCAAGAGATATTCCATATTTTAAACCAGTCACAACTGAGATTTTAGTGAGAAGAGCAAAACTGTGTTTTATTTTAAAAGCAGGTTTTCCAGAACCTTTTATAAGCATCACGCGTAATGCTGTGTGGTTCCAAAGGGTGGAATCACGCATGCTTGGTTTCATGAAGCAGTATGTTTTTTCCGAGGTCTGGTAGACTGCTGATCTCATTTCTGGAGCCAAGATTAGGTTTCTTTTGGTGGGGGTTTGTACAGCTGCAGTTTTTCTCTGCCAAATAGATGCTTTATTAAGGAAAACAGATGATCAGATGTTCTCTCCCTGCAGCTGCCATGTTCCTGCTGTGTGCTGTGAAAGTGCCAGAGGCTGTTTCTGACATGCTGATGTCCGAATTTCATCACCCAGAGACAGTGCAAAGACTGAATGCCATTCTCAAATTTCACACGCTCTGGAGGTTCAGGTATCAAGTCTGGCCAAGGATGGAAGAGGGAGCACAGCAGATCTTTAAGGTAGAGAGGACATGTGAAACACAATGTTGTCATTTACAGCTTGCCTTGTGGCAGAGATGTGTCATGACATGCTGCCATGAAATTGCCTGAAAATCTGTTTAGAGAAAAAAATGGTCCTGTAAGTCACACTAGTGGGGGAAGTGATGTGTAGAACTACTGCTTAAAATGAGGAGAGCGTAACGGGGACACACGTCAGGAAAAACATGAGAGAAAGAAAGAAATCTGTCTCACGTGGTGTTACGGTGTAGTGAGATATGGAGTTGGGAAGAATTTGCAGAGGTAATTAATGTCTTGGGTACTTGTGCTCATGTTTAATTAGCAGTACCAACATTAATAATGGTCTAGTGTAACAAAATGTCTTTCGTGTTTTTGTTAGATCCCTCCTCCAAGTATAAATTTCACTCTGCCTTCTCCTGTCCTGGGGATGCCATCTGTGCCAATGTTTGATCCCCCCTGGGTCCCTCAGTGCAGCGGGAGCGTGCAAGATCCTATAAATGAAGATCAGTCGGTAAGCAGAGACATCGTGAGAGTAAGCACTGTTTTTATTCTGCAGCAGCATGGGGGAAGCTAAAGCCAAAAGATGTGGGCTAAACTCTGAGTTTTCTTGTCTTCCTCAGCTGGGAAAAATGTAGTACACTGTGTAGGGCACACAGTATTTTCTACATGGGCATAAGGCTCTTCTGTTTGTTCACTGAGGTACTGTGCTGCATATCATATTCCTGTGAGAGACAGTAACTGAGATCTTAGGAGCACACAACTGTTCTCTCTCCAAGAGAAGACTGAACTGTCTGACAGACCATTTTCTCTGCACTGGTTCATGTGGTGTCTCTTGGGAGAAGCCTGCACCAAGGCTTATTGTAGACATAGCTCCAAGAGGAGTCTCCTGGTGAATCTCTGTTCCGCTAGCACTACTCTGATTTGTATTTAGAAACTGAGTTGCTGAATGTCACTGAGGTCTCTAGCAAAAAACGCAGGATGTGTGCATCTTAACTAACAGCTTCAGGCTGTGTTTCTTCCCCTTTCTTTCTGACAGAAGTCATTTTCAGCCAGAGCTGTGTCACGTTCTCATCAGCGAGCGGAACACATCCTGAAGAACCTGCAGCAGGAGGAAGAAAAGAAGCGCCTGGGCCGGGAAGCCAGTCTCATCACTGCCATCCCCATCACTCAGGAGGCCTGCTACGAGCCAACCTGCACACCAAGCTCAGAGCAGGAAGAAGAAGGTGTGCTCCAGGGCCAGGAACTGCATTCCAGGAACCTGAGAGCACCTACCACCAACATAGAGCACTGCTGAGGGGTGTAATGTCCAGGAACATTGATTGTTAGTGTTAGGAAAGTCCCTGCTTTGGTGTGCTCAGGAATGAAGTTTGTCCTTCCTAACTTTAACCCTTTAATAATTAAAGGCTGTGAGGAATCACCCTGTGGCAGTATCTGTCTTAAGATGCATAGCTTAGGATAGGCTGAATTGTCCCTGGAGTTTTCTAGCTTTATGGTGACTAGTGGGGGAGCCTAGATGACTCAACCTCAGCACCAAACTTTCAGATGGCCGAAGTTACATGTCATGAGTCATGAAAAGCTTAGTCCTTGAGTGAGGATTTTCATTGGTCTAGGCTAATAGAGCATAAAGATTTCATTAAAGGCATTCCAAGGTATGTGCCATTAGGTGGGTACAGTGATTTTCAGATCAAAACATACATTGGGAAGTCTGTGAGCAGAAATCCCAATTCTTAGGAAAAACTAAGTACCAGCAACCATGATGGTTAACAGGATGTAGATGAAAAGAAGTATCGAGCCAATTCAGTTACAATGTGACTCACCAAAGTACTGAACACTCTTATGGAACAACGCTCTGCTGGTTCCCAAAGCATGAGCAAATTACCTATCTGACTGATCTTTGTAGATTTTAAATTGTGCCTTTTGAGTGTCACCTGACTTGAACTTTCAATGTTCCGACTTGGTTGTAAGTGCTGTCCTTCAGAAAGTTCCCTAAAGTCTGTCAGTTGGATCTGGATTGACATTTCCTGTTCTCTTTGTCAGTAGAAGAAGTTGCCAACCTGGCCTCCCGCCGTCTCTCTGTGAGTCCTTCCTGCACCTCCAGCACATCTCATAGGAACTATTCTTTCCGCCGTGGCTCTGTCTGGTCAGTGCGGTCAGCAGTCAGTGCAGAAGGTGGGTTGAGTTCACTTTGGAGTATCCTTTCCTAAGATTTCATTCACTGGAAGCCTTTCCTGTTGATCCATAAAGCTGGTGGCATCTCCTTTTGCTGAATGTATTCCCAAGCTTGAGCCACTTTATAATAAATTACTGCCCAGCACTATTTTATTCACTCCTGCTGTCACAATGTCTTCCCTTACTTCTCATGTTTCATTTACAGAGTAGTGCCATGGAGAGCACTCTGGCTGAAAAATGGTAATGAAATGGGATTTCATCAAAAAGAAAATGGGTTCTGTACAAGAAGAGAAATGTAAATTGAAAAAATATATATTTACAATGAAAATTCTTGATCAAGAAGTTGGCTGGAGGCTCAGTTTCTTCTTGGAGATAGCAGTAAACCTGCCGTGCTTGCACAGTGATCAGACAGCCTATCGTTTTGTTCTGTTTGTACAGCACCTAACATAAATGTTTATCTTAACCTGCCTGGATAATACCATGGCTTATTCACTAATACTCACCTTCTACTCTTCTCACTGCTCCAGATGAAGAACACACTACAGAGCATACTCCAAACCATCATGTGCCACAACCACCTCAAGCTGTGTTTCCAGCATGCATCTGTGCAGCAGTGCTCCCCATTGTCCATTTGATGGAAGATGGAGAAGTCCGGGAGGATGGAGTAGCTGGTACTGACCTAGATTAAACTTCACGGGATTCTTGCTCAAGGGTGGCAGAACGTGCCAGCACTTTGAACAATGGCTTGCATTTGTTAGGTGTCATAACTAAAGTGGAAAAGAGGTGTAACACAACCTTGTATCTGCTCACAGTTCATGTCTCGTAGAAGTAGTATGTGCTATATATTGTTACGAGTATATATGTTTGTTAAAAAGCTTATGAATAATCTATTAAATCTTCACAAGCTATTTGAAGGTAGATTCACAACAGAAATGTGACTTTGTGGGGTTTTTCCTTTTTTTCTCCGTTATTTGTGTTTGGTTTTGAGGCTTTTTTGCTCTTTTGGAGCCCTAAAAAAGCCCCCGGTTCAAGAAAGATGTTGAGAAGCCGGAAAGGGTCTAGTGAGGGGATACCAGGATGGTAAGAGGCCTAAAACAGGTGTCCTGTGAGAAGTGATTGCAGAAGCTGGGCTTGTTTGGTGTGATGAAAAGGAAACAAAGAGCTAGAGGAACTCTAACTTGGAAGTTGCAACTTGGGAGGTTCAGGTTAGAAATTTGGAAGGAACTTCATAACCAGGAGCATAGTGCAATCTCTGTGGATTCTCCATCCACTGCAGTTATCAAGCCTTGGCTAGTCAAAGCCATGGTTGACATAACCTGGAGTTGGTGACAGTCCTGCTCCAAGCAGGGCTTGGACTCGAGAGCTCCAGAGGTCTATTCCCACCAGCATTTCTTTGATCCCATGACAAATGGAAAGCTACCTATACACAGCTTGAATATTTTGTTTCTGGTCTGTGATGTATTTGTAAAGTAATAATGCATTTTTTCTGGACTTGTTTCTCTAAAATGTTTGTAGATGGTGGACTGTTGCCTTTCCTTTCTTTCTCAGCACTCGTCATGTCAGCTGACTGCACATTTAACTTTCTGTTATATTTTGTATTCAATTTTGGGTAGGCGTAGTCAGCCACATAAATAATGTATGTGTCATTTTGTGATCAGGGACTGAGTACTGAAAAAAAAAAGAATAATTCTCTGTTTTTGTTAGTCTTCACAGGATTGCAGTTAATTACTTTGGGAGTTGATCATCAACACAATTCCCTGCTGACTATCTAATACTGTTCACCAATACCAGATAAAATCACTCAATAAATCACCATGAAATTTAACTTCTATGCATGAACAAAAAAAGTATATGAATTTATGGTTTTTAATTGCCAGATTTGTCCACCTGGAGTTGTGAATCCAAATAGCTATTTCTTTATTATTCCTCTGACTACAGTGGTGAAGTGCTTCCTGCCCTATTGCCAGTAGCTAGGGAAAGTTCAAATATTAGACCTATCATTATTGCTTGAGATGACTGCACTGGTGACCAGGAATCCTAGTGCCTCATAGAGGCTCCTGTGTGTTTCAGTACAAAAATGACAATTGTGCTAGAAGGTTAGGAACTTTTGCGTCTAAGTGTACCAGTTCAAGGCTTTTCCAAGGGAGACGGTTTTGACTTCTTTTTCCTTCTCTTTTACAGTAAGTGCTGTTGCTCAGCAAGTCCTGTGGAACTGCTTAATTGAAGACCCCTCTACTGTTTTGCGCCATTTCCTTGAGAAGCTCACAATCAGCAACCGACAGGTAAACTCTTCCTCTCCCCAGTGGGTGTATGTATTGCTTAGAGCAGGGGAGCACAGCTGCAGGCAGAACCACTCTGTGGGCATCACTGGAGAAGAACATTTGCTATTATAACATAGCTTGAAGTCTTTTAGGCCCCATCATCAGTTGGCTTCAATCTCTGTCCACTAATGTAAATGGGACATAGCCGATTTACCACCACTACGGATTTGACTTGCTCTAAGCCAAGCTTTGAACAGCTGCTTAGTGAAGCACAATCCTTTCTGTCTAACACAGGCCATATTGCCTCACCCATGCCACTTTGTTCAGCTTTCTCTGAAAGATGGGGGTGGCCTGGTCTCTCCCTGGCTTATTAGACCATTTTCTAGTGCCATGGCTAAGCTTTATGAAAGAAAGGCATACCAGTTCTGACTGGATGAAAGGCAGTGAGACTCTCCATACCACTTTCTCAACTGCCACTCGGTGTACAATATCAATTATATCACTGTCCTCATCTTCCAAGCTACCACCTAAGAACTGACTACAAAATAAATATTACACCTCAAGAAAGGCCAGGAAAGGCTGCTTTTCGATTCCTTGAGTAATCAGGTCTCAGTGGCCTCACTATTCCTGAGACTTCTCAGCCATAGTCCCCAAAGCTTCCATTTAAGTTTAGAGGGTCGCTTCTGTTTGTTAAATATCTTTGAGAAGGAAGCTATACGCTGTCCAGCCTCAGCAGCCTCTGAGCTAGCATAGTCTGCTGTTTTACCATCTCTACATAAGCCTACTACAACCATGAGTACAGAACACAGAGAACAGGGGTACTTCCTTGGAAGCTTTCAGCAGATGTAGCATTGGCATGGGTTGTCTTATGCATTTTCATGCCCCTAACACGAGCTCAAATCTGCTATGGGTTAAAAGAATGAGGGCCATAGAAGAATTTTATGACACAGTCTGTCTGTCCTTAGCTGACAGTGAGATTCCTTCCCCTCTACGCTCCCTTCCCACCATAAGAAGTGTATTAGTCTACATTTAAAGCAGGCAGCCTCTAAAGGAAGAAAAGTTAGATTCTGCCCCCACCTCCTACCCAGCAGCCACAGCTATTGAGTTAAGCTGAACTAGATTTCACAGATCATCTCGGTAGTCATTTGTTGTGATAAGCAACACAGGGATTATCACAGGGAGAGGAGTGCAGAATCAGGATGCTAGTCAGTACAAATTACAGTAGGAGGTATTGGCCTCTCTCAGATAAAAAAGAAAGACATTGACCTTGCTGCTGTGCCCTGGGCCTTATTTTGGGAAATGCAGGAGCAGTTACAATCATATAGTTCTACTTCATGCACCAAGAGACAGAGTTGAACAAGGGAGTATGGAAAAATGGGAAGAAACAAAACCAGGGAGGACAAAAGGGAGAAATCCATTCTCCATTTTGTGAGGGAAAGAAAAACCATTTGCTTTTCTTCCAGGATGAGCTGATGTATATGTTAAGGAAGCTTTTGTTGAACATTGGAGACTTCCCTGCCCAGACATCTCATATCCTCTTTAACTACTTGGTGAGTAGCTTGTGGGTCCACTGTGCAGCCCAGAATCTCACCTCTGCCTGTATGTGTCCTAAGAAGTTAATGTCACAATCTGCAACGAAATAAATGCTCTTAACTTTTCCTTTATAGTTCATACCTGCTTCTGGCTATGGGTGCAAGTCACCAGGCTTACACCAGCGTTTCGTTCCTTCTAGAAAGAGGAAGAGGAACCTTTAACTTTTTATTAAACCCCTAAGCAACCTGTCATGGGTTTCTGAATTGAACCACGGACAATGAGTTGTAGACCAACAGAAGAATCCCAGTGCCAGAAACCTTTTACTTATTGTTTTACTTAATTTTGATTCAGAAAGTGCTTTGCTCTTAGACAATCCTGTTGGAGCAAATCTAGTAGCTTCTTTCTAGACTGTGGAAAATGCATTTGCTGCAGTTCTTTCGGTTAGGAAATGAAAAAACAGACAAGATGTATGCTACTCCAGGAGCCCTCTGTTGTTTGTGAGTTGTCTATGTGGCAGCACATCAGAGCAGAAGGCATAGGAGTTCTCTTACTGCAGAGATTCTCCCTTTTCCTCATCTACAATGGCTTTTAAGGCTGGGCTGCAACAGTACTTTTTGCCCCACCCCTCATCCTCTCTAGAAAAAGGAAGAATAGTACAGGCAGATTGTTCTGTAGTATGTATAAACTTTCAGGACACAACTTTAATGAGTTTATCCCTCTGAGTGAAGACAGACAGAAGAACAATATTCTTGTTCTATGTTTATACTATGCTCTGCACAGTTAAGAGTGTGTGTAACCTGATATTCCTCTTACTTATTACCTGCAGGTAGGACTGATCATGTATTTTGTGCGCACTCCGTGTGAATGGGGCATGGATGCTATTTCTGCCACACTTACCTTCCTTTGGGAAGTGGTGGGTTATGTAGAAGGACTGTTCTTCAAGGATCTCAAACAGACTATGAAGAAGGAACAATGTGAAGTGAAGCTGCTGGTGACTGCCTCAATGCCAGGTATAAGAAACGAGTCTTTAAATCTCCTTCGCTTCCCAGTTCATGACCCTCTCTACCAAAACAGAAATCCATCAAAACTGGATCAGAAAAAGACCTGCTACAAATGGCTGCATATTCTAAGTCAGTTTTCCTTGAGTTGAGGATTCAGTCAGTAAATTCCACCTCTAATTCCCTGAGATTCAGAAAGCCGCTTTAAGAGTGGACTTCTAAAAGAAGCAAACAGAAAGTGAATTACAAGTCTTTTCAACCCAGAGCTTTGTGCTATTTGGGCTGTGAAAGTCTGGCAGGATGATCATTGTAAGACTGTACCATTCAGACTCAGTTTGATTTGATGCAACCTCTCATTCAAGTCTTGAGAGAGCCCAAGAAGAGCATGCTGTGAGCCTAGGACGTCACGAGTCAGGCAAGAGATATCTTGCTGAAAAACAGATTTGACCTTTTAGGTTTGTTCCTTCCTCAGAGTGACGGTTGCTGCTAAAGCCAGCTCAATCCTTTAGGAACAAATCAATTTCTCATTAACTGTAGAAGTGTGAGACTACACTAACACTACATAATGGATTCCAGACAGGACCAGCATTGTCTGTCTGCCCAGGAATGAATTTTAACTATCACTTTTCCTCCATCGGCAATCTTTTGAAATTGAGTTAATTAAAGAGGCCAGGGAGAATGCAACTGCTTTTCTTCCTTTAGGCACAAAGACCCTTGTTGTGCATGGACAGAACGAGTGTGACATCCCAACTCAGTTACCAGTCCATGAGGACACACAGTTTGAGGCTCTTCTGAAGGTAGGAGTGAGTTATTGAACTGGACAAACTGCTTAATAGTACATTTACCTGCCATACCTGTGTGCCAGCAATACATTCTGCCTGATTGTCCTGTTTCAATGTGGGAGAGAAAAGTTTTGCTGTAACAGCTATTTCTGTCTCCATATGAGGAGAGCTTGGTTGCAAGAAACATGATCCCATATTAACGGTAATGGAAATGCCCTGACCTCACAGACAGCCAAAACCCCACAAATGCAACTACATTTGAAGACACTGCAGTTTGTTGGGTATTTGCTGTATACTATCCTTTGAATAAATACATAAGCCATTTAAATGTTTGGGTTTATCAACACTAAAGACTAAACGGAATGATCAAGATCAGAGCAGAAATGATAGTTCAGTAGCCATGATGATATCTTGGGATGTGGGAGACGTGAAGTCAGTTCCCCCTTCTGCCAAAGATTTCCTGGATGGCCTTAACTGAGCCACATAGGAAACAGATTTGTAAAAGCCTTCAATTTGTCCAACTATGTTAAATTTTAATGGGAATCACACTTCTCAGTGCTTTGAAGGATCTGAACTTTAGTGTCTCTGTACATCACCTATCACTAAAGCTTGATAAATACATAGGATAGAAATGGAAGCTGCAATACCCATGTGGCTCATATAGCCAGCCAAATACATGCGATATGAAGACATTGAAATAAGTAACATCAGTCTTCAGGACTGTGATATCAGCATGCCTTGATTATCACAAACATATTCATGTACTTTATGATCAGAAAAAGAAATTAAGAATTAATGCCAGAAGAGTGTGCCAGCCTGACTGAGGCATGCAGGTTTGTGCCTTTATACATTGTTAGCTGGATATTCTTCTTTTGGACATTGTGTTCTTTGTACAAGACAGCTAATAAGTAACAGGATGTTTTTCCTTCTTCCTCTTCAGGAGTGTCTGGAGTTTTTTAACATACCTGAAACGCAGTCTTCTCATTACTTTTTAATGGATAAGCGATGGAACCTTATTCATTACAACAAGGTAAGGCAAAGGTCAGGTCCAGATGACTTTGTTCTTTCCATCTCGTCCCTTTTTAAATGTTGGGGTTATCTAAAGGAGAACAAGCAGCCCATAAACAGACAGAATTCTGTCCTGTGGGCACCACATCTTGGGTGTTTAGTTGTGTGTGGTGAAAGATCGGAGTTTGACAGACGAGGGAAGAAGCAGAAGTGGAGTCCCTTGTTCTTAAGTCATTAATGTCTAGATTTCTTAGAAAAGAGCAAATTTCTCTTCTGTTTATGCTTTTCCACGATGCCCGACACTGTCTGAAAGCCCCTACCCAAAAGCTTCAGGAAGGGCTAAAGGGCCTTTTATTCAGTTCTGTTGAGTGATGCTGCATTTGTTTAAAATACATTTGTTTCCTTTCCTGGCAGACCTACGTCCGTGACATTTATCCTTTCCGGAGGTCAGTTTCTCCCCAGCTCAACCTGGTGCAGATGCATCCAGAAAAAGGTCAAGAGCTCATTCAGAAGCAGGTATCTTACTGTTACCAAACACTTCGTCCCAGAAACAAACCCTGTAAATAAACCTTTCTTTTTCCTTTAAAGGCCTTCACTCATGCTGCATGCAGATAGAGAGCTTTGCTGGAGAAGTAGAAATTGGCATGAAATCTGCCCTGGTGCCATTGGACGGGTGTATGGTATTTCAAGAAGTGTCAAAGAATGCTATGCGAATTCCTTCCCGCTCTCTCCAGCCAGCTTCTTTTAGGCAGATCATTTTGCATTCTCCTACACTTGGCCAGAAGAGCTTCAGATGCCTCAGCTTCAAAAGTTGCTTATTCCTTTCTTTCACGTGACCTCTGGCTTCTGGCTCTTTAGGAACCCATTTAAGACCTTTTCTTCTCAAGTCCGTCTGGCTGTGGAGCAGGAATTATCTGTTCTACCTTCCTCTCTGTCCTCTCACTGTAAAGAATGTTACCTGCCCCTCCTTCTTGTCCTGCTCTCAGATGCTAGTCTTACCATAGCTACTCCCAGAGGCACAGCAGTAGCAATTGTTTTGTCAGGGGAATATCTGCCCTCAGAAGAGCACTGTCCTCCCTATCTTCCAGCCTCATGACCTGATAATCTGTCCGATCCTACTAACGTTCTGCAGCTTCCAGGAGCTCTCCCTTAGGAACTAAACCCTAACTAAAGTGGCAGGGCAGTGCCTTTAATGTGCTGCAAACCCCTATTAAGTATCATTTCTTTAGATAGTAGGACGATGGTATTGAGCTCACTCTACCTGTAGAAGCCACATGCTCTGTCTTCCACAAAAGCAAATTTGTCTCAGTAGCACAGGGTTGAGTGTTTAGGGAAAAGTTGCTCTAGCTGTATCTGCAAAGGTTGATAATAAGCAGAAAATAAAAAGGAGGGGGAATGTGGTTAAACTGTATGAGTTTAGTATTAACAGTTGTATTATTCTAGCCAAAAAGCAGCTACTGTAGTTGTGTCCCTGGCAATGCGAGTGCAGGGACAGGAAAATATCATCAGGAATGGTTATAAAAAGCAGCTATAAAGCTGCTTAAGAGAGACTAGCAGCTAAAATAATGGAGAATATAGTTAATACTCTCTCATATGTGCACGGTACAGAATAGGGAAATATTTCATGTGCTGCATCTGTCAGTAGAAAGTCTATAAAAATCTGAAATTAGTTGGGATCATTTTGGTTGCTTCTCTGGCAGAAATTATTCTCACTGTGGTTCTAGGAGATGTGTCCCACATATCAAATAAATGAGTTCGATATGCCCTACATTACCCCAAAAGATTAAAATGGCCTGTCCAGTTTTGTCAGGGCGTTATTTTACACTCCACATTTTTCTATTTAGAGTACTTAGAGGCCAAAATATTTCTAAGGTAAAACTTAAATCAAGCATCTACCAGCCTCTCTGTAGTCATGCTAGAAGTTGCTGGACAACATCCAGCTTCAGCAAAGAAAACAGCACAGTAGAGTCTCCCCACAGAGCAGCAAGCCATGGAAAAGTACTTTCTTTACTGTTGGTTGATTGAGCACCCAATTCTAAGCTGAGTGCACTTCAGAGCAAGGTCATAGCAACTGCAGGACGTGGGAAGCTGAGCTTTGTCACATGTTAAGCCACATGCTTCAAGTTTTGGATTCATCCCAGTAGCTAAGAGCTGTCTCGAAACTGCTTCCAAAGGCAGTTGCTTCTACTGCTGAGCATCACTCTGCCTTTATGGTTACTTTTAGCATCAAAATAAAATAGCTAGCCTGACTAGTCCTACCAGTCAGAAGTTCAAAGGAGGCTGGTAGAATGAAACTTGGTTTCCCAGTTGGTGTAAACCAGAAGCGATAATCTGAAGTCAGCAGGACTTGTTTACAGCTTGTTTACAGTAACTCAGAATCTGGTCTGCTTTGGTTTATTGACTACTTTTCTTTTGCAACTATACATACACTTTCTATGGCCAGACATGAGCAAGCCTCAAGCCAGAAGGTACATAACCATGCCAGCCTTATGTGGACTATAGTCTAAGACCTTGCAGAGGGCAACTGCAACTGTATGGCTTTCAGTTTGGAGTTGGTTTGCCTCTGACTGCCTTGAGGTTCACACTGGCAAAGCTTACATTCAACTACAAAAGACCACATGGCACAGTTGCAAAGTGTTTGACAACCACTCAGGGTCCTCCACAAGACCGAAATAGAAAGTGTTGTTAAAACCTCTTTTACAAACATGATCCATCTTTGCTGAGCTGGACTGAAGAGCAGTGATCACACAAATTCTAGCAGAAGGGTGCAGCACTAGCCCTGTGAATTTCAACAGGTTCCTCTGGGCCGTAAGTGCAGCATCCCTCCCCTCAGAGAAAGCCATGGAAGCTAACCTAGAAAAGTGCATATATGTTGTAAAGAACATTTTGATCAGACTGATTCTGATCCTTGTCTCTTTTTCTCTCAGGTGTTCACCCGCAAGCTAGAAGAGGTGGGGCGGGTGTTGTTCCTCATATCGCTGACACAGAAAATCCCTACTGCCCACAAGCAGTCCCATGTATCTATGCTCCAGGAAGACCTCCTCCGCTTGCCTTCATTTCCCCGAAGTGCCATTGATGCTGAGTTCTCACTCTTCAGTGATCCTCAAGGTATGGCCTTTTGATAGCTTTCTCTGGTGGTTGTACAGGGCCCAGAAGGTTTCTGTGAGGCACTTCATTTGCCTTAGAAACACGCAGGCTTCATTTGCCTTAGAAGCATACAGACTTGTAGCATTACCAAAAGCTGATAAATCTCTTCCTAGGGAAAATGATACATAGCTGTTGGTTTGTAAGCACAACAGCAGAAAGGGCTTTGCTGTTAGAGGTCTCCAGACAAAGCTACTTTCTTTGGACCCAAATGAGAATAAGTTATAATTATGTATTAAAATTATGCATGAAACTACAGCTGGAATACTGTGTCCAGTAGCATAACTGCACCTAAAAAGGATTGCTCAGAGTCCTTTGCCATCCACTTTGAGGAAGCAATGGACTTTCAATGAAGATTGGGCAAATTCTGCAGCAGGGCTACAGAAACAGCCCTTTTTTTAGAAACTTTGCTCTGAAAGTCAAGTAGGTTTTCCAGCCTGACTTGGGGATTAAACAGGCCACTGTTGCAGGATGGTAAGCATTGGCAAGTTCTGTAACAGGCCCTAAAGGCACTTGCTTTCAGAAGCATTATTATAACTCTGCATCAATGTCCTGTAACGTCTGGGACATCTGAAGGATTAAAATTCAGCATAAATCCACACAGCCATTCAGGTTGTGTAGGGCAGATGATGCACATACAAGCTCAGATCTGCTTTTGCTTTTTAAGAGGAGATTTCCAACCAGTGGGGAGCAGATTTAATGAGCTGTGTGATATTCATCATTCTTCGTCTTCATGTGTGTTGCTTTCAGTCAAGGTTTGCTCAAGCCCTGTGGGCACTTCCAGAAGTACAGGATGGGTGAAATAATTTTTAAAAGGTGGAACGATGGTCAGTGTTGTGGGATGGTTCTTTGGAGAGGCCTTTGGCCTCTGGGAATGTTGAGAGGCTGGCTGTGGTAGACAGAGTTGATTGCTGTTGCCTCTTCTCCCCCGCAGCTGGGAAAGAGCTCTTTGGTCTGGACACTCTTCAGAAAAGCTTGTGGATTAAGCTGCTGGAGGAGATGTTCCTTGGCATGCCCAGCGAGTTCCCCTGGGGGGACGAGATCATGCTGTTCTTGAACGTCTTCAACGGTGCCCTGATCCTGCACCCTGAGGACAGTGCCTTGTTGAGGCAGTACGCTGCCACAGTCATCAACACAGCTGTGCACTTTAACCACCTCTTCTCCCTCAGCGGGTACCAGTGGGTCCTCCCCAGCATGTTGCAGGTGAGCCATTTCCATGAACAATACGAGGGAAGACTTCAGAGCAAGCACTTTGTTATAGAACTGACTGTTAATGGGGAAACTTTAAACTGCTGAGTCCTGGTGAGGTCACAGATTTGGGGGGTCCCAAGAAGGCAAACAACAGATCAGGGTGGGATGGCCCAAATCAGCATTCCTGAGACTACATTCCCTTTTCTTCTTGAGTAAATGACTAGATTTTCTTTTCTTCTTTATGTTAAATAAATGAATGTCTGTTTCCCCTACTATGTACTTCCACACAGAAATGTGAAATTTCTGGAAAATTTTCGGACCTTGGGTCTCCCTCAGTGTTTTTTCCTCCAGGAATGGCTGAAATGTGGGGAATAGTTGAAATATCTGGATTTGCTACTTGCTGATTGAAACTAAATTATATTAACTTCTTTAAGTATGATAATTGTATTATCTGCAATTTAAATAGCAACAGAAAATAAGACTAAGTGTTTATGAAAAGCTGTATGTTGTCTTTTCATGTGAGTGATGACAAATATTGCAAGTATTAGAGGTGGAGTTTCTCTTCACTGTGAGGTGTACAAGTATGCCTTTTTTCCTGTTGACATTTGGGAAAAATCAAATACTGAAAATAAAAAAACCAACCAATATAGTTCTTTTACAGACAGAAAGATTATTTCTGTAGGGCTCGAAGACAGTATCTAAATAGAGATTTAGTATTACAAGGCAAATACAGAAAAAACTATTGTTTCTGTAAAAAAGCAATGACCACAACATCCCTATGTATGTTCATTTTAACATAGTTAACAGAGCACAATAATTAGGAACAGTGATGAATTTAGCTATCTAAATAAACTCTTTAGGAACTGGAAACTCTAATATCATGCCTTACAGGGTTAGGTAAGTATGTATTGGATCCAGGTCTGCAGTGCATGGGTTTATTCATTAGAAACAAGGCATTTTGAAACAAAATAACTTAATAACTTAATTCGAAGTACTTGGCAGTAAACCATTCAGTCCTGTGAAGGACTCTCCCTTCATTTTCACTTTTCATACTGAGAGAAATTAGTTTTCTAATTCTTCTCCTCCACCCCCTACCCCCTGCCCTGCCACCCCTTCCCAATTATTGCCAACTACTGAATTAATAAAATACCACTCATGGGAGGCAAAAAAGCAATTCCAAAACAAAACCCAAGTGTTGCTGAGCTTGTTTGTTTTTGCAGACCCTCACATCTCTGTTCCAAGCACCCAAGATCAGCTGGTTTGTTTGTGGTCATCACAAACAAATTCTTCTACCACTTCTGGGCTTGTACCAGCCATTAATAGCTTAATTCCTGATGCATACATGCACCTACCTGCACAGGGCTCTTTTTGTTGCAGGTTTTTCCGCTTTCCTTGGTGAAATGCATATACAGTGAATTATTTCCCTTGTCTCAAGTAAATGAGATATTGCGAGTGTAACAGGCCATGGTTATTGTCCTCATAAGCATGCTAGAGGCTTCTGATTGTTCTAAAGACATCCTCATCTCTTCAGCCTACTGGGCTACTGAGGAGTGAATACATCTCTGCAGAGGTCTCGCACACTAATAATTTTTAGAAACCTTCAAGAGCCCTGTGCTGTAATGTGAATTTTGTACTACCATAAAATCTCAGCATTACCTGTTGCCAGCAAATAGCAAGAAAATCCTGCCCACCCCAACCCCAAACCTCCCACAGACATGTACCAGCAGAGAAGTGCAGACAGGCACTTGAAACAGACAGAAGGAAGCACAGTGAAGTTGTTCCTAGCAATTTATACTGTTTACATAACTGAGAAACAAATCCCACATCTTTGGCAACACATTGGCTGCAGGGTTCAGTGGCCAGCCCTGAAGGAAATGCCACTCTAAAAACCTTAAAATATCTTAAAAGTGGGTGGAACTGTCAGCGTGTTGGAAGACAGGCTAGGAGTTCAAATTATCTTGACAAACTGGAGATGCAGTCTGAAAAAGGGAAAAAAAAAACAGATTATGTTGATCAGGTTGACAAGCGTAGGTCCTTACTTATGCATAATCAGCCACATAAATATGGAAGGGAAAGTAGCTGATTCAGTAGCATTTCTGCAGAACAGAATATTGGAGTTGTTATAGATCTGAAGCTAAGCGTGAATCAACAGTGTCCTTCTGTTGAAGGATAAAAAAGAAAAAGCAAAGATCTCAAATGCCATTGTGCAGTGACTATACAGATCTTGTGAAACAAACATGGAATAATTCTGCTGCTCCAAGCAGCAGCACTCCTGACTTGAAGTGCTGGCTCTGTCCAGCTGTGGGCACTGCACAAAAACCATCAGTTAACTGAGGAGACCGCAGACTGGAACAGGGATGTACATCTAGAAAACATGTCATATGAGAGAGGACTAAAAGAGCCAGGACTTGATTAACTGAAAAAGATGAAGATTGAGGAAGAAAGCACTAACTGGCTTCAAACAAGTCAAGTGATTCTAGGAAGGAGAGGGGAGGAATCTACCTCTGATACATAGGAAAAAAATAATGGACTAAAACTGTGATAAAGAAGGTTCAAGAGTGACAAGCAAACCTTTTCTCTAAGGATAGTTTGTCCCTGAAATGCATTGCCAAGGAGGGCGGACAAGTCTCCATCTTTAAAAACATGAGGCAAACATATTAGGAATGACAAGGCTGTAGTTGATTCAGTCTGGGGTTAGGGGATGAAGAGCCCTTTCACTGGAGTAGTACTTCCACGTCCTTTTTCATTTGCTCAGGTGTACGCTGACTATGAAAGCAACCCACAGTTACGCCAAGCGATTGAGTTTGCGTGCCGCCAGTTCTACGTTCTGCATCGCAAGCCCTTTATTCTGCAGCTGTTTGCAAGTGTGGCCCCTCTCCTGGAGTTCCCTGTGAGTAAAAGCCATTCCCTAGTCTCAGCGTGGGGAAGCCTGTGTATGCAGCCAGCCCCCCATCAGAGATCACAAAGAGAAAACAGCTGGAGCAGCAGCACAGTTCTTACTGAACATGTGCTTACTGCACTTGATGCTGCACAGAACCAGTTCCTGAACTTATTTCTGCATGCTTCTGTTCATCAGTTGATTGAGCAAGATGCTGAGATAATGGGCCACTGGTATCCAGGCTAGTAAATGTGGGCTTACTTTAAATTTCTGTGTATAAGTAGGTTGTAAAAGGACAATAATTATTTGTAACTCTTTAAATGCAAATCCTTTCTCAGAATCCAGCAATAGGAACTAAAAGCTTAATGCCAAGTTTTAGTACATGTGAACTATAAGACTGGATTAGCCATGTTTTGAAATATTCACTAATTACTTTTTGACATTTTAGTGAGTTAAAACAAGTTAATGGAATTTTAATTTGAAGTGGGACTGCCAAATCTAACTGCACATACACTGTGCCATGGTTTAACCCCAGCCAGCAACTAAGCCCCACCCAGCCGCTCGCTCACTCCCCCCCAGTGGGATGGGGGAGAGAATCTGAGGAGGAAAAGTGAGAAAACTCGTGGGTTGAGATAAAGACAGTTTCATAGGGAAAGCAAAAGCCGCACACCCAAGCAAAGCAAAGCAAGGAATTCATTCACTCCTTCCCATGGGCAGGCAGGTGTTCAGCCATCTCCAGGAAAGCAGGGCTCCATCACGCCTAACGGTGACTTGGGCAGACAAACGCCATCACTCTGAACGTCCCCCCCTTCCTTCTTCTTCCCCAGCTTTATACGCTGAGCATGATGCCATATGGTATGGAATAGCCCTTTGGTCAGTTGGGGTCAGCTGTCCTGGCTGTGTCCCCTCCCAGCTTCTTGTGCCCCTGGCAGAGCATGGGAAGCTGAAAAGTCCTTGATTTAGTATAAGCACTACTTAGCAACAACTGAAACATCTCTGTATTATCAACACTGTTTCCAGCACAAATCCAAAACATAGCCTTATACTAGCTACTATAAAGAAAATTAACTCTGTCCCAGCCAAAACCAGCACACCTGTAAGCACACATCTTTCTCCTTCACAGGGCAGCAAAGATCTGCTGTTTCTGGGAAGTAAAGCTGTGTGCAGTTTTCAGATCATGCTTCCACTGTAGCATCAATCTGTTGAGTCAGGCAAGGCGTATTGTCTGATAGCAGTAAGCTCTTGAACTCCATGCAGGCCCTTTGTCAAAAAAAATAAATGTTGCCCCCACCTCCAGATAAAGATTCCTGGAATGTACACAGGCCCTCAGAAAATCAGCCACGAATGTCTGTTGTTGAAACAGGATGCTACAAACAACGGAACCAGCAAAGGAGTGTCAGCTCAGTGCCTGTTTGACCTGCTGCAGTCTTTAGAGGGTGATACTCCAGACATTTTGGACATCTTAGAGCTGGTGAAAGCAGAAAAGCCTCTCAAGTCATTAGGTAACAACAAAGCACCCTTTATTCAGTAATTCTGGTTTGTTGTTTATTGATTCAACGTGGATTTGATGCAGCATGATTTGTTCAGGGCCCTTTTCTTCTCCCAGAATGCAGTCATATCTGTTTCTTATGCCTCATGAGGCTTTTAAGGTTGGCTTTATCACCACCATCCTTTTGATATTTGCTGCAGGAGCGGAATTATTAATTTATTTTATTCCAAAGCTACTTTTTCTGCATTGAGCCTGCTAGTCTGAGACTAGCCCCTGGCATTTTGAATTTTATCATGTGTGGGTGAAGAATAAAGATGTCTAATAAATTGTATCATGCTGGCAAGATCAGTGTCATCCTCTCCTCTGCTCCATGTGGGCAGGAAACAAAAGCATCGTCTCCCGTGGGCAGCCTATGACTAGTAAATGATGGATGCTGTTCAGACATTCAGCAGTGCTGCTGAGTTCTAGGGGGGTTGTTGATTTATCACAAAGCATACGGCTGTATGATGTATCCAGGACACTGTGTCTCTTGATAGTTATCCATGCAATGCAGCATTTAAGAATTTGGCTGCTTTGTGATTTGCAGGGAAGTCATTTTTGCTGATTTTTATAAAGATCTTCAACTTACCTTACAAATTTGCACTTCCCTTAAATAATACTGATTTTGATGGACTATGAAACCTGTCTAGCCTTAGAGTTAAAGCTTTGTTATATATTGGGATTTTATGATGCTGCACAATTATATCACAAGTTATAATATAAAACGGTACAGAAGGAGAAAATATTTTTTCCTCTTTGTGGATTGTAGTAAACATTTATATAAAAGCTTTGGGTTTTCTGTGAAGGGTTATTTAAAGGCATCTCTGAAAACTCCCAAGTGTGTGTTGACGGTGAGGCGGTAGATGAGTATGTTGTGTACCTGGTATTTTCCATGTGAAGATCAGAATTATCTAAAACATCTGACTTACAAGTTCCATTGTTCAAAGTGATTTACACACTTTGGGACCTTAACTTGGGCTCCTGTATACCAAAGTCACTTCTGAAAACAGGACTATAGTTGTATTACAAATATTATTCTTTGGATACTTCAGTTTCTTGGTGCCTGGCACGAATTATCCCCAAAGTAATATTTGTAGTATGGGACTTAAATACTTTTGAAAACTTTCTCAAATCACTAGCAAACCAGACTCACTTTTGTGCTGGCGCCCATGTGGCTACTGGTATAGAAGGGGCTTGATTTTTTAGAAGTAAAACTATCTTCTGCCATCAGTGGTGTATCAGCATCATTTTTAGCATGGTGGAAACATCTAGGAAAAAGCTGGGGGAGCATAAAAATTGTCATTAATTGACACTTGTCCTTGTCATGTATGAGCTTAAGATTTTGCTTGTGATGGGTGATGTTTGAAATGGGACTCCAGTAGCAGCTCTAGGCCTTATGCTCAGCAGTGATTTGACCTACGGAGAACTGTTTCTCACCAGGATTTTTTTGTCCAATATCAAGAGCTTATTGGGGATTGTTAATTTAAGAAGCAAGCAATTGAAGAGGGGGAAAAAGGAAGGGATGTGCTAGCTCCTTTCATATTCGGTATGTTTGTGTGATAGTCTTCTCATATTGCTTTCCTCCCTCAGACTTCTGCTATGGGAATGAAGACTTGACCTTCTCGATCAGTGAAGCCATCAAGCTGTGTGTGACAGTGGTGGCCTATGCTCCTGAATCATTCAGAAGGTGCTAATTTGTTTTCTTCGTTTGTGCAGACTCAGAAAAGGCATAAAAGCTGTACATGGCGTGTGAAACCAAGGCTAACAAATGGAGGCAGAGGATATAGAAATGCATTCCAAGCATGGGGCTTCTCTGTGAGGCCAAGCCTCTGCCTGTTGATACCTTTCCTAGGGCACCGGCTCCAAACCCTGCCAGCCGCCGGCTGCAGCACTAAGCTGGATGGCAGCCTGAGCAGCAACACATAAGCTGTGCGTCCAAGTGGGGATCACACTGTCCCCTGCAGGTTTCTGTTGTGAGAGAAGCCATGGAGAGGGAACTGGAGGGGAGAAACAGGCAGCTGGAAAGAACAGGAAGATACAGAGACAAGGGAGGTAAACTGGTTAGCAAAAAGGTTAGTTTCCAAGAGGGAACTAGAGAAGAAAGGAGTCTTTGGAAGGGAAAATGAATGTCTGCAAATGGATGACATATTCAGAAGATACCTAGAAGTTCAGGTTGGTTTTATTGTTTCATGCATCAGCTAATTTTCCCCCTGAAGTCCCTGATCCAAGAGTTTCTTTGGCCCAGGACTGCTTATCTAGTGAGAAGCAATGAAATCACAAGGCTAGTGAGAGATCCAGGGGTCTTCAGATAGAAACTTAAGCCTCTGCCTGATGTGAGTTTCAGGATTGACAAAATAAAACAGACCAAGTATTGGTTATTTTTCCAGCCTCCAGATGCTGATGGTCTTGGAAGCGCTGGTTCCCTGTTACTTGCAGAAACTGAAGCGACAAACCTCTCAAGTGGAGACCGTGACAGCAGCTCGTGAGGAGATTGCTGCTATGGCTGCCCTTGCCACCTCTTTGCAAGCCCTCTTGTACAGTGTAGAAGTTCTCACCAGGTAACCCATGTGGTTCAAAGGTCTGAACCTGCGTTTGGTTATCAGTGTGGGGAGAGGGAATGCACAGGAGGTCATGATACGCAGCTTAGCTTGAATAATGATTGAGTTTTAGACATGGTAAAATTAGTGCCAAATTTCCCCAGGTCACAAGCAGAATTTCAGTGCACTTGTTAGATTTAGTCTTTAGTGTGTTATTCACCTTCCCTTTGCCAGGCCTATGACAGCCCCACAGATGAGTCGATGTGACCAAGGCCATAAAGGGACCACAACAGCAAACCACACCATGTCAGCAGGTGTGAACACCAGGTAAGTCAGTGGGCTTTTCTTTCTTTCTCATTTTTCTGAACAGCTTTTTTTTTTTTTTTTTGAGTAAGGTAACATCTCATTGCTCACAGTGCTTGGCACTTCCTCAGCTGTCTGAGGAAGTGCCCTAGGTACTGTGAGAGAAAACAGTCAGATAAAAAGAGCACATAGCCCAGGACTGCATTTCTGACAGTAACCAAAATCCCCAAGACTAGAAATTCTAGTTTAAAACTGTGTGCCTAAATAGAAGATCGGGTATCAAACTGGAGGACACCCATTCTAAATGTCTTTTTCTTTGTTTCCCTTTTTGCACTCTATAAGTATACTGACAAAGCAACTACGTCCCTCAGTTCTCTGCTTTGCTTCCTTCTGAGTCCACTGTCAAAGCGACCACTGGGCAGAGCACACTTGGATAGCAGAAGGGTTGGATCCTTCTGGCCTTGTTCTGAGAGACTGAACAGCAGTACGAGTTCAAACTGCATGTCAGTTGAGACTCGCAGAGACTGGCACCTCCTCTAGTTTTCTTCCCTTTCCCGTTTCCTTTTACTTTTACTTTTCATACGGTCTCTTTCTATCACCTTTACTTCCACATTGGTCTGGGATTTTTTGCCATTACAGATGGCAAAGGAGTGGCTGGCAGAGAATTTGAGAGAAAGGGAAGAATGACTGGAATATTTTTGTCCTTCTTAAAAAAAAAACACAAAAAAAACTTCACATGGAAGAAGGAAATAAGGAAGGAGATGGCGCCAGCAGATTGTAATACTGCTCCTTGGCCATATTGGCCATTCCAGTTAGGCTGCTGCAAATTAGACAAGGCCACTGGACAATTTAGTCATAGAGCAAGGGTTTAAGAAATCTTGTTACAAAATCCACCCACCAGCATTTGGGATTATGAAGGTTTTTTTTGCAGTACTGATTACTCTTCTGGGCCACCCTGCCTTCCCCTGGCCAGGCTATGCCTTATTGTGCTTAAAATCTGAATGTTTGTGCTGACCTGGAAAGGGAATTCTCCCCTAGCAAGAGCTGGAGTAGCTGTTCTTCCAGAGCAGAGTATTTCCTCTGGATTTCTCTTTTGGCTGTAACAGCTGATAGTAAGTCTATGCACAGCCAATAGTCTAGTACAATATCATGGGCTGTATAGGACTGTAAATCAGGAATACCCTTCTGGCAAGACATGCTTTCCAAGTTATTCCCTGTCTTTTTTTGCACTGAAGGGAGATAGAAATCACTCTCTGCATGGATCATCAAAGGATGATTACGTCAATTTATAGGTGTGCAGTGTACACATCTTGTTTGGTAACTCCTGGAATCAGCATGTTATTCTTTAAGACTGAATCAGGCATGGATGAAACACAGCTTTGACTTTCAATGCCGGATCTGAGAAGCAGATAAACCCCTTCATGCTCAAGTCTGAAGTGGATATATGCCAGTTACTTCCATTGCAAGATTGCCCAGTCTAAGGAAAACAAGGTGTAATGGAAAGTAGTGCTTTATTATTTGTCTGCTGATTTTGGAGAGCAGTTAGTATGTATCTGCTGACAGGCAATGTAGAGACTCCTGATGCTGTGCGACTCAGACATCTTGGTTTACATTTCCAGATCTTTCTGATTATCAAACATTCAGTCTCTGATCCAAAATACTTTTTGCACTGCTCCAGGTTTCCTGCCGTTGTTTCTTCTGTTGTGTTATCATTGCAACAGACATCTGCTAGCAACAGCAGGAGTCTCATGATGGTAGAATGATCACTGTTCCAGCCTTGGACGTGTTAGCCAAGTGGTGCAGGGTTTGTTAATGCTTTCTCAACAAGAAGTGGCAAGAGAAAATTTCACTAAAACAAAAAAAACATGCTGAGGTATTCTTTCCACTAGGTGAGCTCCGGCTTCATGAAACAGACCGAGCACTGGGGTGAAAATCAGTAAGAGAAATTGCTTGAAAGGCGGCTATGGTTTTTAAGCCTGAATTTTTCCTTTCATAACAAGGGCAATAACCATAGGAATCTGTTGTTTGCTGCCAGTTGGGAGGTAAAGGCTATTCAATGTGGTCACTAACTATGTGTAGCCATTGTTCCAGTGACGCAAGGTACCATCCTGCCCATGGCGAGTACACCTCTGGGCTAGAACAGTGTCGCCTTCTTTCAGAAAGGCACAGTTTAGGCATTACTAAGTTGCTCTTTACAACCGCACTGTTTCTGTTTTCCCAGGTACCCAGAACAGGGGGCCAAACTGCACTTTATCAGGTACAGTAAAATCTTTGCCCAATCTTCCCTGACATGTGATGAACTGTTCCCCAGCAGTTTCCATGTTCACTGGCTCCCCCACCCACTGTTCCTGGGACAGGCAGCCTTTCTTCAGGGGAGGGTAGCGAAGGATAGTTCATACAGAAATTATCTACATTTTTAACAAGACTTTGCAGATTATAATTTCCCCTTTTTTTTATTGCAGATGCAACCATCTTTCTTTTCAATTGCAGCGGAAAGCATCTGTTGCAAAAACAAGGTGGAGAGGTTGTTATAATCTATCCCTGCTGTTCCACTGCATATAACACTTCCTACTTTTTCTCATTTTATATCCTCCAGGGAGAACCTTCACTTACTGGAGGAGGGCCAGGGCCTTCCCCGAGAGGAGCTGGATGAAAGAATTGCCAGAGAGGAGTTCAGGAGACCGCGGGAGTCATTGCTGAATATCTGCACAGAGTTTTACAAGCACTGTGGTCCAAGGCTGAAGATTTTGCAGAATCTGGCTGGTGAGCCCCGAGTGACTTCTCTGGAGCTGCTGGATGTGAAGTCCCACATGAGGTATTCCACAGGCATTCTGCTTTTACTTGTTCATTTCAGGGGGATTCCTTTCTTTCAGCTCTTAATTTGTCATAATAGCAGACGGAATCACTTTTTGGTAGTGTAGTTGCATGTTGCTGTCTGAAACATGCAGAGCTTGTTTGGGATGTTCCTTAGATTGTACCTGATGCTGCTTGTGTATAAGGAAGGTTTCATATGCTCTCCTCTGGTCTCATTCAGACCCCCGTCTCCAGTGGATGAAATAGCTCCGTGGAAGCCCATCTGATACATCAGAATAAGGTGCAGTGAGGAGCAGAGTAGATAAGGCTGCCTCTGCAGGGGAAGGGGTGGGGAAGATGCCTAGCTGGCTGAATACAACCTTTATCCTCTCCTGTGACACTGCGCATCAGAACCAGCTGCTAACAAGCAAGAAGGGCAGAGCAACCACTGCACTGCGTTACATAAATGCCTGAAGTACGGGGGAGGATGGGGCAGGAGGCATTTACAGGACCACCACCTCAGCATGTGCTACAGCAGGTGCACCAGTCTTTTATTAATGTGCAGCACGGAGCCCACCTTGCTGGATGGATGCTCACTGCAAACCGTTTCACGTAGTGCTGACCGAGAAGTTGGAAGTAGGGCTTTCTAAGCACTTTAGACCTGATTCTCTTCTCTGTGTTTGCAGTTCATGGTAAACACAAAATAGAAGAGAATTGCTAATATAATATAATCTGTAATCTAATCTAATATATAATATAATTCTATAGAAGAGAATTGTTCTCTTAGATTGCTACTGAGAAGTTTGTCCAGATGTAAAAGACAACAAAAACTGGGACAAGAGGGAATGGACCTGATTCTGTTGTCAGTTTTTCATTCATTTTCAGGGGAAACCCCTTTCTCAATAGCATTCCCTCAGGAAACATAAACTCGTTAGAGTTGTTTCATGGTAAGATGTGTCTCCATGAAAATGCACAGATACGCTCTGAGTGAGCCACAGTTAGCACTGTTCTGACTGGCACTCGTCATAAGGAAAACTGGGGTTAATATGAGGTGGTCCTAGTGTATCTCTTGGCAGGGGGGGTCACAGGGAGACAGCTATCTGAATTCTTTTATGAGACAGAGAAATACTTCAAGATCATTCTTTGAATACAGAATAGCTAAATACCAAGAGGCATTTTTTTATGGCCTAAGCCAAATGGTGCTCAGTAGAGTATTAAAGTGAATAGGAAAGATAGCAAAGATATCTTAA
Organism: Mycteria americana; assembly: GCF_035582795.1. Lineage (NCBI taxonomy): Eukaryota > Metazoa > Chordata > Aves > Ciconiiformes > Ciconiidae > Mycteria > Mycteria americana. The sequence continues at coordinate 5,969,809 of NC_134373.1, read as the reverse complement.
GCTGTTTGGGACCGGCCTCGAAAGTGAATCAGAACCCCCTTAACAGTAATTTGTGTTTCTCCCTGAACCCCAGGAGGCCATTCTGGCTGTGAATTATTCCTCTCTTTGAGTGCTATACTTTTTTCCTCAGGAATACCCTGTAAAGGAAGCTGAAGGGTGACAGATCCTAGCAATGCACTGAGCCAGCTCTGTTCCTGCCCCTGAACAAAGAAAACCCTCTAAAAGTTCTTCTACCTTTTACATGCATGCTCTGAAAAACATGGCAAAGCCCCTTAGCTGGCAGGTTCTGTCACAATTAGAGATCTTTTGGATCTTTTGGTCTCTATAGAACACAAAATTGTGTTTGACATTAATTTAGGTCTTGTTTGACAAATGCCCCAAATTCCTTTGGGAGCTGGGAGGTGTTTTTTGTTTGGTTTGTGTGTTTGCATATGAATTGAATGTTGCTGTTCCCCCGCTCTGGCAAATGTTTAATAATTTAGAGGGCAATTTTAAGCCAGAGGTGTCTGTTTCCACAGATGCATGTCATTCTTATGTAGTGCTTGACTGCAAACAAACTAAAAACCTGATGGACATGGCTGCTTTTGCAGTGCCACCTTTACATTTTTTCCAAGGGACACAAGCCTCAGAAATCAATACATTTGTTTAGCTGCATTACAAACTCCGTGACTTTTCGCAATAGAACCCTGAGATAAGAACTTTAATCTTATGTTAGAAACAAAGGTGAGATTCTCAGGACAGATTATGTCCTTGGTTAGACATGTTGGGGTTTTTTCATGATTTCAATGGGAGTGAGGAACATGTGTCTGATGAGTGAACTTTATTTAGTGCAGTAAAGTAAGGGGCTTGCTTCTTTTTACTGTCCTAGCCTTACATACCTTTGTATGTAACGTAAGAATGCTCTAGTGTACTACCCAGAAGCATTTGCAGTTTAACTGTAATGTGGGAACTTCATTTCTACATGGTTTTATATTGCAGAGTAATTGAGTTTAATTGTTCTTTAATTGAGTTTAATTGTTTAAGAGAGGGACACAACTATGACGAGTTTAACAAACCTAAATCCATATGTACAGAAGGTGTTATTGGTATATTTTCAGGAAACATACTTTCTTGTGAGAAGATTTCCGTGAAGCAGAGTTGCAGTACACAGTAGTAGCTGGCAAATACTGCATTCTTTTTAAGAGAGAAGGTCTTTCATGGTAAAAGGTCACCACAGTAAAACTAAGGGATTGATTTGTGCTCAATGCTAATGAGTTGTGCTCTGATTCTCTTATGTCTCCTGGAAAGTGCTAGAAATAACTGCCTTATTGGGGCTGGAAACTGAATTGCTTTATCATAATTAGCCCTAAAGAAAAGCAAACATCATATTGATTCTTACATAAATTCATTTCATACGTATCAGTGAAATGACTGACAGGATTTAACCGCTGTAGGAAAAAAAGATTTTTCTAAGTAGAGAGCAGATTTAGCAGAATGTGATGTGACAGCCATGGTCTTGGGAGACTGACAGGTGCCATTTTAGAGACTTCAGATAACAAGATAATATGCTAGTCACTTCAGACAGGATTCATCTCACTCAATTTTAGCCATTTAAAAGTTAAATGTTTAGTCTGCAAAACTCATAAAGGTCTTTTTGGACCCAATGGAAAGGGAGATGCACATCCAATGAGCTGTTTATCCCAGTATTTCAGGAAGATAAGAATTTCCCAGCTTGTTTATTTCTGCATGAACGGAGCTAGGAGATTAATTGAGATTGATGTCTCAAGTTGGATGAGATGGATCTTGCATTTTATAATGCATAAAAAGTTTTCATAGACCATTACTTGCCACTGATATTGTATTGCCAGAAAGAATCATAACTATATGATAATTTAAATTTCACAGTGTTTAAGAAAACAGACCTACTCCATAGTAGGACAAAGTAGTTGTTAAAAGTAATAATAAAGAAATACTGGATAAAGAAACACTTTTATAGCACTGTTGGTTAATCTGAGGAACTCGTTGCCCTTGATATTGCTAGGCAGATTTTAAAGAGAATAGAAATACGTTTCATTAGTTGGAGGCATTTCAGAAGAAGCCCCCACAATACGAATAGGATTGTACTGTAATAGTCCACTACAAGGTCTATTGATGTTTCAGGGAGCATGCAGGTTTCTGTCTCTTTTATTAGTAGATGTAGCTTTATTACTTGTCTTTGTCTACTGCAAATATTCAAGTATTTCAGTAGGTGTTTGTCAAACTGCAAGTGTAAGTTAAATGTTGCCATGGTATTTCACAGTCAATGCAGAAAATGCCATCGGCGAGCCCATCTGGGAGGGTTAGAAGAAGCAACAGCAACACAATCTGTAGAGGTGTTAGGAGAAACAAATCAAAGCTGCAAGGAGTAATCACACAAAGTACATGTTGTGTAAACCTATGGGACGGCACATTATTTTTAAAATTTAACACCTGAAAATTGCACAGTGAGACCTCTTAAAGTGGTGACACTGAAAAACAAGCACAAAACCAAACCAAATCAGTCATTAATTGACATATAGGTGATGTCACGTCTGTGTTCCACAGGCATTTGCCATGTTGTAATCTTACTAACAGCTCGAGTACTTTGTTTTTAGCTACACAAATCCGTGATGTTCCTTTGATGCATTTAATATCAATGTAAAAATATTCTTTAGACCGTTCATGTGTATATAAACAGTGATTCCAGCAAAAGAATCTTAACAGACCAGGAACTGTGGTATTGGGTCTAAGAGTTTAAATAGCGGCACATTAGACTTTTGCATCTTTTTCTTTTTACTAGGCTACTGAAGATTTATCTGTTAGTTCATTGGCATGTGTGGAGAAATGCAAGTTGTATTTGAATTTCCTCTTAACAAACCCTGGTTTTAGATTGGCAGAAATCGCACATTCCCTGCTGAAACTGGCACCTTATGACACACAGACGATGGAAAGCCGAGGTCTCCGGCGCTACATCATGGAGATGCTGCCCATCACTGACTGGACAGCTGAGGCGGTGAGACCTGCCCTTATCCTCATCTTAAAGAGATTGGATCGTATGTTCAATAAAATTCACAAGATGCCTACTTTGAGGTAAGCAGGTATAATGGAAACCCTCTGGGGTCCGTTTCTGATGTTGCAAGCCTTGAAGTGTGGGTATGTCATCTGAGGAAAACTGTCATGTTGCAGTGAACCTTTACAACATATCAGAAAATGAACAGATGTTTTTATCTTTGTAAGTGTGCATTTATGTTGACATTTTTGTTGTGTCTTCTGGTAGCAAGAGAAGAAAGGCATGGTTATTAAGAACTACAGAGAGAACTTCCAGAAATCTCATTTTTCTTTCTCCAAAATAAGTCTTCAGATTTGTACCATCTCACTACCATCTTTATTTATTTTAGCTGTGAGTTGAGGAGATTAATTTTATTTTTAATGGACATTTAAACTGTAGTAAGAGTATTTCTAGGATGCCTTCTCATGAAAATGCTGTTATGTTCTCTGTAAAGGTAAAAATAGTCTGGAGCTATGCAGTAGCTTCTGAATGCTCCTTAGTAAAGGGAACAGAACTGCATCGATTGCATTTAGTCAGTGGCTAGTGAAAGCCTGGTGCATCACATAGTAGCATTATGGTGCAAGCTTTGGTGTCTTCAAGAAGTATTCAAAATGGAGCATTCCCACCTCGGAGGCAGTGATACAAATCCAGTCTGGGTAGTGTAAAATCTCTCAGCCCTGTGGATTTTCCAGCCATCTGAGTAAAAACATCATTGGTCTCAGTCACCCTCATGAGCATATGTCCTCAACTGCTTGAATCAGTCACTTTGTTGGCAGTCTCAGCTGAGAAGCCAAATTATGTTAGAGAACATCAGAATTTAGGACTCAGACACAAAACTTTAGGTCCCAGCAGGAATCATATGTACCCAGCTAAGATGGGTACATAATAGGGAGGTGATCTCTTCTTTCTGGCATCACTACCTATCACTTTCCTTTGGCTAACAGTCTGCTTTAAGAAACTCCTGTGTTTGGCAGGAATTTAGAGGCAGAAATTTTGATGCTTCTCCTTCCTGTGGGTTTGATTCTTTGCCATGTCTTGCCTGCTTCTCGCTCATTCTTTCTTTTCTCGCTCATACTTTCTTCTGCCTCAAAGGTGGCTTAGGGGTCTTCCCATTCCTGAAGATCTTCCCTCTTTGTGTAATCTGAATGAATGCTCATAAATTAAAATTCCCTTCATATTCTCTCTCTCTGTGCCTGTACCTATGCCTGGCTGAAACTGCTCTTCCGTACACAAAGGGACAGAGACAGCAAAGCCACTGGACCAAATGCAGCAACTACATTTAAGCATCATTGGGACAAGAAGCCTCTTAAAGACGGGGCTGGGTGCCAGGCCCTAGGAGCCATCCACTGGGGTACTCACATCAGGATCTTACACACTGCCTCCTGTGGGCACCCCGCTCCAAAACCAGTGTCTGGTGGGAGTAGTATATGTGTAAGAACAAGTACAAGAACAAGCTACTATTCTGGAGACTGAGGGACAGCAAATGCTGAAATACGAGGTGTATGTTGGTCTGCATAAGAACTTACATGGTGAACACTTGATCCCCTGTGTGTCTCTAAGAAGTCTACTGAGGAGCTTGACTAGGCTATTGTTTAGTCTTGAGATAAGAAGTTATTAAGTTATAAGCCTTGTCTTTCTGTCCCAATAAGTGCACAGTCAGATGTTGGCTTGAGAACTATACTTACTGCAAAGAGTCAGGCCCTGAGATGAAGGATGTGAACCACTTTGATGTTACCTATGCCGTGTCTGCTTACGGTTAGGAAGGACTCCATTCAGCATCTGTCATGAGCCCTGAAACCTGTTTTGGTGAAAAAAGCAAAGTGTCAGGGAAGAAAGGGTCCTGGGATGAAGGACTTTGGTGCTGGTAGGGAATGAATCAGCCCTCCTGCACGGGGTGAGGAAGGTAAAGATTGTACTGATGGGCCAGTTTAAGTTCAGGGCAGACTCTGTCTGGGAGTCACTCCCGCAGAGCAGACTAGACTGCAAAGTAGCTTACAGAGGGCCCTCGCAGCAGATGGGGTTTGTTCCCTTCCGTGAGAACATCCACAAGCCACAGGAGATGGAGGAGTTGCTCTCAGTTGGGAGCGTGGCACAGCAGACGGCTTTCCCCACACAGGCACACCTGAGACAGCTGTCTGGTGGCTCCTTTCCATTCACCGTCTGTCGGAGGCAAGCGTCAGGGAGTGAAACACAGCTCATCCGCCACTGCTGTTGTGAGAGGGTTTGTGTCGCTAGCACAGACCCCTCCGCTACGTTTCTCGTCTCTCTCAAACGCCCAGTGTGCTCTGTGGCTCTGCGCTTTCCTGAGCTGCGTGGGTAAAACCTTTTCTCTGTTGCGCACTTTGTGCTCATCTTGGACGTCGTTGCTGTCTGAAACGTTTCCTCTGTGGGCGTCACTGTGTGTCGGTCGCCGTGTTTGTGAGCGTCTGGTGGGGGGCAGGAGGCCCGCGGCTAACGGCACCTACTGTTGTATTGCAGGCGCCAGGTTGAGTGGGAGCCTGCCAGCAATTTGATTGAAGGGGTTTGTTTGACACTTCAGAGGCAGCCAATCATATCCTTCCTGCCTCACCTTAGGTCTCTGATCAATGTGTGTGTCAATCTGGTGAGTAGCCGAGCGGCAACCCCGTGAACCTTTGCTAAACCTCCCCCTGCTGTTGACTTCTCTGGACTGAAGATGACAGTTCATTCCCATTCCCGTCATTTTACCTGTCCCCCTTACCCCTCGCAAGGGGACTTCGCAAGTGACACTAGAGATAGCAAGGTTCATTTTTGAAGTGGTGCATGGGGAGATACAGTGACCGGTAGCGGTGGTCAAGCGATTTATTTCCGTTGCTTCCCACGCACCACTTTGAAGATCCACCTTTGCCAGACTGAGCTGAGAGTTGAGGGCTGCAAGTTGGAGAGTGGGGTGGTGGAGACTGCACACACCTGGTAGAGACGGGGAGAGGGCGGCACTGGGGATACCTACCGTCTCCAGTGGGGAAGGACCCTGATGGCTCTGTCAGAGGCCATCAGGTGTGGCTAGTTAGAAGGGTTTACATGGGTGGATTCACTCCACTGTTTGCAATGTCCCTGGCTTGATCTAATACAGGTTTGCACTGTACAATGTTCAGATCCCACTCTTAGTAGAATTTATGCTCCTAAGTGTGTTACCACAGAGAGATGATACGGCCGAGGCCTGTCTGGTCATTCAGTGATAGATTGCAGTGTTACACTGGGGGCAAACCCTCAATTTGATATCAGTGTGACTCCAGCCATTTGGACAAACATGCATGCTTACATTACATGTGGAAAAAAAGACAAATAAAGGGGGAAAGGCTACACTAGCATTTTTATTGTTATTGGGTTTTATAACATTTTCTTCTTAGAACATAAATGCTGTAACTTTTTCTAGCAGTAACAGAAAACCTCCCGGGGTTCACCAGTGCTCTGAGGAGCTTTAAAAACAACCATCATCAGTTAAAATGCAGTATCAATTTTTGCCAGGCTCCTGTCCTTCAAGTCCATACAGCACTCATCGCTGCAAGGGCAGGGAAGCTCCAACCTGTCAGAGTCTATAAGACTTCTCCCTTGTTCAAGCAGAGGTAGCTACTTGGAGGCACTGCAAATCTGGGCCCTCAGACTACTTAGGGTTGCTACATGGGGAGGTTGCTACAGAGTTAGCTCAAATACAAGTTTAGAATGGACTTGCAGTTTGGCAAGCAGACATGGCAGAGTGAATCACCCCAGCAAGTTCTCCAAAGGACCTGCATTAAGAATTAGCCAGTGCTCTAAAAATAGCGGAAAGCTCCACAGTGCTGAAGTGCAGTCATCATGCTTACATTCAGCTGGCTGGGAACACCAGGGAGAGCTACCAAGAAAAGATGTACTCTTACTGTTAAGAGTATTTTACCTTTAGTTGTCAGAACTATGGCCACTGTGAGCTGCGGGAGTACCCCTGACTGCATGCTGTATCATGTGTAGACCAGTTGCATCACGAAGCCCAAAAAGAGATCACCCCAGAAGGCAGGGAAATGATAATCCATGGTGATATAAAGAAAGGGCTCTGCCTCTTCCCCTTCTAAATTGTCCTTTGGTTTTCTGCAGAAAACTGGTTACTGCCTTTCTCCCCAGGCTGAATTTGGAAACATAGAGTGCATTCATCTCCCCTAAGCTTAAGCGTATGCCAGGTAGCTTCTCCCTGTTCCCATCATCTAGATGTGTCTAGTCATGGAGAGAAACAGGCATGTGCCGGCCTGTGATTTAATTCCTCCTGATGGACACATCCAAAATGGTTCAAATCAACTCTCCCCTAGAAGTGCTATTTTCTTGTGCTGATATTTCAAGGAGTTCCAGACAACCAGGTCACATGTAGGTGACTCTGCTTCAGACATCCGGGGTCAGGCGAGATGAATCATACTTAGAGTTCCTAAGAACAGACTGTGTTTGAGAGGAATCTGAACATTGTACAAAACCCAGCTTGGGTCAGACTTAGGACATTATTTTTCAAGTAGATCAGCAAGAGAAGGGAAAAGACGTCCAGTTTCAATGCAGACTTTTTGCTTTGATGACGTATTTTTATTTGTTACGGTCGTTACATGACATATCCTCCAACTCTAACTGTTCCACCAGTCCAGTGCTGGTCATTCAGGGCTGGTACTGGGTACATTTATAAATGTACCAGGTTACCTGTGCACTCCTCCCATCCTTGCTGGTTCCCTCTTCTCCCCTCCCTTTCCCTGCTAGAACTCCTTCTCCTCACTGGCCCCAGCTCCCGCAAGGACCACTGGGGGGGCTGGTTCTCCTAGAGCCACCCCAACTCAGTGCTCGATGGAAGGCCCCTCCATTTCACTGACGTTGGAGGATATGGCATGGATGAAACTGCAAGTAGTCAGCTGTGGTGATGTGCTCTGTTTGTATTGCAGGTGATGGGAGTGGTAGGACCCTCCAGTGTGGCTGACGGATTACCCCTTCTTCATCTCAGCCCTTATCTCTCGCCACCTCTGCCCTTCAGCACAGCTGTTGTCCGGCTTGTAGCATTGCAGATACAGGTGTGTCTGCCCTGGCCTGTGGCCAGGCCTGTTATAACTTCTGGTTGAGACACCAACTCATCGGTGCTCTGTTTTCCTTCTGCAAAAGCTGGGCAAAAACTGTGGAACATACACCAAAAATGAAAGAGAAGCAACATGTAAATTCTCCCTTATTTTTGAAGGCTTGAATTGAGCTCAGAATTCACCTGTTGGGACCAAGTCCACAGCAAGCATCCATCAGCTTAACACTGCCATTGAAGTCCAGGGAGTTCGGCTGATTGATGCTGTTTAAGGCTATAACAAGCACATTAGGATTCTCTGCAGGATCTAAGGAGTTATCATAAGTCTCCTGTAACAGGGAGATGGGCCCTGGCCTGGCTCACATCCATGCAACCCTACCTCTTTTCCTGTGGGACCACGTGTGTAACTGAGAGTGGAGTTTGTGCTCTTCTGCTCTTACCTGAGCTGGTCACACAGTGTGCCAGCTCAAAAAAGCAGGGCAACTTGGCTTTTCAGCTGCTGACTCAATAGCATCCTTGTTGTCCAGAATAAAAAAACCCATCCTGGACTTTTTGGAGAATTCATCACTATTCCTTTCTCCTAGCAGTGCCATAACTATTACAGAGTCTTTCTGCCTCTGTATCCCTTTCCCTCCCCATTGGCATGAAATCAGACAGAATGGTGACCAATGAAGGGACAGATTTCCTAATCTAGCTCCAACTTGCGTTTTTAAATATGCATTGGCACATCCAGTTGAATACTTCAGCAGGTATTTCTGAGCAGTGGGGTGGCTTGGGAAGGAGGGCTTGTAGGGACCAAAACACAGTGCTGTCCTTCAGAGCATGAGGTACACAAAAGGACTTTTTGGTACCAACTGGCACAGAAAGAGGACAGATTTCTTCCAGCTCTGAGGTAATGGTTCTTTAATCAAAAGCAAAATAAGGGCCACCTTCACCTTATCTGAAATCCTTTCTCTTTTTTTAAAACCAGATACCAAATTAATAGCTTTTTTAAAGTGTTGGGAGTTTTTACTTTTATTATCCTCTGCTCCCTGTTCACTCATTCTTTTCATGGGCTTTAGATGTAATGAAAACCAAACGTGTCAGAAAAACACATGAGTAGTCATATTCCTAATACTTCCAGCAGGATATGAAACAGAAGTACTTCACACCCCATCAGAAAACATCATCTCCTGGAATTTCTCAGCCCAGATCTGCAAGCTTGAGGGGTTGCAAGGTTCAGTTGCATTTCACAGCTAAGTCTGTAGCAACTGAGAAGTTGCAAATAAGCAGAGTCCTATTGACAGTAATTTGTGTTACCTCCTCTAAAGATGAAAGACCTTTCAGTTTAGGCTTGACTACACATCAAGAAGTAAATGTGCATTTTGTTTATTTTTCAGGAGTTCATTCTTTGCGTTAGGGAGGATGACAGGGCAGCACAAAGTGAGGCAGAACAAAAAATGTGTTCGGGAATAACCTTCATGTTCGGACAGCAGAATACTTAGATCATGTCATTTGTGCAATTTCCTCTGTTCTTTTTTTATTTCCCATAGTCTGGGTCAGATCCTGATGCCATTCACAGTAGTGCAGAGTTTAGGACTAACACTCAGCTGACTCCTGTGGGATACATCTGATTTTGTTAATGATATCTATGAGTTAGAAATCTGGGCTTCTTACCTCTTGGCTATGACAAGAGCAGGTGACACCTATGTTACTCTGTGAATTCCTTTTACTCCTGACTAAGTTGTCTCAGGGCTTCTAATTCAATCAGGACATCAATGCCGGTGTTGTACTGTGTAAACAGGATGCCCAGGGGATCGTCATTCCCTGCAGTAACTTGTGTGCGTGATCTGCTGATGAAATCGTTTAATCCTTTCTTATTATTACTGCACAGGCTTTGAAAGAAGATTTCCCCCTAAGCCATGTCGTCTCCCCATTCACCAATCAGGAAAGAAGGGAAGGAATGCTTTTAAACCTACTGATTCCATTTGTGCTCACAGTAGGATCTGGAAGCAAAGGTCTGACTAATTTAACAAAAAGAATTTTTCTCCCCCTTTTCTGACAACCGATGTTTGCACTTTCCCTGCTCTCTGTTGATTTTTTATTTTTATTTTTTAATTTGGTTTTCTGTCACTGGCAGTGTGTCAGCTAAGTGCCCTTTGGGTCCGAGACTGAAAAGAGCCCCACTGGGAGAAGTTGTTGTTGTTGTTTCTTCTCTTTGTTTCAGCTGTGCCATGGTTCTTGAGTCAGCTCTTACACAGATGTGCTCCTTCTTTTGAAACTGGAGTGCAGGGCAAGACAAATCTGTTGTAGCAGAAGCCACAGAGGGGAGCAGAGGTCACAGAAATTGTGTGCCCCTGTGGATCACAGTCTGCCCAATCCATGCCACTTGCCTGGCACAAGTCCTGCTCCTTGCTTTCTTCTATAGAGGGTGATCACTGGTAAATCCCTAAATGAAAGCAAAGAGTAAAGGGAGAGGGGAATGTCAAAAGGGAATGAGATTATGAGACCACTGAACGGGACATTTCTTTGTGCTGTGTAGCTCCTTGTTCATGTGTGTTTGTGTTGGTGCTAAAATAAACTTTGCCTTTGCTTGCAGGAGGAGAAGCAGCATAACAAGGTGTGGGGGACGGAGTTTTGGCTTAGGGGACATTTGAGATTGCAGCCCATTTTGGAACTGAAGAGGGTCTGGATCTTTTGGGTGTCTTTGATGGGATGTAGCCTGATCTTTCTCTCTCTCTCCCCTCCCAATGCATCTCAGACAGCCCCTGGCTGGAGCAGCCTGAGGTCCTGCTGCTGCTCCAGACTGTTATCAATATCCTCCTGCCACCTCGCATCATCAGCACCTCCCGCAGCAAGAATTTTATGCTGGAGAGCTCCCCTGCCCATTGCTCCACCCCAGGGGATGCGGGGAAGGACCTGCGGCGGGAAGGGCTTGCAGAGTCCACCAGCCAGGCTGCCTACCTGGGTGAGTGATGGCTTTTGCTCACCGCTGGGAAGAGACAGAGATAAAATGGAGCGTTCAAGATGGTAGATAGCACCAAAGAAAACCGTCTCAGGCAGGTTTGAGCTCTTTAGAGCTGCTTTAGGTCTTGTCCTGAACAAGGGGCCAGACCAGAGCGTGAAGCCAGGAGTATCTCTGGAATGTATTGCAAGGTGAGCAGTGTCTGCACTGCACCTGGAGGAGATTGCAGCACAGGTGGAAGTCGCTCGGTTTTCATACTGCCAGGATATAGCAGTGAAGCCACAAAAGGCAAGTCAGACTGCCTACCAGCCCCTAATATCACAGCTGCACTGGCCCTTGGCTAGCTAGAGTGAAACAGGATGCAGCCTGTCTGCCTGCTGGCCCTGCGCACACACGGTCCTTACTGACTGATATTCCCTCTGCTCACTGTATGCTGCTGCAAGGTAGTACTATATTTTTTCATGTATGACCCACAGGTGAAAGGAAAGAAAAAATAATCAAATTGGAGATGCAGCAGCAGTGCAAATTATAGGGCTATATGGGGAGAGTTTTGTCTCAAAGCTCTCACTCCTTCAAACAGCTTCTCTGTTTCTGATTTTGTGAGGACATTTACTCGAAGACTTATATTCAGGTCTTTCTTAACCCATATCTGAGGAATGGGGTAACACTGATGACAAAGTGGCAATTCATCACTGATTTAGTCCCCCACCCCAACAAACCTGGATACAGATGTGTGATGGCTGAGATGTCTTGGCCATCCCATCAAGAAAGACAAAGTAGTCAACTTTCCCCCAACAATTCCCAGGCCTCCCTGTTTGTTCCAGATCAGGGGAGCATGGAAAGGGGGAGACTCCTCGTCTCTCCTGTGAGCTAACTGTTGGTCACTGCCCACTTTAATATAGAGCATTGTTTTGAACCTCATTGCTGTTCCTCCCCATTTGTAATGCAGTGCTCTTGTGAATTATGGCCCTTGGCTTACTGGACCGTATTTTTGTTTAGATTACAGTCTGGCCGTGACTCATGCAGCTGCACTGCTAGAAAGGTTCTTTTCATTACCCCATAAATAACCTGGAGGTTATTGTTCTCACAGGGTGACTCTTTGTGTAGATATGCTTGATCAAGATTTTTGAGGATGTCTGATCAGCCAGGGCTGTGTTCCTGCCCTGAGCTGCTTTCAAAATATCTGAATTCCAGGAAGACAAAAGAACTTTGCAGGGAGGGAAAGGGGAAGATAGAGCAAGAAAATACAGAGGAAGTTAGGTGTGAAGTAGGAAGATTTCTCTGGAAATGGGACTCTCAGTCCTGATCCTGAGGCCGTTATTATAAGAAGGTTGCCCTCCTTCCCTGCAGCATTTGGAGTCTGACAGAAAAGACACTTGTGACTCCGAGGTGTGTGGGTGTGCATGTGCACGTGCATGCATGCATGCCTGTGTAGGTTTGTGCCCACTGTGGCCCCCCCATTCCTCCCTCAATGCTTGCAAGGGACACTGATAACATCTCTGACTGCCATTTGCTGGTGTGTGTTCCCCTGTAGCCCTGAAGGTGATCCTTGTTTGCTTTGAACGCCAACTGGACAGCCAGTGGTACTGGCTGAGCCTGCAAGTCAAAGAGATGGCACTGCGGAAGGTGGGAGGGCTGGCCCTGTGGGATTTCCTCGACTTTATCGTACGAACACGGATCCCTATCTTTGTGCTCCTTCGGCCCTTCATCCAGTGCAAGGTAACAGTTGCTTTGGCTCCTGCTAGATCACTCCCTGAAGGCAAGATATCCTTTGTTCCCCTGCTGAGAACAGAGGAACGGCATTCCTGGAAGAACTGTGTGTTTATGTAGGGAATGACTTTTCAGAAGTTAGTAGGCCTGTGAACCCCCTGAAATTCAATCACAGGGCTTTCTCCTAGACAACACTAAAGAGTATGCCAGTCATACAGGAGCTCTGATCCACAGAGTACAGCTAGTCTTAGTTCCCCTGGGTAGGAAAGTATCATCAGGCTCGACCAAGAGGTTTTGCATGTGGACTTAGTTTTGTAACAAAGACACTCAAAGCACTTGGAAGTAGTGTGGATGCTCTGAACGTAGGAGGGGGTTGGCACAGTTGGCAGAAATCTTCCAGAAATCCCTCTTCTGTACAGAGCCGTGCAATACAGCTAACAGCCAGGAAGGACCACTCCACTTTCCGTCTCTTGGGTGAAAGTTCTGACAGGGCTTTTGTGGATGGACAGACAGCTGCGAGGCCGAGGTGGCCAGGGCTTAACTTAATCACGGCTCTTCCCTGCTTACCAGGTAAACTAGCACATGGTACTCCATCTTATTTAGCCTACCATGTCTCACAATGGGACAGACTAAATCATCTTGGAGGAAGGAGCTGTCTCATGTCTGAGGGTAGAGCTTAGCATAAGGAAGCCCTCATCCCCACGTACCAATGTCAGTGAGGTTTTGATATCTCTTCACTCAAATATAAGTTTGTCCCTGAAGGACAGGTGGAAACCTCATAAGTGGAGTCCAAACCTCACACCTACAAAGAGGACAGTCTGCTGGCTGCAGGCTCATGCTGGTCTGGAGACTAGTCCCCATTCCCAGGGCATCATTTCCCCGCAATGCTAACGTGTCCCAATTTTGCAGCTGCTGGCCCAGCCAGCTGAGAACCACGAGGAGCTGACTGCCCGACAGCACATTGCTGACCAGCTGGAGAGACGGTTCATACCGCGCCCGCTCTGCAAGAGCTCCCTCATTGCCGAATTCAATAATGAGCTGAAGATCCTGAAAGAGGCAGTGCACAGCGGGTCTGGTAAGGAGGGAAGGGGAGAGCTAAGGGCCATCAGCCCAAGCTGGCCAGCTGGCTCACCCGTAAATTAACTTGTGAGGCAGACCTGCCTGCTGCCTAGGAGGAGGATGGGGTAATCCACCCACACCCCGACAGCCTGCCCCTCGATCAGGCCCTATGCCCAGCCCAGCCTTGCCACTGGACAGCCAACAGAAGTCCAGGCTGGTTGTGAAATGCACCTTGTCGTGCCCATTTTTTTCCACTACGTTTGTGTCCCATCTCCCAGCAGCTGCCCGTCACTGTCACAGCTGGCTGGTGCAGCCCCAACGCACGACGCGGCAAACTGCTACCCACATCTCTGTAAATCCAAAGCTGCTCATGTAAAAATGTCTGTCTGTTTGTCAGCAGCAGATCTGTCTCCTCTTTTCTCCTCTTGGTCTCTTTTTGATTTTTCTCTTCCCTTACCAGCGTGCCACAGATCAGCGTCCCCAAGCTGACGGTGCCCTGAATTCTCTCTTGCATGAGGGGACACTTTTGTCCTGTAAACAGTCACCCTCGTTGCCACGAGATGGCAGCCACTGCTTACATGCAGCAAGAGATTTTACGTGCTTTGTTCTTAAGAAAGGAAAAAAACTTCAAAAGAAAATGCCTCAGCCTTTTTTTCCTTGTAATAATTTTCCTGGTAATAATTTGCCTTGTTCCTAAATGTTGAAGCTGATCTGGAAAATATGGCACTAAGATTGAGGGAGCAAACCAGACTGCATAAGAAAAACAGACAGAGATTTTGGAGAGATGAAGTGAGCCAGGGCAGCTGTGTCTGTTTTATCACCTCTGCCAACCCCTGCCCCACTAGTCCGGGCAGAATCCGGTGCCCGACGTGACAGGAATGCTTGGCTGGTTATTGATTTCCAGTGCCATCACTGACTTGCATTTGGTTTTCCCGCTCTTGCGCAGCTTACCAAGGGAAGACATCTGTCAGCACCGTGGGCACCTCCACCTCCGCTTACCGCCTGAGCCTGGCCACCATGTCCCGCTCCAACACCGGCACTGGCACTGTCTGGGAGCAGGACAGCGAGCCTTCCCAGCAGGCCTCACAGGACACGCTGAGCCGCACGGATGAGGAGGATGAAGAAAGTACGTGGCTACTGATTCGAGCTAAGCCCCCAGAACTGAAGATGTTTTCTTGATGCCCCAGAGGATGGCTGGGAGGGGAAGCCAGTTGTCCCTGTCCCAGTGTGAACAAAAGGCCCATAAAGGCACGAGGCTAAGAAACTGGTGTGGTTGCTACACAGTTCATGGTGTTAAAGCTCGGGTCGTAACATACCTCCTCGTTCCCTCCTGAGCTCTGGGTAGGGAAAAGGGAAGGGCACAGGCAGATTTTAGTGTATGAGACCTCGGCTGACATGCAATCCTCACAGTGCTGACAAGGCGTTAGGCAATCAGTCCTCTCTTTGACCTTCATCATGACAGTAGGCAGGGGCTGTGGCCGGCTCTGTAGTTAGGATCCTGTTCCTGCAGGATCTTAGTCCTTCCTGCTCACCACTTCTGTCCAGGCGCTCTGACATGGAATATGCTGTCCTTGTGCTGCATGGGATCCAGCTGTGGCTCTCTGCAGGGTGGAATGTCTGTGTGCTTGTGTCACTCAATTAACAAAGAGGAAATTAATCCTTAAATGTCCTGACAACAGAAGCTTGATCTCCTTTTTGGGCAGCTGGCAAGTTCTAGGGTTGCCAGGTTTTGTGGTGCCAGTTTAGAAGGAATGGGATGGTGAATCTTTTGGGGACTAATTTGCGATGACCTGAATATTGCTCTGTCATTTCAGCTGAGTATCATGTTATTCTTGGAATTTTGCCTTCTCTCTGCTTCTGAGCTGTCCATCTGCTTCTGAGTTGTCCATCACTGAGAGCCAGGGTAGAAAACTCTGCTCATATGTCACCAGGCATCATGTCATCCCTACTTTAGCAGGGATACTGTCTTCTGGTGCTGCAATGGTTGGTTGCCTCAATGCCTGAAACTCAGGCGCTTCACTTCTGTATTTGAGGACTGCTGACTATTCCCCAAAGACATTAAACAAAAAGAGTGAAAATGGGTGGCTCAAAAGAAAGGCCTGTGCACTTATGGCAGAATTGCCTTTTGGGAAGGCACAGTTAGCCTGAAATTTTCCAGGCTCAGCCCAACTTTATTTTAGCTGGGTTCATCACTAAACATTGTACAATCCCGGCAGTATTGCACTGCTGATGCATTGCTCAGATACTCACTGTGGCAAACTCTGGTTTCAGCCTCAGATTAATTATGAGCCACTGTGTGGAACAAGGAGTGCTGTCTTCCTGTTTGCTTGCGGCAGTGTTACCTCAGCCCTGCCTTGGCTTAATGCTGCCATAAAATATTTCAGTATAGCAAAATTGGAAAAGGTAAAAAAGAAAAGAGAAAATTACACAAAACTTCCCCTTTGTTTTATTTGTTTGTTTGTAATTAAAAGTTGTTGTGGTAAAAACCACAACGGAGTCATTTCTTTCCAGGTACTTTGTATAATTTGAAACAGCACTGAAAATTTGAAGCTGTCCTGATCACAATCCAACTGTCTGCATAATTCAGTTGCAGTAGGATGTATTTGACTCAATTTATCCAATTTTTTGGTGATATTTTAAAATATGTGTCCCAAAGGGTGTTAAAGGGTGTCAGTTGTGCATTTTGCTGTTATATATTTTATCTTCTGTAACAGTGCTTTACTATATCATAGCAGCAGTTTATTTCACACCAGCAAAATGTCCAGTTACAACTTTTATGCCAGAAAACACTGTATATTAACACACAATTTATTAATCACAGGCATTAAGCCCTAGCGGAAGCTGAATTCCCCAAACACGTTTTCCTGAGAGCCGTATAAGCTGAAAGCGTACATAAATCCCTGCCCCTTGTGTGCTGGGTTCCTCATCCTGCAGAGTTTTATGCATATGTCTTTCTGAACTGCAACTGTAAAATCTAATGGAAGTATTCAAATTTGCAGGCTTGGGGTCTTGGTAAGTAAACGCTGGGGACACCTTTGGCATCCTGTTATCTCTTGCCAACTGTAAATATGTGGGTGGGGTTTGGGGCGGTTGTTTCCTCTCCTTTCCTGTTTTTTCTTTCTTGCTAGATGACTCCTTGAGCATGCCCAGTGTGGTAAGTGAACAAGAAGCATACCTTATGGGTGCCATTGGGAGGAGGCGGTTCTCCAGCCATCTCTCCAGCGTGTCTGCACCTCAGGCTGAGGTGGGCATGTTACCCAGCCAAAGGTAACACCATGGGCTTTTCACCTTTCCCATTATATTCAGAAATTTCAGCAGAAATGGCGCAGGTATATTATGTGTACATCGGAGATGTGGGGTAGTAGAATCCGTGCCAGCATAGTGATGCTAAATTTATTCACCCTGACATAGTGTTGGACCAAGGGTGCAGGGTTGGAAAGCAAGATTTTCCAGGATGATCTGTGTTGCGTAAGGTCCATAAGAACAAGCTGTCATCCATAGAAATCTTCCTCTTAAACACTTTCAGAAACCCTCAGCACTATTATTTTCCTCTGCTACTACCATGGATAGCAAAAAGAAAGAACATGATTTTGGGGTTATGCACTGAACCAGGGGACCGTACACAATCTGTGTAGGGAGTGGGGAGGAATCCTGAGAAGCCGGGAAGGGGGGCAGAGGCACCCTGTTTGATTTACTTCGTTTTCTTCCATGTAGTCTTTGTCCTTCCTAGAACAGTAACTAGCTCATCACAGAAACTGAATGTCAAGTTTAAAGATGGCATTTAATACTGTTTAAAACCAGAAATATACTTGTTGATAGAAATAACTTTGAATGCCTTATTCCTGGTTAACATGGAGTGGTGAGAAAGAGATTGGAATTTGGGAAATGTACATCTTTAGAAGATGTAGAGAGAAGTTTTGCATTTAAATGTGATTTTTTTTTCTAAGTAAGCAATGTTTATTGTTTTATTTGTCTGCAACATAGTTATCCAAGGATATCTGACAATGGACAGATTAATTTATGTTATTTCCTTTGAACCTTTAAAGAATAAATTCTACGTTATCTCTTGACCAGCCTTGTAAAATCAAACAACATTGTTCCCTCCCCAGTCTTGCTTGGAATTAAAGAAATAACCTTGATACATGAAGGAAAAGTAACAGCTGTGGTACATACCAGCAGAGATAGGAGAAGTGATTTACAAGAGAGAGGTTACACAGATTTTATCTTGGAGTTTTCACAAAAGGGCTTACAGGAACTCATTTGACTTTTGAACTCAATTGATTCAGTCCCTTTGTTTCTTGAAAAATTAATATGCAAGACTGCATTTTCCTCAATCTTTCACTACCATCTTCAATGCATAAACTTCATAAGAGTCACAGTTGACTGATAGCAATGTTTGCTTTGTGCAATCCCAAGTCATGGTGATGCCGAGAAAAAAAGACTTTAATTACAACAGAGCTTTGCTCTAAGTACATGGTATACCAGGAGAATCGCTTTTCATCTGTGTAGGGAAAGTACAAGTTCAGCAAGCATAATCATAGTCCACAACGTCATGCCCTTTTTAGTTATGGATGGTCGCTGGGCTTTCAGACTGCCTCAAAAATGTAAGCTAATTAATGTTAAGTAATATTATTATTGCTTTCCTGGTAGCCCAGCAGACTGCTTGCTTTCTTCCATGTTTTTCCTATGGGCTGAGAAGGCTGCTCCTGCCCAAATGGCTGAAGTATAGAAAAGCAATGTGATTGTGTACTCGTTTGCCAGGGTCCACACCAGCTGTTTACTTACAGTTTCACTGCACTACGAGACCTTGTTTTCCAGATGTTTGTCCTTAGAGTCGTACCAGAAGGAGAGTGGTCTATAGCTCATGGGAGATAGGTTAGCCCTCCCTCAGGAAGAAGTGGCTCTTGGAGAAGGGGGAAGAAAAAAGCTTTCTATGAAGCTGGAAGTAAATAGAACCAAAATAAATGAAAATGCTGCAGGAAAATGGCTTTGAAAACAGTTCCCTGCCCTTATTTCCTGTGGAAACACATCCTACCTAACTTCTCAGCTCCCCGATTCTCAGCAGAGATGTAGAAGTCTCCATGTAGCGTAAACTCCCTCCAAAGACTGCTCCTGTTATCAGATGTTCTTTCAGCTCCTCTGAGTCATATATGTGCTGTTGAGCGTGCGAGACCAATTAATGTTACCGTCCTTTTTTTACTTTTTTATTCCGTTGATATTTTTTCCCTTGAAAACAGAGACAATCGCATGCTTTTTGCATTTTCTTTCCCTAAATTCTTAATCTCCCTGCCCCTCCTGCAGTGAACCTAATGTCCTCGATGACTCCCCGAGCCTGGCCACTGAGGGCAGCCTCTCTAGGTACAGTGTTAACACTACCTGTCTGTCAGTGTGTGTGCTGGGAAACGAGCCGTTTCCAATCTCCGCTGTCTCTTCCCCTCACCTTTTGTCGCTCTTTCCATCTCTGTCTCTTGTGGCTCATTGATATTCAGGCCTGCAAGTCAAAGGTGTAGCAACCCACCTTCAGTTTTCAGCTTTGATTGCCAATAACTTCGAGGAGGCTACGGGGAAGGGGAAAGAAAAAGCTGTAGCAAGTGAAGCAGCGGTCTGGCTGGCTAGCCTCGGGGTTTTCCCCTTGTTTAGCAATTGCTTGAAAGGCATGAGAAAGATTATCCACGAGGCATTAGCTGTAGCCTGTTATAAGCATTAGTCTGGAGGCTTATATAAAACAGAGACATCTGTTTTTCCATTCATCTCACAGTGCTGTCACCACAAAAGACTTAATAACAATATCAAGCTGTGTTCTTTAACATTCACTAATAAAACTAATTATGATAACTCCTGTGGAATATAGTTCTCTGTGGATGCTTTACAGTAATTCTCATTATTTTTACAAAGTGTTTCCAATTCTCAAATGACAGCTTTAGAAAGCTTGCAGGTGAACACCATTAATACATATTTAAAATTGCCCTGTCAGTGCCGGAGTTCAGGTCTAGCTGTTCCCCATTACCCGTGGACAGGGGAGTTTGTGTGCAAACAGCGTTACGGCCATGCCTGTCAAATGGGTCAGGAGTGAGCTTAGAAGGGAGGTCTGCACCTTTAACAGCCAGCTCGGTCGTGTTAATCATCCTTACTGTCCTGCTGCTGTTCTCGCACCTCTCAACCCATCATCGCGAGGTCGGAGAGCTGTCATTAGTCCCAAGAGCATCTCTGTTTCCTTCCAGAA
Source organism: Mycteria americana (assembly GCF_035582795.1). Lineage (NCBI taxonomy): Eukaryota > Metazoa > Chordata > Aves > Ciconiiformes > Ciconiidae > Mycteria > Mycteria americana. The sequence continues at coordinate 5,949,798 of NC_134373.1, read as the reverse complement.
GAACACAGCCCCTTACGTTGGCAACACAGAGGGTAACACACTATTTCATTACTTTACCACGCCAGCTGAAGATGTGGATATGTTGAGAGGCGTTTGTGTGAATGATTTTTATTTTGCTAGCTTGGTTTTAGATGTCAGCAGTGGCTTTTTGGAGTGGGGACAGGCTGCTTTGTTCGTTTGTTCATTCTTCTCAGCTGACAGATGGAGAGTTTATCATTGGCGGTGTCACTGAGATCATCCCATGATTCATGGTGTCCTTTGTGTGCGTGAATCCTGCTTTAGCAGATCGGTCTCTAATTGCTGCTACTGTAGGAGTGGCGTTAGGAAAAGACATCGGCTTGTTGGCAGAGGCAGGAATATTGCTATCTGGCTTTGTGATAAAGCAAAATGGATGGCATGGTCATCTGAGCATGTTTTGGGGCCTAAAGAGAACAGAAGTCATTCAACCAAAGAAGTTAAGTGCCGTCCCTTAAGTAGAACTAAAAACTCACTACAAGTTGAGGAGGATGAGGAAGGAGAAGGTCCGTATCTGAGCTAAAGCCATAATGGCCTGATACCAGGTTACATCAGTGTTGAATTGGAAATGTTTTGATCTTGTTAAGTGGGGGGAGTCACTTCTAATAACAGTGGTGAGGCTGAGGAATATGAGACAGCTAAGTCAACAGATGAGCTCGAATGCAATAATTTATTTTGAACCCTGAAATGTAATCAGCTGTACAGTGGGTTCCTACTAATTTCTGTCACACCAATTTTCGCAAGGGACCAGGACACTGTATCCTCCACTCGGCTCTATGGTACAGAGATTTCCTTAGGCAAAGAGGTTAACAGATGTACTTGGGAGTCAGTTCTGTTGAGTTTTATTATTCTTTTCAAGGAGCGGGCACTAACATCTGATGGAGGGGCAGCAGGGCTGCAAAGCCTGAGAAAGAATGATGACAGGGAAATACTGCAAATTCTTACAAAAAGGCTAGGTTACAGTTCTGTAAGGAAGAAAAGATGTTTCAACTGCATTGTTAAATCTGCAAATTGGATTCCTCCTCTAAAGGACAGAAGTAATAAAGCAGACGCTGTAGGAGCTTATTGTGCTGTGGGGATCATAGCACAGAATAAATATGTTTTTATATTCAGGAACATTAGTTTTGAATAAAGCAGGCTTGGGTTTTTCTTACATAACTTTGATTTTGGCTGGAGCACAATGATCACAACTGTTTAGGATTGCCTTCTGAATTCAAAAGCTGATGTTCAGTCATAACTGACATAAAGAAATAAATCATGTGGAGACTAGACCCTTACGGAAAGTAGGAGTTTTAAATAAATTAAATAAATAGTGACAAACACAAAAAAGAATAAAGTCTGTTTCCCTTTGTTCTATAGCAATTAGAGCCAGCCATGGAGAAAAGCAGGGAAAACAGGAAGGGGACAGCATGTAAGTGCTCAGAAGTAAATAGACAGCATGGGGTACAGGGCTGAGGAGCATGTGTCCAGCTTCGTGATTTGCTGTGGTTATAATCTGAGAGGTGAGGATATTTTCCCAAATCAGAAAGGAAGAAGAATGAGAAGTCACTGTAATGGAAATCTGTTGCACAAACATATTTTCCTTTAATGTTTGTCGTTATGCCTATCTTAGCTTAATGGTGCCTAATAGGGAAAACCAGAGTGAATTCACATTGCCAGGGCAAGCGTAGCAGATCTAACAGTAACTGGGCTAGGATGTGTCTGGGAATACAAGAGCTGGACTTCATCCACATTTTAACCCATTCTCCACTGGCCTTTGTCCACTAACTCTCTCATTCAGATGTCTTGGGACACAAAGTGTGTACGTTCTACCATAATGGCGTGGCAAGCATGTACACCTTTTTCATAGACGTTTAAACTCCTTGCTTCCTTTGTCCCTCTTTGTTTTCTTCTTTTTTCTTTCTTTCTTTTTTTTTTTTTTGGCTGCATGGTTTCTTGTAATTCATGAACATCATTTATTATAATTGCCAACCTGATAAAGTTTCTTTTAGCCCCCACTGTGTGACTGCGCTGTCATTTCTTGTAGTGCTGGCAACATGCTTCCACGAAGCTGGGTTTGTTTGATCTTTTGCTCACCTGTCTCTGCCCTAACTATGTAATGGGAGTAACATTATTGTGAAGATAAAACCCCTGACAGAGATACTCAGAGAGTGACAGAGCACCTTTGTGATGGGCAGGAAAAAAATCTGTTTTGTTATTCCCAAATAAAGCTGGTTTCTGTACTGCAGAAAAACTCTCCTTATCGATCACATTGCCACAGGAGGGAAACGTACTGTCAGCTGAAATGGCATTTGATTCAGTGTTCCTTGACTGTGTCCCACGGGCTGCCAGAAAAACAGTATACTCCTGGTCAGGTCTGGTAAACAAGGAGAGACAGAAAAGGAGGGAGGGAGGGCTACACAGAGCCAACAGTCTGCCTGCCACACTAATTTTCATGGAAACAAGATCAGTAGTGCTGTTCTTTGATGTGAAAAGAAACCCTCACAAACCCTCATAAGTGAAGGGTTATATCTGAAAATTCAGTCACTCATCTGAAATTTGCAGTCTTTATGATTCTCTCTCTCTTTCCTTCCCTTCTTCAATATTGGGGGATAGAAGGCAAAAAGACAGCCACAGCAGGACTGTGCTGTGCGCAGGCGGCTCTGCAAAACTTGGCTTCTCTCTGGTCCACCATTAGCCTGCAATAGATATCTGCAATTTCAGCTCGTAAGATCATCCCAAATTATACCAATTTGTGTAATGATTCAGTACTGGAAATAAACATCCACCAGCTCACTAAACTCATTTCACTTATGATATAAGCCAGGCTGAAAATCCCAGACTCCAGCAGGAAGACACAAAGTCCAGCCTTTCTTTTGCTCACCTATTGTTTGTCTTCAGTGCACAGATTACTCCATGGGAAGCGGTTTTTTCCTCATGTATAGCCTCTGTGCCCTCATGCGGTCCATGTACTCCCTTTATCTAATGACTTTTTCAAAGTGTTTTCATGATGCATGTCAAATGAGTTTGTTTCACCACTATAAACAGTGTTTTGTACTGCATATAATCGTAGTCTTTCTGCTACAGACATTTATGTCTCCTCAGTCATAGAACTAAGAGTTACTGTTCATCAGAAATTGTAACAGTATTCTCAAAAGCTAGTCCAATAGAAAATTATTTTTTCAAGACCTTCTCTAGCTAATTCCTACTTAATTCACATACCAGTAACTACTCTAAAAACTTCTTAAAATTCAGAGGAATACGTTTTTATGTAATCCTAGAAACAGAAGATTAAGACAGTTCTCCAAGCCATAATTTCAGGTAGTCTGGATCACAAATCTAAAGACTAATTTAAGTGCAGTCTCTTTGCTTCACTAAGGAATGATATGTTGCTTCTGGACCTACCAGTCATATGTGCTGCTGTCATTGTCTGGGTCAAGGACACAGTCCTACTAACAGGAAGTAACTTTGAAGACTCTGCTTATTCATAGGCGGGTGTTTGCATTATGTTTAGGATGCTTTGTATGTAAATCATGTCAATACCCTACGTAAAAGCTGGAAAATATGTTCCAGAGACTGGTGATCTCATTTGGAAGAGCTGTCTGAGGGAGAAAAGGACTCAAATATATCTTGTTTGTTCTGGCTTTGAGCTTGCAGAAGCTTTTCTGTTTTTTTCCAAACCACTGCAGCTGTGGTGAGATTGCCAAGGGCATGCCTAGGCTTATTAGGCTGTGGCCAGACAATCAGAAGAGAAACAGCTTCAGGGTCTTAAGATGTCTCTCTCCTTGAAGTTACCCGTTGTCTCCCCAGCAGAGCTGGCAGAAACACACGCATATGGTTTAGTGCAAAGTCTGGCTGTAGTTTAAACCGATAAGGGAGGAAGGAATAGGACTTTCAGGTCAGGCAACCAGACTTTGACCCGAAGTAGACCAGGAAGCTCTCGTGTTCTGTTCCACCAAACCTTCTAAGGGCAATAACTTCTGGCAACGTGAAGAATGAGCTGTTCAGGGGACAGAACTTTTTAAGCCTCTCCACAGACATCCTCCATGTCTTGTCTGACCATGTCCTTAGGTTTGTCTCCTTCCTCCGCTCCTGGAAGGTCAGGTGATAAACCTTCAGTCTGTTGGTGGTACTGAGCTCCTCCAGGGAGATCCAAGGAAAACATCTAGAGAAAAGAATGTTGTTTTCCTTTAGATTAATGCAGGCCAAAGGCAAAATGGATTGTAATACTGAATCTTCAACAATGCATACCAGATATAGCTGGAAGTTGCTTAAGCAGGATGTGTGGCTCAGTGGATTCCAGTCTGTCCCAAATAAGCAGCTGCCTGATTTAAAAGAAGTCCATCTTAAATGTAGTTGCTATTGTAACCATATGTCTCTCGGACGTAGTTCATTCAGCTAAAATGTTTTGTGACCGCTGTCTGCTAAATGACCAATTTTTAACTGTTTGGAGGAATACAGTGCTTTGATAAAAATGAGGGGAGGGTGGTATTCTTATATTAAGTAGATTAAATGGTCAGTTGAATGGTAGGATGAGATGGTATGTAGCTGAGTGTGTTTTATTGCTAAAGATTCTTTTACTGCAGATTTTCAGATATTTTGTGCCAAGATATTAAAAACTAAAAAGCTGTGTTTCTCTCTCTATATATATATTTTTCATGTTTACTTGTCTTTTTTGTTTGTTAGCCACAAAAAGACTTAAGGCTGCAAGTGTTGAGTGTGGGGCCTTGTTCACATAACTCATGCATCCATTATGTGAATGGATCCTTTGTCACGTTGTGTTTGTTTTTTGTTTGTTGACTTAAATTGAAATTAAAACCAGATGACAAAATTGTGATGAGGCTGTGGAGTCTATTTGGGAGGAAAAAAAATAGCTTTTACAACATTGTCCTTGAAAAAGGAAATGCAAACAAGAGGCTTTTGAGCTAGGAAGCTGATATTCTTGCCTTTATTGACGAAGCCCATGTGGCAAAGGATGCAGAGAAGTGAGTGTTGCTCAGCGGGATGCATCAATCAATGACTGAAAACTGAAATCTGCAGTTATTTATATCTGGATGCTACCTGTGCGTGGCCAAGTCCTGAATGCCATGACTCCACCTCCCACCCTCTCCTAAGCCCTGGAAGCCACAACCCAACAGACACGTCCCCCCCATCCTTCAAAGACAGTATTGCTCTTTGAAGTGACTGTGCCATTAGTGGTTGGTTGGTTGGTTGGTTTGTTTATTTATTTATTTATTTTAGTCACAATTGCCAGGACACCTACTAGTTAAACAGGGTGCTTCTGTGCTTGGCCTAATGCTGTCAACATCTAACAGGGTGGCAAGCGTGCAGAGCGAGCCAGGACAGCAGAACCTTCTTCTGCAGCAGCCCCTGGGGCGGAAGAGAGGCCTACGGCAGGTGAGAACATGGGGAGTGAACAAACCTTCTCTCCTGGTTGAGTTGGTTTGTTTTTTCTTGTCTGTGTCTGTTTTGAAATGAATGGTGGATGCGATATGTCCCTTTAACCTAACTGGTGATACACTAGTGCAGTCAGTTGAGTTTGCAGGAACTGAAGCACACGTCATAGCTGTGAGGACCGACAAATCCCTAAGAGAGGAGGTGCACTTTGTTTTGAATTCCCCAATCTTTTCCTCTGCCGGCTTTTTTTTTTTTTTTTTTTTTAAATTAAACGATGGTCACACAATCTGCCTTGCATTACATTCAATATTGAAGCTGAAAAGGCACAAAACCCAGAAGTTCATATAAAGATGTCTGAGCCATGGAAACTTTAAAACATATATCTGCTAAAAGCAGAGTGAGTGGACATCTAGAGGAATAGGCAATGATGATCTGTTCTCCTTACAGAGGAGAAGTCGTGTAATACGTGAACATACATCAGCCTAACTCTTTCTTCCAACGTTTAGCTTCGACGACCACTGCTGTCACGTCAGAAAACTCAAACGGAACCTCGCAGCCGTCATGGAGCTCGACTTTCAACCACGCGGAGGAGCATCCAGCCAAAACCAAAACCTAGCGGTAAGGCAGTGCTGCATTTCCAGAACCAGCACTTTGTATTTGAAAGTAGAAAATACTACGTTGTTGTTTTAGCTTAAAGGAAAAGTTAGTATGTTTGAAGAGTATGTAAGTTGTTTTCATCGTAGAAATAAGAGGTGCCATGTTTTACTAGTTTGTGCTTGGTTCAAGTTCGCAATGAAGTTATTACCATCAATTTGCTCTTCGATAGCCTATATTAAAGTGAAGTCCCAACAGTTTTATCCTTTTTCCCTAGTAAGCAGATATCCTATCAGAAAATCACCCCCTCAAAACACTTTGATGGTTTCTCCACAGGTTTTCAAGGTGAAACTGGACATGGACAATGAATTATCCTGTCTCCTAGAGGTGTGGAGAATTTAGGGGACAGGTGTCCTCCATTCAGGATGCCTTGTCCAAAACCTCCAGATGTGCAAATCTTGAAGCTGCTAGTGGGAGCAGTAGAAGGAAGGAAATTTCCCATCATTTGCAAGCTTAGCAGTTCAGAGCTTTAAGGCTTGTATATGGAAATTAATATAGGACTGTTCTAGTCTTTGCTGCATCCATGCAGTACATTTCCAGGAGTGAGCACTGCCAAGCAGAGCAGGTGGCTGTATTCTGTACCATCTGAAGTGACCGGTTAACTTCGGAGGAAACGCCTGGAAGCGCAAAGGTTGCTTGCGAACTTTCTGGGTTTCTAACTACTCAGCCAGGACTGTGCTGGGGCAACAGCGCTGCTGGAGATGTTTGAAACATAAAGGATGACCCAAAACAATTCAGAGCAGGAGCAGGGATATCAGATTTACTGTTAAGTTTTAGTCTAGCTGTCTTCACCCTGTGCTGTTCTGTTATTCCCAGATAGTGGACTCAGTCTGTGGCAGCAATGGGGGGCAATCAGCTGCCCTCTTTCTTTTCTCAGATTACCTGCAAAACCTTGAGCAATTCCCTTATATATTTGCATCTCAGTTTTCCTTTTTTAGTTGAGGGCAGAAATGCCTAACTCACACGTGAATTCAAGTCATTATATTCTTCTGGGATGGAAAGATGTTATGGGTGGCATTTATCTCACCAAGCCATGACAAAGGTAGGTACGGTGAACAGTCTTTGGGAGATCCCTGACTCTTGCTATGGCTTTAGAGGAAGCCTAGGGTAGATGAGACTCCATTCAGACAGCTTATAAAGATGGAATGAATCATGAATCCTGTCTTAGTTGTAAAAACTCCAGGGATCCTCGCTCTTCTTTTCTTGTTGTGTATTTCTTCACAAATTGTAGCATTTTAATACTCAATTTTCTGGGCTTTGTACCCTTCAGCGGAGCAGAAGCGGTCAGTGACCTTCACTGAAGCCCAGCCTGAGACAACAACAGCCTCCCCAGGGGACCCGTCGGCTCCAGCAGCCCAGCAGCAGGACTGCAACCGCAGCAGCCCCCAGGCGACCAGCAAGCAGGAACCGCTAAGTAAACCTGTGCTGACATCCTCACCTGCCATCGTTGTAGCTGATCTCCATAGCCAGACCACCAGCCAGGTAACATGATGGACGGTTTTATCACGTGTGTCTGTCTGCTGCTTCATCTCAGTTTTGCTGATTTAAGTTGCAGGGCAAATTGACAGGGAAATGCCTGATGCATTACAACACTATAACGAAAGCTGGCGGGTGAGTGAGGACAGCAAACTCTTCTGTGTGTCTTTTCTTTAGGCTGAGTTTGCTGTCCAACCCCCTACTTTTTACTCTAGATCTTTGCAATGATTCTTAATTTGCTAATATATTTCCTGCATCTTCCCTTTCCATCTTCCCATCACATATACTGGTCCTTCTGGACCTGCTCACCAGAGCAAGTTTTCATCAACAGCTTGCTGGTCTTTACAGCTTGCTCACTGAGAAATGCGTCCTTAAGGAAGAACTCTATCAAATACTCAGGACTGGTTTAGCAAAAGCATCACATGTCAAAAGAAGTTGCTTGTGCAACATTTTTCTATGTTGGACACCACTGAGGACAGTGCAGGGACAATCACAGTCATCCCTTCAACACATCACTGACATTGAGATCACTTTTATAAGCCCAGATATCTAGTGTCTTTTGGGGGTTATGTCCTTTGCCGTGAACAAACCAAGGACACCCCATCTTGAGGATATGCTAAAAAAAATGAAATGAGGAAGTGTTAATGACTGAAATCAGACAACCTTTCTAATCATTGCTGCACATTTGGTTCAGTAGCAAAAATATATCATTGTTAGGGCAGAATTTTAGGGATTTTAAATCTGCAAGTGTGTGGCCCCTTATGGTAAAATGTATTTCCAAATTAGAAAATATTTTATAGATGTTCCCTTGCTCCCCCCCCCCCCCCCCCCCCGGTTTCTCTGAGCCTGAGCACTGGCTCTCCTCAATTGCAGAGCGAGGCACTTTCTACTGAGAAGGAGAAGGAAAAAGAGGAGGGCTTGGAGTCCCGGCCAACAACAGCACAAAGCACCCCACCCACACAGCTCTCTGACACCGAGGACTACGCTGGCCTCGAGACTGCCAGCTTGCTGCAGCACAGGGACGCTGTCCTTCACATCAGCGAGGACAACGGGATGGAGAACCCCTTGCTGGCCACTCACTTCAGCTTCACGCACGTGGAGCTTGGCGAGACTGACGTCGATCTAGATGAATCTCATGTTTAACTCTTGGGGAAGTGCAGTAGTGGGAGGAGGAAGAGAAAGTGTACCTTCTCCTTTGAGTTCCCTGGTAACTAGTAACTAATTAAAACAAGAGCACTTTATTACCCGAAAGCAGAAAATAGCTAGCAGCTGCTTGCTATAGACTGGCAAATTTCTGTTTGTGAAATCTACTTCAGTTCAGGGCAAGACCGCAGGAACAGAGAATTTTTACAAAATTCTCAGGGTATGGGTGTGCGGGCAAATATGCGGTCCATAAAACCTTGATCTGGCAGCCACGTACTGTGATCAGCAGCCTCGCTGGGGAAGCGGGCTGGCGTACTGTATGAGACAGAGAAGAGAAGCCTCTTTTGAGATTGTGCCCAAGATTTATTTTTGTAGCGTTTTTGAGAGGAGGGCTATATAGTAGCTGAATCCAAGGCTCTTACACCTTGGTACTCACAGTGACAACACTGACAAAAAGTACCAATCTAAAGCTTGATTTTCACAAGCCTGGGCCCATTGTTTCTAACTTGCAGAGCAATGATAAGCACCATGGAGCAATGAGACTTTTTTTTTTTTTTTTGGCACTGCAGACTTCAGTTGAGTTTACTTTTGTCTGTTGGTTTCATTCCACTCTGTAAGATATTGCCCTTGTGCTACAAAAATATTTGCTCTGTAAAACTAAATACAGTACATACCGTAAGAAGGAATGCACGTGCTGTGCACAGATATAGATGGGCAGGGGGTGAGTGGTCTGCAGATGGTATAAATAGCCCACGCCGTCCTGCTTAAATGTACTGAGTAATTCATCTCCACAGCTTAAAAAAACCCCCAAGAAACCGCATCTGGAATGCGTGGACCTTCCGGTACCTAGCAACTGCTCCTCTGATGCTGTCGTATGTACTTAGATATAGGGATTTAAAGTAAATATTTATATATGGTATTTTCATGTTCCTATATATATAAATATAAATATATCTGTACATTGTAAACAAAAGATGGATATTGCAGGGCAGAAACTTGATGAAAGAATCTATTTTTGGCTCGTTGAGATTGTATTTAAAAAGGTTCCATTTTATGTATGTAATGTTCATGGCTGCAAGTATTAGAGAGAGATATATGTAACATTTATACGTAGGCAGAGATCCCCGTGGGGGATCAGCCAAAGTCACAGCTGAGTTATGGGCTATGCTGCAGCATCACGGAATTACACTGAAATGTGAATTTAGCCATGAGCTGCTTACGGGCAAACTGCAAAACAGCTGTGAAACAAACCATGAAATCATAAGCAACGCCCAAAGTTAGCCTGTGCTTTGGGAATCATATACTGCCTTTTTCAGCTTACGTTAGAAGAACTAGAGTTTATAATCATGGCGTTATTGTGCAGAGGAAAACGTTTTAGATCATCCTGAGAGTCTGTAAAATGCGCTAATTACCAGTTTGGCTCCCGAGGGCTTGTAATTTGGACGCACGCATCATGAAACAGCCTCACCGAGGAGACAGAACAATATCCTCCTATCCATCTCCAAAGAAAGGACTCGCATCTCTCTCCAACAGCTCTGAAATAGCTGTTCAGAATACTGCCATACAGACGACTGCCTCACTGCTGTAGCGCAGCATGCAGTTTTTACTGTTGGGTGGAAAATTAACCATATACCTGACAGCAGGTTTCAGCCTGCTGCAACCCGTGGAGCCTTCAGGCTGTGCTGCCTGGTATTTGCCGAATGCTCAAATGTGCCGGGAACTGTGCACACCGGTCTGAGGAAGGAACTCGCGCACGTTAACCCTCTGCAGATAGCAAAAGCCATCCTTCTCCCAGGCTCGTGGGTGTTGAGCATGCTCTGCTTCCACTGCATTGGTGAGAGAGAGCGACTCTCAGCACCTCTTGGGAAAAGCAAGGCTGAAAAGGCAAATATTTTTATAGTGCACCACCTGTATCACCATATATAGATATAGGTGGTGCAGTAATGCAACTTTAAGGTGCACACGGTTTTATAAGAGATGGTTGGGTGAAGATGGCAGTGTCTCGATCTGCTGCTCGATGGGCGTCCCGAACGTCAAACTGCTTACTCTGCTGACCAAAGCATGCTGTACCGCTTCTTATCTCCTCAGCGCGCGGGAGCCAGCACCAGCTGCCTATAGGCGACTGCTTTGGATTAGCTCCTAGCTTGGAGGTCACTCAAAGAATTGCTAAATTCCAGATGCTAAGTTTTATTATTAACAGTGACGCACAAATGAGAAAAAACACAGCTTCGCTTTCAAATCCCAAGGTAGGCTGGGTTACTGGCAGGCGGGTGGGGGAGGAGAGTTTTAGACGCGAGCTGAGTAAACGGCTGGGACGCAACACATACAGGATTCATGGTGCATTTTATAGTGACCTTTTCTGCTGAAAATGAGAAGGAAGCATCTTCCTTAATGAAAAGTAGATGCCTCACTGTGGTACTCCACTCTAACGATGAGGAAGTGACTGCGATTTACTTCATTTAATTCAGTATATGTAATAAATGTTTCCAGTCAGGTTCCCCGCTGTCACCGGTGAATCCACAGTAGTAAGCCATAGCAAGGACTAAAATGCCTCTTTTTCATGTCTACCCTGCTAGAAATCAATGCAGCTTATAAATGATGTAATCCGTAATTTAGTTTTATTCAGGTGGCCAGGCGGATGGCTTTGATTTTGTTGGGTGGCTGTTGACAGATGGAACAGAGAGGCAGCCCAGTCAGTCTGCTTTCTCATGTGTTTTACTTTCCTTATCGGTTGCACCTAATACCGTACTAATGAGGCGCATACAATGTACTTTAGCTGGTTTTGTGCTTTCCTCCGGTATCTCTATAACGGAACTCGTATACTTCTGCTGCGAAGACTAACAATGCTGCTTAGTGTTAGAGGCCTTAAGCGCATGTCACGTTCAACAAATGTCTGGGCTGTGCGAGTCGTGTCGGTGTGTCGGTCCCATTGCCTCAGCATTTTATGCAAACGTTGTCCCGAGGACTAAATACAGAGGAGTCTGACGACAAAAGGACAGAGTTCTGTGTTTAAGCCAGTTGCGCAACACCGCGTCGGTCTTCCTTTCTAAAAGGCTTCGCTATGCTGCTATTTGAGACTATTTCGTTCCGGGATACAGGCCGCGTTTGTTAAAGTTTACCCATCTGCTTTCAGTCCGCGCCTCGCCCTAGCTCGCCAGACACCTGCGCCCCCGCCTTGTGCAGAGGGTGCCGCGGGGAAGGTGCCTGCGTGGGCCCCGCGCCTGCGGAAGCTGTGCCTGCAGCGGTGCTTCAGGACAACGAAATACACCGTGCTGGGCACTTACTTAAAAAAACCCCAAAATCTGCCAAAAGAAGGTGGTTATTTCCCTCCCAGTTCAGGCCCTTCCCCCGAGGGTGGCTGTTCAGAGGGGTTCCTGCCCTCCCAGGCGCCAAAAGGGGCCTCGCCCGGGCACCCGGGGGACAAGCCTGGGGGTGTGCCCGGGGCAGCCGGGCAGCGCCTTTGTACCGGCCCTTCAGACCGGGCCCCCGGGCAACGGCTGTCAGGAAGCCCCAAGCCGCCGGCGCGCCGTGCTGCGCTGGACGGGCGGGAGGGCGGCTCCCCCGTGCCCGGGCGCACGGCCCGCGGGCAACAGCCTCAACCTGCGCGACTTCTTCCGCGTTGGTGTGGCGGGGCCGGGGCGGGCGGGAGCCGCTCGCCCCTCGGCCGCCCTCCGCGCCGCTAACGGCCGCTAACGGCGGCGGCGCCCCCGCCCGCCACGGAAGATGGCGGAGGGCGCCGCGGGGCGGGGCGGGGCGGTGGCGCGCGCCCGTCCGTCCGTCCGTCCCGGCAGGCCGCGCGGCGGCGCATGCGCGGGGCGGCGGGCGGCAGCGATGGCGTCGGGGTGCCGGATCGGGCCGTCCGTCCTCAACAGCGACCTGGCGGCGCTGGGCGCCGAGTGCAGCCGCATGCTGGACTGCGGCGCCGACTACCTCCACCTGGATGTAATGGACGGGTAACGGCCGGGGGCGGGCGGGGCCGGGCCGGGGGCGCGGGGGGCGGCCGCCCCGGGGGTGCGGGCGGGCGGGCGGCCTGCCCCGCCCCGCCCGGCCGGGTGTAACCTGCGGGCGGGCGCGTCTCTCTCTTCGGCCCCAAGACACTTCGTCCCGAACATCACCTTCGGCCACCCCGTCGTGGAGAGCCTGCGCAAGCGGCTGGGCCAGGAGCCCTTCTTCGGTAAGGGGGCGGGCGGCTGCCCGGGGCGGCCGGGGGGCGGCCGGGCGGGACACGGGCCGCGCTGTCGGGGGGCTGCGGGAGCGGCTGCGGCCGGCCCCTGCGCTCGCCGCCCGCCCGGTAGCGGGGCACGGCCCGGGCCGGCCTGCGCTGCGGCCGCGCTCGCTGAGGGCTCTCGGCTCTGCTCCCCTCTTCCAGACATGCACATGATGGTTGCCAGCCCGGAGCAGTGGGTGAAACCAATGGCTGTCGCTGGCGCAAACCAATACACCTTTCATCTAGAAGCTACGGACAATCCGGGGGCGCTGATAAAAGACATTCGGGAGAATGGGATGAAGGTGAGGCGAGCGTAGGCTTGGCGTAGCGCGCTGCACTCGGCTTAACCAACCGCCGTGTTTCTGGCAACGAAAAGCCCATCGCTGCCGTCGCGGGTGGTCAGAGCTTGGCGCGTGCAGCCCTAACGCGCTTTGTGCACAAAGCCGGTCTTTGGCTTTAGTTTAAGAACATCGGGACTCTTTATTTGAAGCAGCCTGTTCTTACTGCACTTACACCGACTCCTAATTATTTCCCTAGGAGGTTGTACCCAGCTCAAGCCGATCTTGCCGCGGTTGTGTCATCCTAAGGTGCACTTGGATTTGTCTTGCCTCTCCTGCAGGTTGGCTTGGCGATCAAGCCTGGCACTACAGTTGAACACTTGGCACCTTGGGCCAATCAGATAGACATGGCTTTGGTGATGACGGTAGAACCTGGATTTGGAGGGCAGAAATTTATGGAAGACATGATGCCAAAGGTAAACTAAGTTTCTCTTTCCTTATTTATTGAGCTTAAAGCTAACTAACAGTATGGGCTGTAGTGGTGAAATGAATAAACCTTGCCTGGGTGTGTAAGAAGCTGGATGTAGCTGTAGCAGCCAAGCGTGGATCTCAGCGCCGGCCCTTTTGTACCGTTTCTCAGGTTCAGTGGCTGAGGACACAGTTTCCCTCGCTGGATATTGAGGTGGATGGAGGAGTTGGGCCTGACACCATCCATAAGTGCGCAGAGGTAAGAGGCTGAAGCGGAGCAGCATTCTCAGTCGCTGTGCTAAGAGACTTAATCGTCCCTCGGAAAATAAAGCTTAGGAAGAATCACATTTTGACCGTTGAGTTTTCAGAGGGAACAGCAAAGCACACTTAATATCAAAATCTACTTGAGGTCTAATCTTGCGCCTTTTTTAGTAGTGGCTACCAAAGCCTCCCTGAGCTAGAGACGTTGTTTGTTTCTTGTATGTTCGGGGAAATAGGAGCAATGATGAAGAAATGACCTATTTGGGGAAGAGCTGTCTGTTCTGAACTTGATTTGTGGTTGTAGTTGGAGGTATGCTACCTGTGTCCCAGAAATAGCCCTTGTTTGCCCGCCAGCCTAGAATTCACTACCTCCTTACGTGTTTTACAGCAAGAAAACTCTGTAAGAAAGAAGTGGATCTGTTCCGTGTTATTGAGTGGGTGTTTAATGTCTTTCAGGCAGGTGCAAATATGATTGTATCTGGCAGTGCTATTATGAAGAGCGCAGATCCAAGATCTGTGATCAATCTGCTAAGGAATGTGTGTTCAGAAGCAGCTCAAAAGCGCTGTCTGGATCGATGAGACCTACCCAAGCAGTGTTCAAGAAGGCTCTGTGTGTGCAGGAGAACCCTTGTTTCTCGTGCGTAAGGGAGGGCTGGATGAACATTAATTACGGAAACTTGTTGCTGCTGAACAGAGGAGTCGTTCCTTCGCTGCAATGAAGCAAGCAGCAGTGAAAAACATTCTGCCTGTCTTTCAGGGTTGGAAATGCAATGGTTTGAACCTGTCTCTTGATTCTGTGGAGGCTAATTTTATGGCACAACCTATAATGCTGACTGGATTGAACGAAACTGCAGTCAGTTTTTTGCTTGCTAGAAGAGTGTAGCATCACCACAAGCAATCTCTCTTGTGGAAGACTCTAATCAAACTGCCTTCTGCTGTCTGTATTTTGTCATTTGATCTGTGCATTCCTACAAAACTTTTTCCAATATCTGCATTAAACACCCCTCCCTTGGTGTGGTAAGTCTCCTTTAAGCTGACTGTCAAAAATGAGTGGTTTTGGGAGTAAGTTTGGGGAAAATGCAGTTTAAGAGGGCTAAAAAAAATCCCATGGATGCTAGAATTGTTCTTATGTTTTGCTTTTACTCCACAGAAGTACTTGATCTGCATAAGTCAAGCATCAGACAAGTCAGTGTACCGTCTTTACCAGGTCACAGACTGGGACAGATCTTCTCATTTACCTTTCTAATAGCCAGTTAAGACAGCTGTGTCTGAAATTCCTGGAGGTGGTGGGATTTCACAGAAGAATGTTGCTTTAAAACCCTACAGATAGTTAAAAAACTTTATCTTGACCCACAGCCTCCTTGGTTTGTACATATGCCTAAGTAAACCATTAAGATAGTGACATACAGGAGTGTTACCTACTGAAGTGATTTCAGTGTATGTAGGCTGAAGCGCACTGCATGGAGATGGCGCTGTAAAAACAGCTAACGTGCCTCTTCGCTATGAAGCCAAAAAAGTTCTTGTGCCTTCAGTTTGCTTGTACCGACTTCACAGCCTGGCCTGTTTGGGCGTGTGAAAGGCGAGAGTTACAACCCACTAGAGGAAGACCCGAGCAGGTCAGTTTAGCTAGACCTGCCTCCCGTGGCTCTTAATTAGTATTGCCGACTCCTTTAATATTGCATGGTATTCTGCATGGTATTTTTCCCTTTAAGTTGTAATTACAGAAGGGTTGCGAGCAGTCTGCTGCCCCAGGGGAACAGCCAGAAGGCTCAACAGCTGCAGCCAGTCCATTTCCACAAGCCCAGAGTCAGATCTGTTGTCCCTGCAGCAAAGCCAGGCACGTGTCACCTACCAAATGCTGAGGCAGGGCTAGAGCTGATGCACCCCCTTCTTCTAAGTGCAGGACCTGCGAGGTGTCCCACAGACGGGCCTCTGCTCGGCGGCTGCAGAAGGAGACAGCTGTGGTACAGCGTGGGTCACCGCCACTGTTAAGTAGGAGGAGCTAGGGCTAGTTCAAACAATCTAGACAAGCTTCTGAAATGGCTAAACTACTACTTTTTCCTGTGTGGTTAATTGTGGTTTAGGTGAACAAATGTCTTTGCTTCCTGTTTCCACTTGAAACCCCATTTGAAAACTAGCAAAAGAAAAATGGAGTCAGCTGGACCTACTGCACTGAAGACATCTTTCAGAAGAGGTTTGCCAAAAGAAAGCTCGGCTAGGAAAGGTAATAGTCCAAATGGCTGTTAGGTGTGTTAAAGCAGCCTATTCGTACTTCTGGAAAGAACCTGTGTAGAGTCTAATATGCACAGTGTGTGTAGAGCGTGCATAGAGAAACAGTCACGGCTCTGGTATCTAAAATGCAGCCACAAACGGGCTGTGAAAATGTTAGTTTAGGATTTGGGAGTGTGGCTTTTTGTGCTGTTCAAAGCAGCAGGACAACAGCTGTAGTATCCTTGCCTCCTGCAGTTGACCTTACGCTGGTTTGAAAGGGTAATCAAACTATTTCTGCCTTTTTTTTTTTTTTTTTCTAATTTGGGGGGAAGGAGGGATGTCCCAAAGTCATGCTAGTTAACTGATGGTACTATGCTTTGTTCTGAGCACGGAACCATACGGTATGTTTTCTTTCACAGGTTGTAGTCACTTTTGTCATTGTTTTAAATCTGGTGGTTTGCACTTCCACTGACTCTCGGGTTAAGAGTGTTGTGGGAGAGAGAAATTACACAGTAAAATTACTCCATTGCTTCTTTCCATCTAAATCCCACCCAGGTGGGTTTATGCAGCTGGCTACTACTGCAGCTGGCTACTATTGCAGCAGCTTTTTTTTTTTTACACATCTAAGGTTAAATCTATTAGTGACCGCAGAGCATCCATAGAAGTAACAGGCATGATACTTGTTCTTTTAATGCTTAAGACTGTTCTAGTTTCTTGCCTTTCTACACTAACAGAAGTAACCTGTTAGGCTCTAGGCCTGTCCTCCTGTACTCAGTAACGTAACCCCATAGTGGAAGCGCCACAGCCACAGGACTGGAACCAAACACCGACATGAAAACCGAAAGAGCTGCTTGCATGGTATCCGCGGGGCCAAATAAACCCCAGGACTGTTAGATGTTGCAATACTCTGATAAAGCAAAGTTTCAGCAACAAGGGAGAGCGCAGTCTGGTTGATACTACGTCACATGGTCTAGAGCGCTCCAGGGTGATCTGACAGAGCAAAGGCTCTGTCTGCACTGGAAAACAGGACAAAAGACACTGATATAGCAGAGTAAAGCTGGGCTTGGACATGTCCTCCACAGGGCGGTACAGCGCACATCCCTGAGCAAGATTAAAAAAGTGCAGGAGACACACACAGAGTTCAATTTTAATAGGGCTTAGAAGTTTGTATTTGTACTTACAGTCCATTAAGGTCCTGGATGCAGAGATGAAGCGTTTTAACCCTCATAGCAGCAGGGAGCAGGACATAAGTGGCCTTAAAACATGTCTCAGTTGAAAATGGTGAACAAAGCGCAAGGGAAATGGCCACCTTTGTGAAGCTGCAACAGCCCAGTTTCATGCGTGGGGGCCTTGCTGCATTATGTTTAAGTTGGTATTTCACAGTCAGCCTTTGTAGTACCTTCAGCCATAACATTAGGAGCAGTGCTGACAGCTGTTTTCATAGCTTAACAGCCAAAAGACAAACAGGTTGGTTGTGGGTTTTTTTTTTTCTTTCCTGTTGTTTAAAACTTTGAAAAGGAAAGAAAACAAGCAGGGGTTTCTTACACATTTTATGGCTTCAAGCATGAATGTGGCTCTGAGCTCTCGGCCTGCTCCCACCACCAGCAGCTTCCTCACGACTCCTACAGTCATGCAAAAACCCTGTCTCGAGGTGGGAGTCCAGCTCTGCAGGCAATAAACAGGAGTACTAGTGCCAATTCCAGCTGCATGCAGCACAGGGAAAGATGAAAGGAGGGGGCTGGTCCTGCGACCACGTTCAGTTAAGCAAGTTTTCTAACCTTGTCCCAGTAGTGAAATGGGGCTGCTGAAAAAATTGGGTGCCTCACTGGCTGAAGCAAAGACGCACAGAGTAGACAGAGGGCAGGGCACAGCACCTGGTCTGCTGCAAGAAGGTGGCAAACAATTAGAGGTGCTGTGGGTGAGGACTGAAAAGCATCTCGCTTGACATGCACACAGAGCGTTCCCCATCTGCCCCTGCCAGAGGAAGGGCTGCTGGAAGTAGGCAGGTGACATGAGAAAAGCAAATGCAACCTGTTCTTGGCCACCCCTCCCCACTGGCCTTTGCCTGCCACCCTGGCACGTGCCGCTCGCCTGATGGCAGAAACCTGCGCACCACTAACACTTGGCGAGCAGCCCTGTGGCGGGAGCATGGGGAGGAAGAAGCATGGGAGGAAGAAATGCTCTGGCACAGTTCTCTGGCCACGCAGTCGCTCAGGCAGCTCTGTGTGTGAAGGCAGTTGCAGTTTGCTGTTGCAGGTCTAGCCAGCTGAGAGGCAGATGTTAGAGAAGAGACTTCTGACAGTGGTGGGGTGGGGTTATGACCAAATAGATGTTTTTATAGTTTTCCCAGGGATTTTTTTTCAGTCTCCTGGCTGCCCGGCCTTTCTTTGGCTAGCCTTTTTATTGCTGCCTTGTGAGGCACTAGCTGGTTCCCACAATGGCTGACAAGAACATCTAAAGAGGGGACAAAGAAAATGTGCTTCCCCTTGCTCGTGTGATAACCTGGCAAGGTAACAAGCAGCTGCTTTAGGCCAGCACACTGGAGGCTGACCCAAAAGCAACACAAAGGTTCAACAAGACACCACAGCTGGGAACTGAGCAGCAGTGCAGGAACAGCTTTACAGTCCACCAGGCCGACCAAACTTGGTTAATCCAGCTCCTTTTGCACAGGTTTTGTTGGCCTCATTCTAACACCCTTCCCTTTCCTTCCCACCCCCCAATCTAGAAAAACACTCTCCTCTTGCTCCTTCCTGTAAAATGCTGGATTGCATTTCCATTTCCTGACAGCACCTTCAGGACACGTAAGGCAGCTAGCTGGCTGGTTTACTTGGTCTGTCCCATCTCTTAAATTGCAGAAACTCCTCGTACTGCCCCAGGGATCAGACAGAGCAGGAAGCCCTGACCTTACAACAAAGCTTGGTGAGAGCTGGTCGGATCAGACATCTTAATGAATGGATACGGGTATGGAAAAGACCTGCAAAGCATTTGAGACATGTAACTTTCAGAAACCTTTTCCCAGCAGCAGATGCACATGCAGGACAAGAGAGAGGGAAAAATCCACCTCTGTATTCGGACGCAGGGGGCCCTTAGCCTCATAGCACCAGCGCAGCTTCAGTACGACAGCAAAGCTTAGTGCCGCTGCCACTTCAGTGTGTTTGCAAAGCCGTTCTTGGGCCAAGCAGGTCTCTGTGCCAAGAGGAAGCGTTACTGCTATTTTTTCACTTCTAAAAGGCCATCAAATTCAGACTATATACAACATATATAGAAATAACTTTTAATTAAAAAACCAACCTTGCTTCAAAGATTATTGTATCAGACATTGAGGCAAGATTCAAGTTTAAGACAAACCAGTGTTAAAAAAAGTGTTTAAAAAAATAATCAGAATGTGCAATAAACTACAATGTAGCAATAGGTTGTAGTGTTGAAACTTTACTGAACTGTTTTCAGATGCCCAGTGTATAATTCCTGTCATTTTGACCAAAAAAAAAAAAAAAAAAGACACACTAAAACTGGGTCATCTGTCCAGTGCCATTCCAGATATTACACATGGAAGAAAATTTTGCACAAAACCAGAGACTCCTATAAAACTGCCTTCAACTGTCCTACACAGAAAAACTTCCTGTTGATGGATTATACCTACATTCAATGTTTAATCTTTGTTAATACCTCTTGATATTGCAGATACATTCCAAATGATGCTATTTAGATGCAAGTTTAAACAACTTGCTTTTGTTTCCTCACTGTGAACTCACTGGGAAATGAAAAATCTATCCAGAATCGCAATGGAAAGCTTTGGGGCTTTTTTCTTTATTGGTCTTCTAGACACCAATCATCTTTTCCTTTTCAGCTAGTCACCAAATGTTGGCATACTTACGAGACTCTGACAAGGCACTGTACAGAAATTTGAACAAGACTTTGTCTTTAACATATTCAAGCAAAATACTATGAGCCTCATGAACTACTGAAGGACTGAGGAAGTAAGATGACCCAAAACACAATGTTCAAAGAGCTGTGTCACTGATTTGACTCGGCTCCTCTTCCCTTCCATTTCTCTATAACCACACGACTGAGCAGAAACCCTACTTTCTGAGTAGCAGATATATCGACTATTGAAATGCAGTGGTCTATTTCTATCTTATTGCTTGAGGACATCTATATGAAACATGCCCTGGCACTACTGAGAGCGGAGTACAGATTTTAAGCTAGATGCAAGGCTTCCAGAACACCTGCTTTGGAACTGCTGGTTCTCACCTACCCTTATCTTACGCATGGGTTACACACATGCATTTAGAGAGGCAGATTTTTGCCCCATGGTCATGCCACACAGGAAAATAATCTGAGGCTATCGCTTCTCCCCACTATTTTTTCAAGTAGTTTTTCTGTGTTCAGTTGAAGTTGTTGGTTAAGGTAGACAGCATATCCTGCTGCACCATAATCCACCAGAACCAGAAATGCATTTGAAAACAAACAAAACAGAAAAAGGATGATTATTAACAAATGTGGCAATAGGACAACAGAAAGTGAATGGTGCCAGCAATTTATGTGCGCCCACTCCCAACACTGGGAATATTAGACTTCCAGCTTGAAATAATTACTTTCTCTTGGGGTTCAGGAAGAAGAAAGTGTTGTCTTTGGGATTTATCCTGCCTGTTACAAAGCAAGAAAGAAAATATATTATATGCAGCTAACGTACAGGTTTTGAATTGTGCTGTCATATGCTGTGTGAACAAGAGAGATTTTACCTTACACTTTTCTCCACCTTAATTGGCTTTCTTAATGAACGACATTATTCCCTGTCACCTTTGTTTTCTTGTATTGTTGATTCCCAGACAAACATTTTCACAGTCTTCTGACTCTTCGGTAGATTGTTTTCTTGGTGGATGGCCATTGTCTGGCAAACCAATGGGTGTGCATGAAGTACAGAGAGAGTCGCTGGGAAAAGCTGCACTTGACATTTCAGTCTGATTTGTTTTTTGATCTTGGCACAGTAAAGCTTCTACCTCTTCATCTTTTAGTGGAAAAACTCGAAGTTCCCACGGCCCAGACTGAAAGGAATCAGAAGGGTAGGAGTGAGGGTGGAAAAAGAGAAAAGAGGGGAAAAAGGGATTTCAGTTGAGTCCGAACTGATTAGCTATGTGCAGAATGATCTGCTATCAAGTAACAAATGAGTGTCTTTCTTTACAATGTTTGCAGGGCTCTTCAGATAAAGAATACAACACTGCTAGGCACCACCTGTTAATGTAAGCTGGCTTCATACAGGTTTGAACTATAACAGAGCTGCAGCTGAACAGGCTCAGTACAGGAAGGGAGAACCTCTTTTCCGTGGTGCCAGACCATCAGGATACCTGACCCCATAACCATCAGCCCCATCTGGAACCCTAGCCACCACCCCGAGACAAGATCTGTCATCCCTGAACCCAGGCCTGCCATACTCGCCTCTAAAACACATGCTGCATGTGCTGAGTGGTGAAATTTTTACCTGTTGACAAATCTTGGGCTTAATTCATAAAGCACAGCAATCTAGTTCTAAACAGGAGTGCTACTGCAGTCTGTAGACTAGGGCGACAGCCTGAGATTCTGATCAGTGAGACAGGAGGACGTGTTCAGGTTCTTCGTTTTAGGTTAAGAGATAGTGGTCACTGAAGACCTGACCAGACCCGGAAGCTATTGGAAGCACCCACCTTCACTTCCTGGCTCTCCCTGCAGGGTTGCGCAATCCCTGAACAAACAGAGCTGTGGGCTTCCGAAGTCAAGTCGGGAACAGGTTCAGCAGCGCAATGCAGCGAGGCACAGGAGCTGCCGTGGTGGTCCTTCTGCACCGAATCTTGGCTGTGTCGTCCGTCAGCATTTTTGCTGTAAGATCTATGCAGGATAAGAGACGAGTCTTAAGAGCTACCCCCTGCCCTTTCACATCACTGGGAACAGTCTAGATTTTCTTTTCAAAGCGTCCAGTTTCTCCATACGTGCCACCTACATTCTACTTATTTAAATCAAAAGAGCAGATGAAAACACACATGGTTCTTGACAACCTCATTGTCACAAGCCAAAGCAAAGAGTGCTATGTGGAGGAGCTAACTGGATAAAACAGGGCTGCAACAGGCACACTCTAGCTGCAGAACAGCTGGTGGCTGGTCCCACTCCTGCACCTTGCTCCACATGCTCACCAAAACAGTGATTTTGGACAGAAGTCAGTGAGCCGGGGGCTGTTCCCACTCAGGGGAACATGGCATCATTCGCAGGAGTCTGTGGAGTCCAAACTGCACTGTCAGCAGGCTGTGCCAATGTAACTCGAGAAGAAGCAGCAGGTTCTTGGGCTCCCCCTTTCCACCTCTGCTCGCTTGTGTCTACAAGCATATGATAAATAGCAGAAAAAGTACTTATAAGATGCTTTTTGTCCTGGCAGAATCTGAAGTGATTTATGGGAATCATTTTCCCAGAGCCAAATTGCAGATACAGCTTTATGATGTTTGCTCTTACATGTACTACTTTTTGCAAGACTTTTAGGGGTTATATTTAATTCTGATGAGTTTTGCACCAGACAGCAAGCCTGGGATAATTAAACTTTTTCACACAATGACTTTTTTAAGCATAAGGTCCCTGGCACAGCCCAGGACCCTTCAGTAACACGTCTCTGAATGCAGAGGACTTTCATCTAAGTCAGGTGAGTGAAGAAGGGCTCACGTTACACTCGGTGGCTGAAGTCCTAATAACTGGGCGTGACACAAACTAGCAGAGCTGTGTTCAGTATGGGAGTGAGATTTTTATTCACTAATACCAGGTCACTTACATGCCAAATTTCTGTAAGTATGCATGCTTCAGAACCGCACGGCCTTCCCTTTCCAGCCACAAAACCAAACATACCTGGTACTGTCCCTGATGAGTTAATTAATGAGTGCCCTCATTTTCAAAGTTCTCTGTGACAGCATTTCTGAGATTGCTGCACCAACAACCGACACCAGTGGTTCAATAGGAATGCTCTTATCAAAGTCAGTACACCTGCCTGCTATTCCTTCTGGGCCAGCGGCTCTGCTCCCACAGCGACCACCTTGCTCTCTCTCTTTTTTCATACTTTGTATGACGTAAGGAAAAAACTTCATCTGACAGATCTTCTATCTGTAACGAGATACAGGGATAGCTGCTGCCATAATTATGAACATCACTAGACACAAAGGCAACCAGTATTATATATAATTCTGCAAAGGTCTGTTCACCAAACAAGAGGAGGCAACACAACGCATGCTTGCGGTATAAAGTCACATCAAAATACATGCATTCAGCTTACACTCTCACTAGAGCTCTAGTATATGGGATGCTGTCACTTTCACTTTATTTCTTTACGTGTCTGTGGTTGATCTGAATGGATATAGACATTATACCCCCCATGCAACTAACACATTTTTCTCTATGGTGAGAGGCAGAAAATTGAGAGGACAAGTATTCATTTGCAAATCAAGGCAGCATTAAAAGCACGTAATAAAGACAAGCAAAAATTCCAGCAGTTTCCAGAGACTGCTTTAGGAGGAGGCTGGGAGGCAGCAGGATTTACCAGGTGCTCTTTTAAGCAGGGAGAAATAGGTCTGAGATCACCAAGGACTTCGATAGTTCCACAATGAGAGGAACTCAGCAAACCTGAGGTGCTGCATTCCTAGTACAAAACCAAGCAGAAAATGGGTTCTGCTTTGAAGAGACTATTTCTTAGCAAATGATTTGCATGACCCCAGTACAGCTTAAAAACGGCCCTAATGTTGAGTACTTGAACTGCTCATAGTCAAACAAGAGCCTGCTTTTTAGGTAAAACTCCTCAGCTGTAGCTATCACATCTGACCTTCACTTGGAAAGAGCCATCTTCATTTTTCCATTGGCAGCACACCAAGAAGTTTGCTCCTTGGACACGGCTGGGCGAGGAGCACTTTGCTGCCCTTCCCCCTCACTCCCCAGATGGCGGGGCGAGCTCTTGGCTGGACCCCTCCAGCACAGCTCAAAATTATTTCAAAGTGCTCCAAATCATTCAACCTCTTCAAAGTTCACCTAAAAAGCTGAGGTTGGCGAGAGCATTCAAGTGCTGCAGCCATGGATCTTATGCCAGCCGCTCCCAACTGAAAAGCAGAGAAATTCTAGGCAATAACAATTCCTGGTCATAGAAGCTGTGAAGTTGCACTGCCAGATCAGTCCTGGACAAGAATTATACCAATAATCAGGGGGTCATGGAAAATAAATTGAATTTTTTCTATAAAGCAAAATCCTCAGTGGTGTTATACAAGTAACACCATTTATCCTCCGAGACCGATAAAATACAGAACTAAATGCAGAGTCCTCACTGCAGTGCCAGACACGAGCCATACGATATAGGTTACATTGTCAGCTGTCCACGCCAGACAACTATTGGCCCTGAGGTTTTCTGCAGAAGCCATTCTTTGCATCAAGTCTTGCAGCACTGCAAGTTCATGACCATTATGGGTACAAATGCAAAGTATTACAATGCATTTATGCTGCTGTAAGCATTCCTGGTAGTGGCACTCGGGCACATTTCCAACCTAGGTGGCTGGTCATGAACTACAGCCCCACAACGAAATTTAACTGGGCCAGTGAAAAGGATCCCAAAGACTTCAGTGTGATCTGAAACGGCCACACGACCTGCTTGCTAAAACTGTAGCTGCCCAGCTCCTCCTCAGCCCAGCACTCAACAGGAACCTTCAGACAAACAGGCTTGCTTTGTTTGCCCATCTCATGACTGCTTTTTGAAGACTCTTCATTGCTTTTATTTATTTATGTTAAACACAAACCACTTTGTTAGCTGCTGGTTTCCTTTCATGCAAGCCAACTTAATGGGTTTCCTCCTCTCTCTGGAATTCACCAGCTCTGTCACTTGGATGGCATTGGTACAGGGCTGCATCTCAGTTCAGATTCTGTCTTTCCAAGGTCAATGATGTATAGCGTGAAAGTGAGAATTTTATGAACTACAAAAGTGCTATTCCCTCAGGGAAAATTCAGGATTTTTCTGTGTGCTCAGATTTCCTTTGAAGTGGAAACAAAAGATAATTTTGAAAGAAAAACTTAAGACTTTGAAAATACTTTTCTTAGCAAATTGCCAAAACTTTTCATGCTGGGAAGAAACTTCATTTTTAACAAGCTTCCTTTCAAAAATCAAAGTCCACATTCCTCTCCAAGAGGAGAGTTTTGAAAAATACAGAAATAAGCCTTACTGTTCCTTTCCCATAGCTGATGATAGCACATTTAACTACTTGTTCATTTAAAATGCGTTTTACCCTATTCCATTGAAGACTAACTAGTAATACATTCTCTTACTGAAAAATTATTCTTTGTTCTATGGATAAAATCACATTACATCAGCATAAAAGGTCTCTACTTGGTTCAGTGCAGCCTCTGCCCCTCTCCAACTTTGTAACACTTTATATATTTCCTCCACCAACTTTAGGTTAATTTAAAGTTGCTATAACTGGAGAAATTTGCTATTCCCCACTCCCCCCCCCCAGGTTAGTTTGAAAAAGGACAAAAGAACTGTCATTGCTCAGTGGATGGATCTGGCAGTGATGTTGAGAGAAAAGACTATTAGGAAGGCCTGTTTGTGAGGCATGTCTAATGATTTCACTCAAAGAAAAAGACTTAAAGCAAACTAAGATTTGGATCCCCCCATCCCATCTAGTTAAGCTACAAGACACTGTGCACCAGGAATATTTCTGAAAGGTTCTCAAAACAACAAAGTCTGTGTTTCAGTCTTTGGCTTCACAGGAAACACTGAGTCATAAGCCATGAAAACACTTATGCAAAACTAATTACACACAGAATTATTCCGAAGTTTTTGTCATTACTAAAACAAGTACAAAATAAACTTGAACATTACTTTACAACCATGCCTTGCCAGAAACTCCAACCTGGACAAAACGAATTAAAACCAAAATAAAACAGGAAAACCCATGCCACACCCTCCCATGCCTTAAAGCAGTAACAGACTGCTAATTCATACATGCAAACCAGGAAACTCAGAAGCTCTATTTCCAAAAACTAAGTATTTTTAGAGCAAGTAATAGAGCAGACATAGATAGTAGATTAACTTTTGCATTGCCCAGCTGTTATGTTTATCCTTGTAAGGCAAAATTTCCAAAAACAAAAATTAGGCACCCAAAAAAGGTAAGCTTTTTGTACTCAAATAAAGGCACAGTGAATAGGCCTGCTTTTCAGAAAGCACTGAGCTCCCGTCCTTGGAAGTGTGGCTCCTGTAGAACAAGACAAATTTGGGACCCTGCATTTTTTTGTAACTTGTGGAAACTTTGGGTGCAAATCTATTGCATGGATACAGGTTGTTGCATTGAAAGCCTTTAAATGAAGAAGAGAGAGAAGGGGAAAAAAAAAGAAAACCAAAAAGAAGACATCAAGTGGAAGAAATCCCTAACTGCTGGTTGACACAAGGACAGCTCCAGAAGTTTTAAATTTAGCCATGCAGAAGATAGGCAGAAAAGAAACTATTATACAGTACCACCACAGGCTGCTATGCAGTGGAACACAAATAAAAACCTTACTTTATATATAAAAGCAGAAAGTACATTTTGCCCTCTCTTGTCCTTCACAAATGATCTACTGAAGCTTGCCTTGATTTCAGTACAAGGAACAATTTCAAGAGCATCAGAGTGAGTGCAGAACATGCAAAAAGGTAATGCTGCTGTTTTCTCACGTCTTTTTTCAAGCTTATTCAGTAACAAATCTAACTCGGCCTAAAACCTAAAGCAAGGAAGTGGAAGGATTATGATCAGACAACCACCTTTTTTCAGTACTCTGAAAAACATCCAAACCAATTAACTCAATCCCAAAAGAACAGGGGAAAATTGGCAAAGGACGATTTAGACAAACAAGATCTTTAGCATTTTTCTCTTGTCTGACATCTCTCCTCTCTCATTCTACCCAGCAGCTGACAGACAATACAGAAGCAGTGGACCACAGCAGGAGGCAAAGCTGCTTTATTGTTAACTCAAGTTATTTCCTGGCCAAAGGATGAATCATACGGGATCAACTAGTCATGCCAAATACAAACATACTGGGAGGGCTACTAAACGAGCGATTAGCCCATGAACTTCACAGAGAGACACCTTGAAGTCCATTCAGCAAAATACGCTAAAAGTACATGAGACAAGTCATCTGTATGGGATCTGAAATCTAAACAAGAAATCCAGAGTCCTCCAAGCAAGTCTCTTAAAGCCCTGAAGGCAAATCACTGTTGAAATTCTCCCCCCCCCCCGCCCCCCCGATACCAGGACAGAGAGGAATGAACAGTAGGTTCTCAAGGGACAGTGTGCCCTTGCTGCCTTATTAGTTATTCTCCAAATGGTTTAATTAAATATCCTTGCAGGAGAGTTCTCCTGTGTATGTAGTTTGACCTTCTCACTACAAAAGAAGATCAGGCGTATTTCCTGCTAGCAGAGACGGTACCAAAACAAAAGGCAGTGGTGGAGGTGACATAAATCTGACCACCAGATTTCACAAGAATTTCTCAAGTGCATGAGAAAAAGCAGAGCCAGAGTAAGTTTTTCTCTTCCTTCCAACCCAAGAGTATGGTGCCAAATGAGTGTAACTGCACCAGGTAGGGAGCTGAGACCATGATGCCCTCTGAAAGGAAAGGTTCATTTCCATGGAGCAGGCAGCTACAGACCTAGTAAAACTCTGAGGAAGCTAGCGCCTTTGTGGAGAGTGTATTTTCTACCCCAAGGGAGTGGCATAATGATTTGTTTACTGTGTTCAGCATAACCTTCTGTACTGCTACCCAAATGCAATCTTTTTCTACTACTAAGGCACTTAAACCCTAGTTGTAGAGACTCTCTGAAAAAGGAGCTCAAGAACAGATACTGTGGATGAAGGTACAAATACAAGTCCTACATTACAACAGTCAATAGCGGCCTGTAGCAGAGATTGGAGGGAGACTGGAGATGTCCAACACACAGCAAAACTGGCAGGTTTCTGGAAAAGGGGCCACAAAAAGATCGGAAGGACAGAAAACCAGTCTGGAGATCAGACCTGTTGGTACGTTCACACTGGGGTTAGGAAATGCCTTGAACCCCTGATTAGGGGAGAAAGGAACCCCCAGCTGCAAAGTCCACAGACGTTCCCTGGAAGAAAAAGGTAGATTCTTACGTCTGGAGGAAGCAACAGTAGCACATGATGTGCAAACTTAGCTCAACAGGCAAGCAGGAAATGCTGAAGGTTACCTTGTTCCTGACAAAGCAGAAAGAAGAAAAGTTTGCTCCCAACAGGAGGGTTGCAGGAAAACGAACACTGAGAAGAAAACTGAGGGAACCTGCTGGGCCCACAGGCAAAATGCCAAATTACCTCCTGAAGAGCAACAGGCCATGGAAACTGGCCATGAAAGAAGAGGATGAGAGAGAACAGACATTGTAGCACAGGTAGCCCCGACGAGACAGTCACACTGGGAGAGCCAGCATCACAGTGCCCAGGAGCAGGGGAGGCAGAGGCCTGACCAAAGGGAGCCTTTGGAGCACGGACTGTGCGGACAGCAAGGGACAGAAGAGCCAAATGAGCAAGTGAACAATGGTTATTCATGGAGATACTCACATTTCTGTCATGCACCACAGGGTCGAGTAGGTTGGGATAAGACACATTTTCACAATCCGATACTTAATATTTTATTTTTGAAATTTGAAACTTACCAGGATTTGCATGAAGTCAGTGACTTTGGAAAATATATACGATTATCCCAATTATATCTAGTTTAATTAAAAACTGTTAGTTTAATTAAAATACAGCCTACCTCTTCTTCATCTGTATGAGATCTTTCTAAAGGTTGAAATTCAACAACTCTCCAGCTAGAAATGAGACAAGGAAAGTCAAATTAATTTACCTAAATGCTGTTTCATTATGCTGTTAGTTACTTCTTCTCCAACACTGCTTGTGCTTCAAGATTTCTTTCAAATAAAATAATTTCAAATTTAAGACGCCCAAAATTTAGATTTTCCTTTCCCAACCCAATATCTAACCTTTCCTTTTCCCAACACAGCCTTTAATATATTCAATAGAGTCTTAATAATATTTTTCTCTTTAAAGACAATATAAAAGCAAATACAAATTACAGATTTAAAATGTGGAACAACTGTATTTAGCTATTTCAGGCAATTTGCTAGTAAGCCACTGAATTACAGCACAGAAGATCAATTAGCCTGTTTTAGTAATCTAAAGATGTTCCTTTTCAAAAAAAAAAAAAAAAAAAAAGAAGTCTCTAGAATCATGGATTCATGGATTCTAGGTTTACACTGTATCGAAAAAATTAAGCTTCTTCTACTGTATCAGAATGGATAAATTTTAAAAATATATGCTTAAACCATTTTGATCTAATTCACTGAAAATAGTTAACTATTTTGTTATGAACCATAACACACAAAAAAGACAGCAACCTCCAAATAACTGTTCAGAGCGTGTCAGCCTAATGGCACATTTAAGGCCATGAATATCACTACAATTAAGATGATATAAACCCACTTCTATTTTTAGCCAGTCTGTGCATCTGCCACCTCCCTGTATCAGACTATTTCCCTTGTGCTATCAGCTGTCCAGTCTTCCCAGCACTCCAGTCACACAAATTGAAGTGCACAGAAAAAAAAACCCTGAGCGCATGAAAAGATCATCCTAATATTATAAAATTATCTAACTACACGTTGACGATATTCTTAGTTAATGTTCTCATGTTAATTTTGGTGGTATCTTCTTTGCAACTGAGGAGGTCGTGAACAAACCTTGGGGTAAGGATTTCTTTGTACTGTAGTTTCTCCAACTTTGATGGTGCCACCAGCGACATTGGAATAACAATGTTGTCTATATCATAGGAGCTCTCACTTCTCAACCTCCTCCTGGTGTTATGCTGTATAATACAAGCAATACAAGAGGAGATTCATCAGCTCAAATCATAGGAACTACATGTTAGCTGAGAAACATTAGAACTGCAGGAGGAGAAAGTCTGTAACTTGAACACTTTTTCTAGTGGCTTAATGACTTCTGACTCCCCCCGCCCTGCCCCCCGATGGAATCTCAACAAAGCTTAAAACTACCTCATCTCTGAGATTTACTTCTTGCTGGCATAACTCTTACTGAAAACAGTGGCAGTTTCCCTTCCTTGCTTTCAGTTACAGTTAATTCTGAATACTTATGAGAACTTTGAAGTTAATGCTGCCTTCTTCATAATGTTCAGTCTACAAAGACAACCTTCTATAATCTACTGACCCATAACCCCAGTGGTTCTTCAGTGTGATACAATTAAGAATTCCAAAAGAATGAAGCTACATTTAGCAGTGAAGAACAGCCTACATGGAAAGTGCTTTTCTGAAAGATGTGCAAAAGACAGAAACTGAATTTCTTTGCCGTGATCATAGTAGGATTCCTGGTGGTGTTCTCTGCCCACTAGTCCATGGAACCTACATGCGTCAAAAACTGAAGTTCCTAGATTACAGGAGAAAGTTTAATTTTAAATCATGATACATTCCATATTTCAAGATCTCAATTTTTAGCTGAGCGTTAATGGAAGCAGTCTATTCTACAATGCTCATTAAGGTGTTCTTTGACAATGGTCTGCTCAAGCAAGGGAAAAAAGGAGGAGTGTGCATTGTCAAAATTCTGCGTTGGAGGTGCAGATTTAAACTCAGCTCTCCAGGAGTCACTACCAGATTGAAACGTCACGACTTGCAGAGCACCAGTATACCACTAGGCTTAGCAGAACTGTGGGACTGAAATCTGAACATTATTATGAAATTCTCAATGAATTCCAATAAAACCAAGTTTCTTTCTGCAGGGACTTTATTGAACCAGAGCTGTGCTGCTCCTCAGCAAATGTATATACCAGAGACTTTGCCTGTAGTTCTGCACATAAGGTTTTAAATAGTGAAGCTGAGAGTTAACAAATTCTGTGACTATATTTGCACCATGAGGCCATTTTATGTAGCTGCACCAAGAAAAAAGGGTCATAAGAGCCCTTGTGTAAAATGAGGAATATAAATCATAGTATATTTAATGAAATTTGGGGGAAAAAAAAAAAATGAAAGGCCCAACACCAATAAACTATACTTACACTCCAGTTATATGATCTGCAAAATTCTTTTACAAGCAAGTATCTGTTGTAGGAACACCACATACTCAATCTGGAATAAATTACTTAATGTAATCCACTTAATTCACTGTAAAAATGCTTGTACTGTAATTTAACACTAAATTAGATGTAAAAGGCATGTGTTTGTGGATTATTAATTGGCACAACTCTCTGTTGATATTTCAGTTAAGACAATGATACATTTTTGGTTTACCTGTGATGATGAAGTGCTGTGAGTGGGCCTAGACATCGCATGGACATTGGTCACGGCAGCAAAACTGCTATGGGATTCTGGTTCTGCATGTTGAAAGGAGAATGTCTCAAACCTAGCATTGTGTTCGCCTGGCACAAAAAATAATAATAAAAAAATTGCATACTGGCTGTTGTCTATTAGACTGAAGATATTTTTCCATACAGTAATAGTAAAGTCATTTCTAGAAGCCCACAGCTAACCACTTACGATTTAACAAACACTAAAAAAAGCCACCTAAATAAACGCTTGTTACTCATCCTGTCATTGTTGTTCCACAAAACTCATCTCTCTGCTTCTACGAAGGACTTCTTCTCGTGAAACCAGCTTCACATAGGAAAATCCTGCTTCTTTTTTCAGAAGCTGTCATAGACTACACACACAGCAAATGCAATCAGACTTAGAGGAACACTCCTCAGTGTTCCCTAACAGCACTTCCCTAACTGGGCTGCATCTCACTAATGTACCAGTTCACTAAGCCCTCACTGACAGTTTCTTCCTTGATAAATGATAAAACAAAACTGGCAGCAAGGGTAACAAAATTAGATTCTAGATCTCCATGTCATCCACTGCTCCAGACAAATCATAATTCTTGTTTACTCTTATTCAGTCCCAGTGTAAGCAGCTTTTAGGGGGGTTCAGAATTCAACCACCTGTGTTCTGCTTTCCTTCTACCTTAATTTCCAGTAAGGAAAGAGAACTCAGATTTAGTATACCAACTAATAAAAAGAATCAGTGTATTCCAACATGGAAAAAGAGGTAAGACTGAGCTTAAAGACTGTATTGCACAGGCTGGGTCAAGGACATGAGTTGCACAGAGCTGCCATCTCTCAGGCAGCTCTGCAACTCCCTGGTACACAGCTTTTATTTTTGGCCTTGTTCATCAGGCTGACCTTCCCCATGGATAATTTCTCCTAGACAGAGCCCAAATTAGGAATAAATATGTAGTACTACACCCGTAGCACTAATAAGCTAGAACTGCTGCTGCTGCTCACGAATACGCCACATAGCAGTTTTCTGGCATTGGCAGACTGTGATCCTCATGATAAAAGATTGGGTTTTTCTTCCATTAACTCAAAGAACTAAATACTATTGGCAGAAGACTAATTGTAACTTCAAAAGGTTTCCAGAAAGAAGTTTTCTCTCTTACTAGTGCTCCCAAGTAACTCCAATTGTTGATCTCAGTGTGCATGACTGTACACTTAGGGAAGCAACGTGGTTGCAAGAAACACTGTGTCAGCATCCGCCTTTTGGGGACCAGTGACTGTTTAAGGGAGTGGGTGGCATGGAAAAAAGGATCACTGATGGTGAGAAGGGACAGGGCACAGCACCCCCCCGCAGAGACAGGCACAGAGCATAAGAGAAGACTGTACAGCAAAGGGGAGGACTGTATTGCACAAGGGGAACGATGCAGAGAAAAAAAAATTCATCTAAATCAGAGACAGTTTTCAGTCTGTCCAAAACCACCTTTTACTCTCTCCTGTAACTTTCTAATCAATAGGGGCTTTTGGTTTGTTTTTGTGTTTGTTTTTTTTTTTTAAATAGATCATAATTTTTTGTTAAATCATCTCGGCAGTAATTCCCATATCTCCACCTCTATTGCAAGATTACACTAGCAGTTTTACCTGGATATGCAATCAAAGTGTATTTTTCCACAATGTTAAGTGATCATTTATATCTTTTAATTCTTTCTTAGGGGAAATTTTAAACTGATACAGTTTGTCCTCTTACTCAGTGTTTTATTTTCTTCAGCTTTCTTGGGAGGAATTTTGCCAAAAGTTTTCCAAAAGTTCACATAAATGATCTGTAACAGAATCTGTTAGGTTTTACATTCTAAATGCTTGGAGAAGTAAGATGCTATTTATCTTTACAATGGTACACTGAATTTTTTGTCCCTAAATTATCACATTATCCTACGGAACTTTCAGGGCACTTTCTATTAACTTACCAAGTGCTGAATTAGAGATTCAATGGCTTAAAAGATAAAGGTAACAAGGGTGAAAACACTAATTATAAGCACTGGCTACCCACAAGTCCTCCTAACAGTCTGGAAGGAAACCAGAACCGCAAATGGCGGTATACAAGTGAAACACAGCTGACCAAAGATGCCAGGAATAGTGTATGTTTGGTTGGGCACATGATTTGACAGATAACTTTGCAATTCAGTCTGTTTCACTGACTACTATAAAAAAACCCCTTTCGTATTAAAAATAATGACACCCAGTATTAGAAAAACACAGCTGGACTGCTGAGCAGTTTCCTTTAAGAGTATTCCAAAAATAAAATACAGAAGCTTGTCTCATTTTGTAATATATACTCAAGAAGACAGAGAAAGATTATTATGCTTTAAAATAGCACATTATTTTCATGGTGTCGTAAGTCCATTTCTTCACTCCTGTAAACTTTCAAACAGCATCCTCTTTGGAGACAACTTAAAATTAATTCTCAAAGCCCAGTGATAACAAACTAATTTATACAGTACATTTTTAAAGAAGTAGTGCTGTCTTAAACAAGACCATTTTTCTCTTACCTACTGCTGTCTCACTTAGATGTCTTTTCTTTCTTCCTTCTGACAGCTGGTCAGATGTTCCTGACACTGACTGAGATTTGGAATTAGATAAACAGCCACTGCTCCATTGTTTGACAGAAACGTTATGTTGATTATAGTCTACGACAGAAAAAGCATGTATCAAATTGAAAACTTATTTTCCATTGGTGCACTTTACAGGCAATCTCAACTGCCGAACTATTTATAATGGAAAAAAACAGACTTCTGATAGGAATCCAAATAGTAAACAGTACTGCAGTCAGGCACCTGTGTCTACAGAGGACTCACGGTCCAAATGCCCCCCACTTGTATTACTGCCCTCTGACAGCTCTGATGGGATCATTTCAGTGCAACAAAGGAGAACCTGACGCTGTGGTCTGGGAAGATTCCTCTTCCACGTAAAGCCTTAGCTGGTTGCCTTCTCTGATAACCTCCTTTGTGGTAAGTTTACAAATTGAACCTCTTCAGGGCAGAAAGTACTGGCAAATGAATGAAAAACGGTCTTGCAAATATTAAAATATTTTGTTTACATACCATTGTCTGGAGATACTTTAAACTCCACTCCCAAAGATGAGGTATCAACAGGTTCTCCTTTGATGTCATCCTTCCTTAATAATGTTTCAAAGTATATGTGAAGAGGAATATCTAATAAAAAAAAGAAATCCAAAGGGAATGCAGTCTGTATCAGAAAGATAGCAACCTATGAGCTAATGAATTATGCATCATCACTAAAGGTCTAGGAAATCGATTACACACACTGTGGAATATAATCTATGAGCAATACTGCTGCCTTGAGTCCTTCAACTCATGAAGAACGGCAGTGCTGAGTAACTCCGGCGAGGACCAATCACTTGTCTGTGTAGCAGCAGTGTCTTCACAGAGTCAAGCTGAAAACAATATAGGAAACCATGTCCTGAAACTGGTGAGAGCCAAAAGAAAACTTGATGACAATATCCCAAAAAAGCCCAGCCAGGCATTTCAAAGAAGTGATTGTTGCATGAGTAAATAAGAAAATTTGAGGCAAGGTAATTCTCAGCGAGATAGTTATTGTATGAGTGCTATCCTCCACCACAGGCAAAGACCTGTGGTCTGTTCTATCAGTTATCTAAGTAGTACACATGATAATCTCCGGTAGTTGCCTGGAGGTAAGATCTCAAGGTACCCGTCCTTCTATTAACAGGAAGTGAGAGTTATGCCATGGTAAAAACAAACCCATTTTTAGCTGTGAAGCTACATTGCCATACGTGCTGACCAAGGCAGTATGCTTAAGTGGTTCCAAGCTCTCCAGCACTTGTCAGCCTTCCAAGGGCTGACAAGACGACTCAGATCAAGGTAGGACTCAAACCTAAGGAATGCTCCTGAACATATCCCAGTGCAGGCACATACACTTAGTAGATTAACAGCACTTTTTTGGTGTTCAAAGTCCAAGTAAGAAAGAGCAAGGTTGTCTTACTCTGGAATAAACTATGTCCTTACCTGCAATTACTCCAGAATTGTTCTCCATGAAAACAAGCTCTGGAGGGTATCACGTGAGAGTAAGACTGAGGTCTTCCCCTCTGCACAAACTAACTCCTGCACAAAACCCCCAACAGTGGAGAGCACACAATGCACTTTTCCTGTAATCTGAAAAGCCTTCAGTTCAGCCTTTTGCGTACAGGTAATTAATGCTTTCGGAAATTGTTACTGCTGGGAGCCTAGAGGTAATTTCAAGGTACATTCCTTCTTTCTCTCTCTGGCAAAGGCTACAGCAGGGCAATGTAATTCATTTCCCGAGGGAGTTCTAACCAAGAATTAGTCTGCAAAACATCTTAA
Source organism: Mycteria americana (assembly GCF_035582795.1). Taxonomy (NCBI): domain Eukaryota; kingdom Metazoa; phylum Chordata; class Aves; order Ciconiiformes; family Ciconiidae; genus Mycteria; species Mycteria americana. The sequence continues at coordinate 5,914,002 of NC_134373.1, read as the reverse complement.
GTGGTAAGGAATTTACCCACTTTTGTAAGGCAGGAAGGCTTAAGAAAAATAGGTCTCTGTCTGAAAAGCCTTTCCGGAAACAACATTACAAGAAAGAAGAGAAATTAAGTAGAAAGAAATATGTCAACATAAGAAGCAGGCTTGATGACTATTATGTTTGGAATTAGAAGAGGCCTCAGGGCACAGCCAAAGGGTGGGCATTAAACTATTTTTATTTACATACAACCTTAGCCTCATGTGCCTTCAGGACTTGCCTGGATAGAAACTTTCAACTTATCTTGCTATCTAAAAAGAATAATTTATTTCCATTTCATATAGATCTAACTAGATATTTTGTCACAAGACTAAAGGTGACCTGTAAAAGGTTGTTTTCCCCCAAGGTTTTTGCTGTGTTTCCTATTCTACTTCTGAGTGAAACATAACTAGGTCTGAAAGGTTTATTAGTCACAACATTTAAGTAAAGAAATAAACAAAACATTTCTCCTGTTTTTTTCCTGAGAAATCACCTGGATGTCTCAGAGATATTTTTATTATGTGCTCCTGTATCTTAATTAAAAGGGCAGGAGCATTTGTTCCAGTTTATCTGCAGGCTAGGGGCAGAAATACCAGAAACCCAAACTTCTTCAATGCAAACTACAATTTTCCAGTCATCGGGGTGCAAGTTTAAAGAGGCGCTTTTATGCTCAAGGGATGCTGCAACCACTGACATACTTCTGGTCAAGACCCTTGGTAATATGGAAACTCTGAAGGCAAGACTTAGAACCGTAAGGACAATTATACTTCCAGAAGCCTGTACACTAGTGAGCCAGTCCCACTGCATTATATTACTACAGTGCTTGCAAATTATGATTCTCCTTTGAAAGTAAAAAATAGGTACAAGAGAGAACAAGATCTGAATCTTGAATTTGAATCCCTCCTCACACACTGAAAAATCAAACTCCCAGAGTTTCAAAATGGAACAAATACCAATAATATTTTTTAAAAAACAGAGGAAGTTAAACCAAGAACCTCTTCTTCTACACTGCTGAAAAACTTTTTTTTTTATTCAGAAGAAAGTGGTAAAAGATGTGGGCACACCACAAGTAGTATTTTAAGAGAAGTTATCCCTCTGGAAAGAGATAACTAAGGAAGCTGCAAAGAAAACATGAAACTGAATCAGGCTACCTGACCAAATTGGACAATTTCTAGCATGCATTTATTCATGACAATTCTTTCATATGAAAGAAAATTACAAATAGCCTAGTGGTCTCCATGAGGAGGCAGAGACAGCAAAGTACACAAAGCACAGACTAGACCATGAAATCTAGCCTCTCTCAAAAGCAAGAACTGCATCTGAGCAGGAGATAGTAGGTCTAGGACTTTTTTCCTGTCTCAACTATTATTAGCAAGGCTAAGGCTGCTTGAAAAGAGAATAAATATTCCTCAAAAGAAAGACGTTCTTGGTATCAGAATGAAGCTAAAATAACATTTTTCTTCCTCCATCCTGGCAAAGTGACCAACAGTAGCCATGATGCAATCCAGAGCGTTTCAGTTTTTTTCTTTTCATGATGATTAGTTTTTTTCAAGGAAAGAATGTTTCAATATTCTTGTTAAACTTCCTAGTCTCCCTGAAAAGTAAGGTAGGATTAAAGGCGAGGGGCATGGCCTTGAACAGACTTCGAAAGAAACACTTAAAAAAACCACCCCAAAACATATACACTGTGGTACAGTGAACCTTGCATAGAAGCAAGGAAACAATCTGATGAGTGAGGCAAGCTGGCAATCACCCAGGAAGTGTGTGGTGACAGCTCTCTGCAGGGATTTGGGAACTACCAGCTAACCCCCCAGCTCCTGTCCAGCTGGGGCTGTCAGAGTCACAGGGTAAGTGATGGAGAGCATTTGTAAAGAAGATTTAAGAAGTGTTTTTCTCTCCTCTCCACAACAATGCCCTGCTGACTGGGATGCTTGCTGTTGCACTCCCGGAGTGAGTGTTTTCTTCCCCCTATCTGCTTCTCAAAATACACTCCTCTTTATCACATACATGGGATGTAAACACTCGTAAACCTGAAAGAGTTGAGACCTTCTCAGGATTCCATGTCCACACTTGGGTCTCCTCTACTGGCCAGTGACAAGTTCTCCAAATCCAAGATTTACTTTAATTCTTGACTTCCTAACACCAGGCTGGAGTGTATACACTGCCATTCTGGGAAGACAGTGGGTTTGATTAAAGACTCAAGCAGTTCCATGGAAGTCCCAACCTCACGTTCAGGATTATTTTGTGGTAAAGAAGCCCCCCAGAACAGCAGAATTCAGCTGGTCAGCAACTACCTGGCTATAGGTTTTTCCTAAAATAAAAAAAACCCAACCAAACAAAATCTGCTGGTATCCAATCCCTCCTGCTGGTAACAGCACTTAATATGCTATTTTAAAGCACAAAGTGCCGTCAAGTTGCACCTGCACTAGTTTCAGGGCTAATAAGAGTCAGAAAAAACAACATCTGCATTATTGTTCAAAAAGATTAAAGAATCAGATGACAGAAACCATAAACTTCAAAGATCACCAAAAAGGCTGACTGTCACAAAAAACAATTAGAAAAACTAAATAAAGCTTTTTGGGCCTAGTCCAAAGGGCCTGAACTCAAACTTGCTCATGAAAACAACACAACCAAGGTATAGTAGTGTGTTGGCAAAAGCACCATCTAAAGGACTAACGCTGACTCAATTAGACACACCATGAAACATGCAAAAACCACCTTAACCAAAAATGTTCCTGTCATTTTTCCTGTCAGTTTTTCTTGGTTGTAATCACGCTACTGGTATAGGAAATCTAGAAGGTGTATTTTTCAAATGTCAGGATGAAATTAAGATTTTCATTTAGTCTAAACTCATGTATTTTGCCAGTGTGAGGTTTTCTCTAAGAGAACTAAGTTCTAAAAATCACTCAAAAGAAAAGTTAGTCCATAAACTCTACAGCTCTCACAAGCACAACCACCCTCTGTTAGAGGCACAGCATTTGAGTTACTTACCTGAAGGGAATGATAAGACCGGGTGGAAGGAAGAGTCCAGCTCTTGCACATAATCTAGTATTTTAGATTCCGCACTGTACTCACTACTGCTGAAAGCAGAGGCTGGCACCATACATGGTAACTGAGTTTTATATGGAAAGGAGGCATCTCTAGATGGCAAAGTCTGCAAGGATACACAGAAACAAAGGTTAACTTCTTCTTTATTTACTCCTTCAAATTAGACCAGAAGAAAACAAAAAAAATAATCTGAGTGACACTCTTCAATACAAGAAGGGGAAAAAAATTCCTACAAACTTCAGATAGCCTAAATACGACTTACCTCCACTTATCATGGACTATGGCACACAATACAAAGAATACAAAAATACCCTTCATTTAGGGCCAGGAAACAGTTGTCAAAGTTTCCAGAGAAAATGTAACTGTTTCCAATCATTATTCTGACATATCCTATCACAAACACCCCTTAAAATTCCATTCCAGCACAATAGGCATGATATAGATGCACAAACAAAACTTAACACCAGACTAAATATAGGGGTCTCCTCCAATTTTCCCCTTAGTCTTAGTAAGATTCTTAGTATCAATATCGCTAGACAGTTTGGGATTATACATTTTAATGCAAGACACAATATTAAACATTTTGAGCACACCATGTACTTACACAAAGCAAGAGGGCAAAATCCTTACCTTGCTATAATTTAAATATCAGATAAGCAACAAAAACAAAAGAAGATACAAAGGGATGCACTGAGGATTGATTAATAGGTAGTAAGAGGCATTACTAGAAAGAGGAGAGCTGCAAAGAAAGATTAAATTAGCTGCTTATTTGCAAGGCTTGTTAAAGTATGGAAGGTAAAATGATGGATTGCACAGAACTGGTAGGTGTGAGGTAGCAGGACACTAAGGCAAAACGCAGGGTGAAAATGGGCAGGAATAAACAGCAGAGTGCAGGCAATATACTGAGCTCTGAAAGACAGACGGAGAGAATTGAATGTGATGCTACAGGGCAGCAGTCAACAGTAGTCTGTGCTTCAGAATAAGCTACAAAAACATTGCAGGGAAATAGTACTGTTTATGCCACTTTCAGCCTTACTGGATACTAGCACTAGTAACCCCAAAGGTACTGACATTTTTAAGGGCTTCCATTGGTTTTTGATACTCTGCCAAATGCTGCAGAATCCTCTAAAGGGGAAGGGAGGGGAAGGGGGGCACTGCGGTAATTTGAGGTTCTCAGCCTAATGCTGTGCAAACTGCCACATTTATCATCTCCCGGAAAAGGATTTCAACACAAAAAACCCTGTAAGAATGAATATAACAGTGGTCTTCTTGATCTTCTTATGACTTTTTATGGAATGAAAGGAAAACATCTAGCAGTTGCATCAGAAGCAAGATGATCAAACGAACATTACTTGTATTTTTAGTACTACTTTCTGAATCCAAGAAATCTCTCTCTGCTGTCTCCTCCTGTCTGAAATATTCCAGGCTGTATTCTAGCAGTGTCACTCATCTGTTAGTGATGCAGTGATTATGTCCACCACATAAAATCCCCTTCCACTTACTGAAATCAGTTCTTCTGTCAGGTGGCATCAGTATACACAACCCACACTAAGGCAGAAAATATCCCATTAAAAAGTTCCCCTTTCCATCTCTTCCCTTCTCAGTCGACAAATTCCCTATGCTGGTATTGTATTGCAGGAACCATTAAAATCAAGTAAGCATGTTATGATGTTGGAGCAGAGGAGACCCTGTGGCAGTGGTAGTGGGGGTTGTTGTATTTCACAATTTTCTCATAGGAAAACATTAACAGTCCTAAATCCACCTTGATCTCCATACACAGGTGTATGCAGAAGTACTTTCGACTTAATTTGGAAAGAATTCTTTTCTAGCCCAGGACTCCTTCAAATCAACGTTCTGTTATTTTCCTGCGACAGACATATGCGACTCTTCATCTGTTAAACATCCATGAAGTGTTGGCAGAACTGGGACCTGTGTTTGGAAACACTAGAGGGATAAATGCTAAAGCAAATTTAATGTTTCCCATTATATGGGCCATCAAACTAAAGCTTAAAGAGCTTTTAGGTAGTTGCTCTACCTTTGACGCAATAAGGACTTGCCTTTCAAAAATGCAGAAAATCGCATTTCCTTTTGATATTTGGTTTTTAGAAATTAACTGCTTTCCTGAATCTCCACTATTTAAGCTGCCACTGCACCCTCTCTGCTTGCATTTTTTTTTTTACAGAAATGAATCCACTTTGCAGTAAATGATAAATCTCTCATTCTTTAAAAAGAAATCTCCAAACACTGATCAGTAAAATTACCTAGAAAATATATAGATAAGATCAACACATATGGACATCCAGTCCTTTCTCACTTTTTCTTGCTTTAATTCACTTTAGTCCCAAACACATTTAGAATATAGCTTAAAGCTAAGCCTGCTCAAAAACATGCAGACGTGGTCAAATAACCTCCACAATCTCAATCTATTTTGAAGCAGTATTAAAATCCAGTTGTCAACATTGGTAAAAGCCAAATTCTTTTCCTCATCTTGTCTGTGGTGGGAGTTACAAAACCTTGTGCCTGAATTTGTGCGTTATTTCCTTGAATGCTCTAACATCAACACGTAAATAATTAAATCTTTCATTACGTCAGTTTGTAATTCAAAAGAAAATAAGGACTTATATAGAAGCAAAAGTAATTTTATTTAAATGCTTGTGAAGCTACTAGAAAAAAGCTAAAATATCTGGCAGTGTCTGTGTCCCTAGCTACTAGATCTGGTTTAAATTTCTGATGGAATAGTTTTCCACCGGAAAATGCTGAATTAGTGAAATCATGATGTTTGTCAGGAATGTCGATTTAATCAACTCTTGATGAAAAAATTTCTGAAGCCCTTCATCCTGGAATGAAAGCATGCTGCTCAGTCAAAGGAAGTGCTTCAGTCTTATTGAAACAAAACTGAAGAACTGTTTATTGGAAAACTAAACTCTCCCCCCTTCCACTTCAGTATAGAAGAGTCTACAACCCGGCTGGCTTTTCCAGCAGTTAATTATTGATTTTTTACACAACAACAAAAAAATCCACCAAAACTCATCTGAACACAACCCCACAAATATAACCATTCAGCCACAGCAATGTGGTTTCATGAAAACCAAGGCATACAGCTTTTAGAGAGGCCTCTACAGCAAGCCTGACAACAATGCCAACCCTTCAGAAAGCAAGAGAGATTACTAAACTCTTATCAATTTTCCCCCTGCTACACTATACCTCGTACATCTCCTGAAACATTTTTCTTCATTACTGAAATACAAAACCTCATGCTTCCTGAGCTTAAGTAGATACGAAGAATAACATTACATTAAATTGATTCTATTAAGGAAAAGAAAATACACTGTGTTTAAGAGGAAATCAGAAATGTGCAAGCTTTAAATCTTCAACTAAAATAGCAGCTCTGTTTTAAACTTCATAAGAAATGGTGTCACCAACAGAATCTAATTTTCTAGAGTATTATGAATTTTAATCTTCTTGGAATTTTTTTCCTTAGTTCTGTTTTACTGGGTCACAGAAAATCTAGTAAGCAATTTATTTTGATAGTCAAAACAATTCTTGCACTTGCTTGTGATAAATTGATGCATTAGACAAAGCACGACTGGCTCATGCCTCTGTTCTAGAAGGGTCAGAAGGCTGAACAGTATTGGCCAACCATCCTTCTGCAGAGAAAAAAGTTTGAGTCTATGAAGCGTGCCATAATTGAAAAGGAAAATGTTTTGTGCTCCCAGTTAAAAACTCTGAAGTGAATACTCACTTCATGGTTTCAGCTACTGATCCTACCAAAACTCCTATCATTTTTGGAAACATTCCTAAGTGTAACAGTACAGAGAGCCACAGTTCAATTACATCAACATGTATGAATCCAGTAAGTTAAGTTAGCTCACATACACTCTGCTGAATACCTGTTACGTCTGCTTCTGATTACTCTTATAAGGCCAAAAAAGGCAAGGAAAAAGCATTTATTCTCCCTACACACACACGCACTCAGAACTTTTCAGCAATATCAAAGAAGAGATATCCCCCTCAATATTAAAAGCTGTTCCTCAGTAAATGAGTAGCCAACTAAATTGCAGAGACTTAATTGTGGGATCCAAGAGAACCACTGTGTGGGTGGCTGATGCCTTCTCTTTGAACACCAAACACACTCCTAACTTTTAATCCTCCAGAAGCGCTATGCAGAGCTCAAACTGACAGAGCACTGTGTTACCTGCTTGCTTCTGTGCTTTAGCATCTCCCTTAAAGGCCAGCCCACTTCTCCGTGGCCCCCCTCTTCTGCACACAGTGATCGCTCTGAGCAGAGCTATGCCCCCCTGGCAGAACACACAGTTCAATGCAATGTCTTACTTCACAAGCTAAACATCAGGAGTTCCCTAAGCAGGACTTCACTGCAGAGTGCTTTCAGGAAACATACAATACATGGATAGTGAAAGGTTAATCTGAAAGCTCCAAAGACCTTCTCTCTTATCAACAGGTAGTGGAGGAGAAGGTGCGCAAAGCAGCTAAGACATCCCTACATGGGAAGGGGCATAACAGATGGTGCTGACGACACATACTACATGACAGACCCTCCCTTCCAGATGAAGTTTCTACAGACGTCAAACGGACGGACCTTTCCCATGCACGAGCCTGCAATCTGTACGGAGGCCAGGTACAGGGAAGCAAGCTGCCCTGGGATGTAAATGAATTAGTCTGCCTCTGGCCCCTCTGAAGCTGTCGATAAGGATAAAGTGGCAGATCCTGTGGCAGAGACCAGTTTTTCCAGGAACAGAACTGAGACTTTCATAAAACACTAACAACAACTTACTCAGCATCCAGCTTGTCTCAAATTCAGATTTTTGGTCAGTGTCACAAAAGGAGTGGTAGCTTCTACCGTTCTCGGAGACCACCCACCTCTCATTAAGTATACATGGAGTTTAGTTTCTTTAATCCTGTTATAAGCCAATGGGAGATGGACTATCACCTGCTCTGTGGGAAATGTATGCTGTCCTCAACATCCCGAAACAAAGACCTTTTGTTCAACTAGCAAATCAATTGAAAAATCAAGGTTAGTGCTTAATCTTTGACCAGTTAAACCAAAAGAAGGAAAGACATGTTAACCCACAGGGGTATCTTTTCAAAAATGCCATGTAGAAATTAAGAGTAGATGTGATCAGTAAAACACTACAGAAATGTCATCATAAGCTAAAGGTGCAGGACTGAAAAGCACTCTTCGGGTTTTTCATTCTGGAAAAGACGAACTCACGGGCTGACTGGCTTGCCATAAACCTCACAAAGGATGGATTTAATTCCACTGGCAGTATCACCATATCGCAAAGCTAAAGGTGTTCTCCCTTCCTTCCTCCCCAGTAGACAAGTCTTGTCACACACTCAGAATAGCTGAATGCATAGGAATACTTCTTTTTTTCCCATTGACGTTTTGCTGATTGTTAACTAACAGAAGACCTTCTTTTTTAACTTCCAGTGTTAAAATAGTAATTTTATCAACTATTATTTTCACTTACAAACTTGATAAACCATAACCAGGGGGTTCTCCTTGCCAGATCAGAAGACTGACATATCCACAAAGGTACTACACCATTTTCATCAAAGCAGGATGCATTCTCGAAATCAGTTTGCAGGAGATTTGGCAACACAACATTCCCTGTATTCATGGCTTTTTAGAAGTCGGCAATGCCAGGAAGCTATGCAGAAGCAGGTGGCAGAGCCAGTATCTAGCAATACGAAGGAGGGGGGTGACAACCAGTAGGCTCCTTTCAGTGCAACTAAAGGGAAATGACTACTTCACTGTGTGAAAGGCAAAACTTCTAGCTGGCTACTGAATAATATGCTTGATAGTTACTGCTGTAGACAGTGCTGTTTCTTTAAATTTACAGACGAAGGGAGGTAGAGAAAGCAGTAATTGATAACGGTCACAAAGAATTCACCTGTATCTCCTTAAACACAAATAAACCACAACATAGGACAATATGGTAGAGGAAATGGGATTGTATTCTAGGAAGCCGGTGTTAAAATATTCATCCCCAGACAAACATATCACCTGGCAGAAAACAGGGTTACAACTTCCACACTATATGCAATATTCTGGTTAAGCACCTTGTCTGCACACACCCCCTTCTCCCTGTCCCTTATCCTCCTTTCCTCCTAGCTACAGACCACTTGCAGATAGCAGACATTTAGCGAATAAGATAAAGGCTCTGCATGCTGGGTATAATACAAATTATAAAAGTATATATATGTGTATATATATATATATATACACTCCTCCCTAAAACCTGAAAATTAACAAGACTGGTGAAAGACCCATATGTATTTATCAAGTGACATCTACAAAAGTATCATGGGCCCTAAGCATGCACTGGAAAAGCAGCAGGACACAAAAATCATAGCACTGGCATGAGAACTAGGTTAAAATAAGAAACCCAAACCCTAGAATTTAAATACTTTGTTCCTTGTCTGTTTTGGAGCCTTCTGGAGAAGCACTCACGCTTTTTTTTTTCCTTCCTTTTTTTTTAAAAAACCACTAAATGAAAGCAGATATTCCACTGCTCTCACTTAACTCCCGCTTGAGACTGAAGATAAAAAATGTGGCAATACTCAACTACAAGAGCTAGCAATGTTATAGCAGTTGTTTGCTTGCGGTATCTAAAATGTAAGCTTTTGCACCTCAACTCCCAACTTTCAGAGTGCTGGCACCTTTGCAAATTTGAACTCTAGTTTCCTCCATGTGCCTCAGTCCACACAACCACCTCTTCCTCCAGCAGGTGGAGATACAAATACTATGAGAATTTTCAGGTTTAAAAAAACCCACTGTGCTCTACAACCCTGCAAAGAAATGGACAGGACCAAAATTTATAGTACTCCAATCTCACTCCTCTATTGCCTCTTACCTTTATTAATAGCTGTATAAAGTTTTAATAGATTAAAACACTACCTAGCCTCAATGACATCACTTGTCAAAACATGACTTGACAAAAGTGAAACTAACGTCATTAGTTAGGATGTTAAATGAGAAACTAACAAAATGTACTGGCAAAACAAATTCCTTGTTACTAAAAAAAAACCTGCAACAAGCCACACAAATAAAATACTAGAAAAGAAAACATCAGGAAATGTCAGCTAAGCAAAGACCCCTCTGAGAGTATCTGACTAGTAACAACACTTGTGTGCTTTTAAACAAACTTAACAGAACTTTTGATATCTCACCCATAATTCAGTTCCTTCAAGTTTAGGCAAAATATGGCCAGAGATGGAGATACTATAGGTCCTCACTGTAGGAAAACCATTTGCAGGAGCACCCAGGCATTAGACTTCGGAGAACTGGGGGGAAGCAGTTATAAATGCAACAACCACTGGGAAATTATTCAATTGGAGCTCATGTTTTAAAGTCCTGACACCAATCTGCTACTTACAGACTTTCTTGGGTTTAAGGCTTTGATACTCTTTGCCTTCTTTCTTAGTGTTAAAACTACATTATGTGCATTTTATAGGAGGAGACAATGACCCAGAGGTTGGTTGACTTGTCAGCTGTAATGCAAACGAGTGGCAGATCCAGCGTTTTGAACGAAGCACTCTCAGAGTACCAATCCCCGCCCGCAAGCACGTGCCCTCCTACTAGACCATGCCTGCAGTTTACTCCTTTGTGCTATCCTGCATACAAGTTTTAATATTCATTCAAAAATCACGCTGAAGAAGAAATGCACCACTACAATCACGTCCTCTAGACTGAAGCACAGACTGCAATCCCAGGGTTTATTGTGCATGTGGATTATTCTGAGTGGCTTGTGCACTGACTCACAATCAAGAAATGGCCTATGCTCTTACCAAGCTGCTTAGATAATGAAAGAAGAAAGATACAAAACAGATTCCACGGCTAAAACATGACTCACAGATCATCTGTGGTACTTAGTCATTCTGAATTAGGGACAAGTGGATCTGGCCCCAAACGATGTTTCAAGTTCCTGAGGATACTGGATGGTGACAGATAAACCTAACACCCTGCATCCTGTTTTATTTATCCCCACTGTAGTCTAACTATCTCACAGATCTGGCAGGTCTTCTAGAGTTTCATAGAGTTCTATGTTTTCTTTTAGACACTACTTTGTGTAAGCATTATTTAAATACCAGAGAAGGGGAAGGTATAGTCCTCTTTAGAATAAAAGAAATACAGCGAAGCAGGGGACAATACAGGACATCTCTCAACAGGCACTGGGAGGCTACTAGGTCACTAAATACTCAAACTTTTGACAGCATTGTAAATGTATGTGGCATGGCAGTAGATAAGAGAAAAAATGTGGCTGTCTTCCCAGTGACCTTATGAACTGACAGATGGGATAGCGGTTCACAGTTTCATACTTTTTTTCCTAACATGGATGTTGGGGAGTGGAGGGGGGGATGAGCTTCCCAAAAGAATCTGAAGAGATGTGAAGGACAACACTCTGAATGCCATTCCATGCACAACGGGTACAACCAGTTATCCCCAAAAAACCAAATTCCTCAAAGTTATCCCAGCATTTCTTAATCTCCTACACATGGGAAGTCTGCATTTTGCTGTGATTCTCTGGTCAGAATTCTTTAGTCATCGTCTGCTCAGATTACAGAGCGGCATCGCCCATCAGCACTGCCAGGCACTCGCTCGCCAGCTGTTTGAACCAGGCACCGTGAGGAAGCTGGCACAGGAGCTGCGATCTTCAGAAGATTCAGTCTTCTCGGCAGACTGGCAGGCTGGTCTCTGTTAACGCCACATCTGCTGCAGGGAGGTGGCAGCAAGCCTTCCCTAGCTCCAGCTTGCTCTCAGGCCAGTGATCTTAAAGAAACAAGGGTCCTCACAGACCATGGTACCAGGGGCTATATAAGTATGTAAAACTTGAAGAAATATGGGAGAAGCACTTGCTAGAGACGGAACAGTAACATTACATTAATAATCCAACTGCTTTCCATGCTGCTAAGAAGTAACTCCTTTTTCTATGAAAGGCCAGAGGAAATTTGCTCACTAACTATTGGGAATATAAATGCATTTTCAGAGAAAACTAGGTATCAATCCCAGAGGCCATTCCCCATTTTGCATCCTTACCCTTAGACATCTGCCTACTCTAGCAGTCAGCCTGGGCTGATAGCCAGTGTTCTTCCATTACAAGTTGAGCAATCTTATCAACAGCTGGGTAACCAAGTGTAGCAAGTGCAGGACTAAGAAAGTGACAGGGCCTGTTAGAATACGATTTCTTGAATGAAACGATACACTGATGATGGCTCTTAATTCAGAGACTCGATACCCATTTAGGTTTGATTGTCAGAACGTGCTGGAAATGTCCAGTCCAATTTTGTCACTGACTTCCCCCACAGGATCCCTGATATTCTGTTTTTAACCAACACTGTGTAAGAGGCTTTGTTCACTGCTTTACCTTAATTTTGAAAACTTAATTGAGTTTGGCACTTAGACGAAGTCTGAAGCTGACAGCTTGATTGCTGCCACCACCTCTTATTTTCTCTAGGAACACGAGCAGAATCTATCTGTAGCACATGATGCAGTTCTCCACATGGTCTCTCAGTTAACCTCCCCATGGAGAGTACATGAGAAAGCAGAGTCTAAAGACAGGTTTTTGAGCCGAGAGCTGCGGTAAGCATAAACAGCATTCCCTACAGGGGTTTTTACCACACTGTCTTTGGGACATCTCTGCACTTTCGGTACAGAGACACTGGATATGCTAACCCAGCACTACAAATGTCAAGAGCATAGAGCAGACACACAGTTGCACCAGTTCCAGTATTTGAAGCCTTGACTAGTAACTTAAAAATGCACTTTTTGATTGCAGTCTACAATCAAAGGTAAACTACAAATTTATCTTTTTAGTCTACAAGTCAAGGTAAACTACTGAACATGCAAAGCAGCTCAGCTCTATGGCTGGCTGAAGATAAAAATGTAAACTCTGCTTTGAACTCCTGCTGCCAGGCTGCAGAAATGAAGTTTCTGTTCACAAGCTTCTACTGTTATTCTCTGAACTGCACTAACTCTGGCCCAGTTTTCAAAAGACAGAGACACAGGCAGCACTTGTAGAAATATAAGATACTTGAGCCTGCAAGATGCAGGCTTCTAGAAGAGCACGTTATTTAGAAGTCGCATCTGGAGTGGAAACCTCTCATGTTTAAGCAGAAGGAAGTCCTGGAGTCTCTTGCTGAGGAGCAAAGTCCACAGCTGCAAGAAGCACTTGTGGTACTGGAGGGATCAGTTGGGGAACGAGACCTCCAACCTCTTTATCAGGACACGGGTTGGATTGAATGTGAAACAAGGAAGTCCAAGTCAGCAACAGCCTCCTCGGTTAATGCAAGGAAGATGAAAAGCCTAAGTGTCTAGGAGGTAGAGCTCCCAAACTGTAACCCTCCACCCCCATCCCCCACTATCAACCCTCCAGGCAGGCTGCCAAGTCTTTAAGCCCCACTGCCAGGAAACTGGGAAGTCAAGCTAATAAGAAACTGGACAGTTTTTCAATAAAATATCTTGCTAAAACTAGGACACTTCTGCAATTTTGCAGAGGATGCTGAATCAGCACACTCACGCAGAACATCCTTGCAGGGGAAATTTCTCCCCAGACCACTGGTACACTTAGTAAATCCTAGACAGTTAGCCGAGGAGACATGGAGATTTCTCTCAATATAACACACTTTTAAAAGGCAAAGTAAACCCAAGAAATTAAAACTGCTTGGGATTAACACTGCTCTAAAGTATGAGTTCATACCGTCTCTGCTCCCAAATTAGACTGTTGCTTTAAGCACCACAGCTAAACTCATTATATATTCTTACCAGCAATATGCTATTAATATCAGACATGAACAGATATGCCTTGCCCTGCACAACAGACAATGTTTTTTTTCCCATTTTAAAATATTAATTCCTTTGTAATGAGGAAAATTTTAAGAGTTTTAAAGCATTCATAAAGTGTCATGAAAAAGGCAATATAACTAATCAGGAACAGCAAAACAGAAACAAGATTAAGATATTGCAACTTAATTTCCTAGAAAATAATGTGCCACCAGCTGTGTAAACTTTCTTGTATCTAAAACAAATATTCTGAAAACAAGCAGGCAGCTGATTTACACTACAGCATGTTTCCTCAGCAGTCAAGCCTCCCAAGGAAGCTCTCGAGCTGTCTCTTAGACTGTACAAAGGCTCTAAAGATAGCCATACAACAAACTGATTTGATAAGCAAGATTCTGAGCAATCTTTAATTTTTATGTTCAACTCATTAACTCTGAGCTCCTGCTGACACATCTAGTACTCCCGCCACATATAGTATACGCTCCCTGAACGTAACAAATAACCAGCACAGCATGCACTATTCTTCTGACATACCAGACAAGACACATGCAGACTCTAGCAGCTGGACTCTTTGGTTTTGTCTCCTGAAGAGAGAGGCGATGGCCTACCTGCTGATTCCAGTAACAGGCACCGTGCATTCTGTAGAGTTTCCTCCTCTGGAAACTATGAAGTGGCCTTGTTCGGGCAGATGTGCTCACATTAGCCATGGAGAGAGATCTTAGTCTTGTCCTGTCTCTTCTTCTTTTCTTGATGTGCTGATGGTCAAGCAACCAGCTGCTCGAAGAAGATACCTCTCTGTTGTCTGAAGCTCTGCAGTTTCATGATTAATGGGGGGAGGAAATACAGAAAGTTAAATATGCTCCACATGCACAGGCCAAGATTTCATACACCGATTAGCATTAGCTATCTAGTTCTAAGAGAATTTTATAAACACTAAAATGTTTCAGCAGACTGTTTCAGGAAACCATGTATGTGCTTTGTTTGCTCTTTGATTAATTCTATGTTAGGACACGAAAGGAAGTTTATCGTTCTTGTTCACTTTTCTGCTGACGGAAACAAATGTCAAAATGAAGTTAAGCCCTCAAGCATATAACAGTTTTTGTTTTTTCCAAATTCAAGAACTCTCTTTTTAACACTTCTAACACCTATGAGTTTTAAGTTACATAAGTAAGTTTAGTATTTCCCTACAAACTTATATTCCATTCAAGACACCAGTCGTGCTAACACAAAGGAGACCTAGAGTCCTGCCCTAATACTTTTGAGACTTTGTAGTTTTGCCCAAGAACTGAAACTTAAGTAAAGCTTTACAAACCAGTGTCCATTCAGTGTAGGGGTTGCAACTCACTGTGAAGCATTTGTATCAAAATTAGGAACTCTGCACACTTAGTTTAACCAACACAAGGCCATTAAACTTCACTTCCAAGGACGTGCCAATTGAGCTCTCCAATAGAGCCCAAGCCCAGCCTGGGGGAAGCTCTCGGGGAGGAGAGAAAGCCTAGCCTGTTTGTCTGTCTTTAAGACCTAGAAGCTGGTTACACCCAAATGATTTGGAAGAATGCAAGCTCAGCTCCAGTCACAATGTGACAGGGTCTACATGGACATATGGAAAGCTTCATCTTAACATTAAATCTCAATCTCGCCTGCATTTCCCCAAGTCTATCCCTTTCAAATCCCCCTCAGTGTTATAGCATCATCCCTCCACAACCTCACCTACACGCACACTTGCTGTACTCATGTCCTTAGTAATACAGTATGCAATCACAAAAGTTAGGTGACAACACAGGGCCAGGAGTGGTAGAAAACCCTATACGTATAACAACCTTGGATCACTCTCACCAATCTACAGCCTGTCTCCTCACCAGAATAGGGAACACTACAAGGTAAGAATTCAAAACACCCGCCATTTGGATGGGAATGACTCAACGGGAAGAATGCACTCCACTTTTATAGGTATCCTGATCTAACTTTGTTGCTGTAGCAACATCTGCCTGCAAAGCTGAAGGCTTGCTGCAAAAAGCACTCAAGTGTGCATTTATTTTTACAATACTGAAGACCTTGACTGCAACTCTAAACTGTCTGAGAAGTGCAAGTATATGAGGTATTTTGGCCTTGGTTTGTAAGAGGTCATCTATCTGCACAAATTATTATTTTCTCTTCTGATCTTTATCTGGCAAGTCACAGCCTTATTAGCAAAGTTATAACACACAATAAAACATGAAAATTAATTTATTACAAGGCGATTTATCAATCTTTTTTGACACGTAGTATTCTTCTAACAGTACATTTTATTAAATAGAAGTGCTTGTTATGAAAGTGTGATTAAACACCATCCCATGCTGTGCTGGTGTGGTAATAAGACTTTATGGGCACGAATTTGAGCTGTCCTTCTGCCACATCAGAACAATCCCAATAAGCAACACAGACTAAATGAAAAAAATATGCTAATTAAAAGAGGGATGGTACAACATATTTAAAGGAACATACATATTAGTACGTGCCAAGAAAAAGGCCCAAAATAATGAAGCATGACATTCTTAACACTAACACCGAATTTTTAAGGCTTGAGAAATAAATACAATGTTTAAAGTCCATGCAAAAGTTTTCTTAAAATATTTTCTCTGAATTCTCAAAAACATTTTCTCTGTAATTATCTGCCTTGAAGTCAGATGGTGCCAAGTCCAACTTCTGGACTGCCACATACCTCCCTCTTAGATGAAAGACAACTTGGACAGGTAAATTAGAACAAAAAGCTCCTCAGTCTGGCTCTTCAGCTTCTGTGATTCCTGCCTTTGTTCTGGTGGTCTGCCCTGGTCTTTGATAATCTCTCTTCAGTCTCTGCTGGCTGCTCTATTTACCCTCCTGTGCCTTACAGTAATGCTCGGCTCCATTTTCAGATAAAGCAGAGATCTTAGCTCTGTGGCTTGGAGCTCCAGTACACAGCAATATGGTTTTCCTGCCACTTGCATAAATAGGCTTCCCAGTCAAGGTTCGAGTTATCCATTTATTTTGATGTTTGGATGTTTTTCAAAATGTGATTCTACAGAAGAGTGGAGACAAACCATCACCAGATGCAAAATTCACGAATTTGCTGAAACACTCCTTTAAAGCTCATAGGTTGGTCTTTCTTGCACTGTAGCCTAGCTAAAAAGCAGAGACCTTACTCACAGATACACACATGCAGAGCAAGCCCTCAGACAGGCACTATTTGTACTGAAGTAATGAACTTTTTCATTCCTCTCTCCTGCTAAGAAAGTGGTTATCACTAGCTTAGGGAACTGCTTCTATGAACATTTACCTTCAAAGCATCTGGCTAATCTTGGCATCTAGGTTCAGCTGAGCCAAGAAAAGCTACATAGAAAAAGGAAGCCACTAATGAAATTATATCTTAACAAACGGCAATTCAAGGTTACCCACATTTCATCAACCAGGAACTGTACATGCACCACCACTTCCACCGGGTATAGCCCCAGTAACCAATTGTACTGCAACCCCATGATTACCAACCTCAAAGCATCTCATGCTTAGACCTACTTTAAACATGGACTATTATATCTTTCACATCAAGAGCCTACAACTAATTTCAAGAATTTGCTTAAGTAAAAATCACTGTCATTCCTTTTCTTTTCCTCTTCAAAAACAAAAAAATCACCTTACTTTCCATCTGATTTTGATTTCTACTTTCTCAAGTACTTAATACAGTCAGAGTGAGCTCTAGAAAGAGCAAGCAGCCAAGAAACGAAGTTAACTGTAGTATGTAACTGTCTCAATTAATTGCACGCAAAACTACTACAACAACAAAATACAACAAAAAACTGAAACACACTCAAAAAACCAAGACACAGGAGGCAGTGAATTTCCCTGCAGTATTCTCATGATAACCACTCTATATTGTGCTTAATTACCATCTTTAATGAATCTTTATTTGCAGATTTCAAAACACTTCACAAGAAGCAAAAAATTAAAATTATTTAATTGATTTTTAAGACGACATCTAGAAAAGTCTCAAGTCTCTCAGATTCCCTTCCAACACCTAACTCACCAACTCCAGTTTAAAGCTACAGCACTGAGAAAATCTTCCTCGTCTTCCCATTCTTCTTTAGGCTTTTGTAGGTCATGAGTAGAAAACAACCAGCCTTACAGAGCGAGCTCCGTGAGCAAACAACTGTGTTGCTCATAAAACGGAAAGAGGACTGATTTTGGACAGTGTCTGAGAAATCAGAAGAGAAGTGGCTTGAAGTTACATCATTAGAGTCCCTCATCATGAAGTCAATTTCATACACTCCTAAAAACATTTTTAAAAGCAGGACCGCTTCCTCATCTGTTCGTGAAAAAGTCACAGACTCAAGACACAGTCTTCTAACAGCCTAAATTACTCTCTTCTTCCACATACCTATCTCTATTAGCAACTCCTATTTCAGGTCTATTTTTATTCCAAAACTCAGAGGAATCTTCTGATTTTCCCCTACATTATTTGTATACAACTGATACGTCAGGAGCATGAATGCTACGTGACAGGACCCCTTCATCCTTAAAATTTAGGGCACAGTCACACATTTGCTTTGGAACAGACGGCAGTTAAAGAAGCTGCCCATCCAAGCTGCTCATTATAATCTCTTCGTGGGAGGCTACAGCCTCTGCAGCAAAGCTGCTGAAACAGACGGAGTGGCCAGCTCTTCTTGAAGCCGGGAGCCAGGGAATTAGGTTCTGCTGCAGACATTGCCATAAACCCCCCAGCTCTAGCAGGGAACACTTTCTTCATCCACCTGATCTTAATTAAGACTTATGAACAACAGCAAGCCCTCCATCCTCAAAAATCACGTTACCAGTATCTCCAGAGAAATATCCTACATACCTATGTCTTTTGTAAGACAGGACTGTAGTCAATTACCTTAATACTGTTTTGAGACTAATACTGATTACAGCCTGTATTGTATTTTAAAATCTTTGAATAGAAGATGGAATTACTAAGAAGTATGGAGTAGTACTGAGAAACATTTTTCTACAATATTAATTTCGAGCTACTACAGTCATCCTGGCAGGTATATCCATCCAGAACAAAAGACCACAAATGGAAAAATATTATCTCCAAATTCCTGAAAAAGTAGCTGGCAAAGATAAATCTGGCCTTGCATTGAAGACTCATGTGCTTAAAATTAATGAAGCTGCCACAAAAAACTAACACTGACCATGCTGAGGCACAGGTGACATTGTTTATGTATTCTACTAATCTAGTGAAGTCTAGTTCATCGCTTTTGCAGAAATAAAGTTGCACTCATGATGACAGAATGTCAGTCTGAAATAATCAGAAGTAGTGTGTTATTTACTGTATCCTTTCACTACTTCACAGATATATTCATCTTCCCAGTACTTAAATGTACTTATAGTGACTGCATAATTTTATGATGTATTTAACAACAATACAAAACCCTACTACTTTCAACTGTACAAGCAAGACTTGACTTCTCTTGAAGCTTGCAGAAAGCAGCTCTCTTTTCCTGATTTACTACTGTAAAGATTATCAGTTCCATCTACACAACTTTACCAAAAGTTATTTTCAATAAAAATGCTACCGTACTGTCACCTACCTGAAGGAGATGCCATTGACCAGCTGTCTGTGCCTACAGGTCTTGGATGAAAGAGATGAAGAAGCTGGAGACAGATTGAGTGGAGCAATCAGGCTGCTGATGATTTCACTCAGTTGCGCACTCTGGAAAAAAAAAAAAAATAAAAGGTAGTCAGGCTTTTGTACAGACGCAGCAGCTCAAAGGTCCTGGGTTTTTGTTGTTTTCCTACTGAGGATTCCAGTCACATACATCACGGAATAATCATATTTAGTTTCTTCATGTGGATAATCAAGAGTGGCATGTTTTTTCTTTCACAATTATTATGTTAAACTTTACAAAAAAAAAAAAAAAAACACAACAACAAACCAAACGAAAAAACCCCACCAAACACAAAAAAACAACACAACCCTGAACAACCAGCCAAGGACATTGTTTATACACTTGAATAAGTAGTACACAAAACACATTGGTGATTTTAGTATTTTAAACAAAGGTTTTTAAAAAGGCAAAAGAAACCAGAACACTTTACAGCTGATGATACAACAGCTGCAGCCCAGAGCTGCTAACCGGCATTCAACAAGCATTTCAACAGAGGGGGGGAAGTCTGCTGTCTACTCATTGTACATTTTGTTCACTCAAAGTATTTTTCTTGTTAAAAGAACCCTCTTCATTGCTCACTGTAGTTTGACAAAGGTGTTTTTACAAAAGGAGGTGTAACTACAGGAGGACTATTGTAACTCCAGACAGAATGGCTAAAATCTTCTGGTATCCTCAAAAATAGCACCAAGAAGCCCCCATCCCACCAAAACCCAGACTTCTAGAACTGCCCAAAACTAAATGCAGCTAATTTGTTAAGACTAAGAATTACTCCTTATAAAGCAATGAATTGTGGACTGACTCCAGATAACATTTCACAATGATTTTTTTGTTTTAAATGTCAAACCTTAAAGGCTATTCTGACAATAAATGCAGCTTTCTTAGAGGAAACTGTGTGCTGCACACTAAACAGAAATTAAATGTATCTGAAATGGCATACAATTTTTTTAAACTTTTAAATTATGTTGTAGGATTTTCATTCAGAACTAAGATTGCTTAAAACAAGAATTGCTAAAGGTTACCCAGTAAGTTTTCTTTACATTTTGAGGCACTACCATTTATGCAGAAAGAGGCAGCAAAAATTATTTTCCATTTTATTATAACTCATGTCTTTCCTGTTAGTGTTCAAGTGATGCAGTCGGGTAAAAATTTCATGTCAGAATAAAATATTCAGGGATGGATATTAAAGCACAGAAATAGCAAGTCAATTATAAAAGGTCTGGACAAAGCAAACAAGATGCCAGTAAAGTATTTAGCAGATTGATTTAAAAATCTCAACAGAATTCAATCTGTAAGGAGCAAAGTCTCTACTGAATATAAAAGCACCAGAACAATGGCAGACTTCCAAAACACAAGGGAAAACATACATGTTTTTAAAACACTGCATAGCTATGAAAAGGACTTGAAAACATTATTAATAAAAATTGCCAGGCTCAGTCACTTTGTATTCTTTACAATTTTTTTTTGTTCACAAGTAAAATTATTTATTTTTAATTAAAAAATACTTTAACATAGGACTGAAGAATTCTGTGGGAATATCTATGGAGGTACTTCAGCTTACAGCATTGCTACTCCTGACACTGAACAAGCAGAAACTTGGACCTTCAGAGTTAAGGTTGATTTACAGAACTGATAGTCAAAAAGCAAATCAAACCCCAAAGCTTTTGTTGGTGTAAAGGGAAGAAATCCGATGTAATGTGTCAGTTGCGTTAACTGAAGAACACCTTTACTTCCAAGCAATTTTGAGATCATCAAAGTTCTTGGACCTCTGTTTGTAGCTACTTAGGGACCAGGAAACACACTACTGTTACTTTAATTGGCAAACGTCTTACTGAAAAGCGTGTTTAATTCTCCAAGTAATCACTTAAAGAGGGGATATTCGCCACATTCTAAAAATGCTCTTTGGTTTACCTTGTGCAATTGCCAGCACTGCGCATATAAATTTCCTGTTTCATTGCTTCCTCACTCCTGTCTGTTGTGGATAAGATCTATCAAACAGGGGAAGCATTTTAAGAACAGGAAAGTATGACTATCAAATAAGAAAAATTGGCACAGAGATTCAGGAACAGGCATTAGTACCTAAAGCTACTTTTAGCCCATTTAAAAAAATGTGTGTATGACCAAGAATTTATGTACAGCAGCAGAGCCAACGTATTAATGCACCATACTGCCTTTCTCAGGTTTGCTTTACGCTAACTGCATAAATTTATCTTGAAAACAAATTTCCTGTATCTCCTTCAGCAATGTGATCCTACCACATTCTTTATGTATCTTCTAGCAAAAGAAAACCCTGCTGGAGTCTATATCGTATTTCTTGGAATTAACCTTGGAAATGACTGTTTTGAACACCGTGAACCGAAACTCTGCTCACAGCTACGCCTACGCTATGCCTGTTAAGTACCTGGAATTCCTCAGCTCCTAACTGGAGTCCTATGATGCTTGAAAAGGCAGACCAACAACTATATTGTGTTGGGGCTTTTTTTTTGTTTCAAGTGCAACATACCTCCATCTTCAGCTGTACTCTTTCATCTCACATTAAGTATTTCCTGAAACAATCTGTGGCAACTCTACATTGAACCTAACTATAAAGGAAAGGCAGGTTTGTGGATAGCTATTAGAAGTGGTTATGTGGCCACTTTGATGGAAACAAAGCGGTAACACAGACACGTCAGAAATAAAAGGTTAATTTGTAAACCTGGTGTACCATGTAGTTATTTAAGCCCTTCAATTCATCAGCACCCACTTTCGGGACTGGAAAATATCTTCCTTTTTGGAAGCCATCACCATGGAACCTACCCTATTTCTGAAGTAAATCATTTGGCTCCATTGACCATTCAGTTTTTATTTTACTTTACCTGTTTTTCTATGTTTCGTAAAAGCAGGGTAGGACTGCTGGGTGACATTTCAAAGTCATGCTCCGGCAAAGAATCCTGTCTCTCAATGGCAGCTTGCGAATTCCCTGTGGCGTTTAATAAAGCTTCTTGGTCTGTCAATTGTATTTGCTTCTTCAAAATGTCTTTTGGAAATGGGAATTCTTCTAAGATCACCATCCCCTAGACAACAGCAATTGAACACAGTTGGTTGACAACGGATTAACCCTCCTAAATCATTTTTAAGGGGCAGTCGAACCTGGCACATCCCCCTTATATCCTCCCAGCAACTCTTTGGAGCACTTAAACTACATTTTAAATACACTTAACAGCTAAAATATAGAAATAGTAGGTATTTTCATGAATGAAAAGCTGCACCGTTTATGCTACTCCTTATAACAGCAATCACTCTAGTGTTATACCACTGCTTAAACATCTGTGCCAAAATTCAAATCAGAAATTCATACTTATTAGAGCAACTATATGATCATTTGCCCGCTGATTTAAGAAGAGATTTTTCCATAAGAAACAACCACCCTTTGATTTGAGTTGGTTATAGTCTTTGCAGCCAATACATTTTGCAGAGGCATTCTGAAGTGCTCTATTTTTCTTGTTCCTATCCATGTTCTCAGCAAAACATCAAGGTTGTTATTTTTTATGTAGCAGAGATGGATACAATTCTAAACAAAAGCCTTTTACAATTTAATAATTGATTTTTTTTTTAAGGTGAGCATTTTTAGAGTTTCATAATTACAGAGGTAACAATCCTAAATATTCTAGCAATCTCATTACTTTTCAAGACAGTCTGCATAAATGTGGTATCAGACGTGGTCTATTGCCTAGAATGTCACCTAATAAGATAAATATAACTTCATATGGTAGGGAAATAACGGAGTTTCATAAACGGAACTAGGAAAAGAATACCCCCATTGTGTTTTCTACATGACAGATTAGAAAAATAAAAGTGTCAAATACAATCCTAGGTAACATCTCGGTTTGTTTTAACAACTTAAAATGTTAAACAAAAAATAAGCAAAAGTAACTTTGTAACAGTCAAAAACAGTTCCTCAAACAGTCCCTTAATTTGTCATTATCTTGAGCAAATAAATTTAATACTCAGAAAAGGCTATCAAACCTCTGCAGGCTTTTTCCAAAGAGAAAGGGAAAGAACTTACTTGCTTTTAAGTACTGACTGTTACTCAAATATCAAGTAGACATTGAAAGAATGGGACCATTCAATTACACTGCCTCAATTTTTTCTTTATAGTGAGAATATTCCACTAAAAAGCAAGGGAAGATTGTCATCATGTGAACACAAGGAACACCTATATTATTTCTTTTAGCAAGATAGACTTCACCTAGGTTGTGGCTGCGGAAAATTAAGGATCCTGTAGGTTTACGCACACCTTGACTCCTGCCTCAGCAGCAACTTGCCCTAAAACATGACAGCAAGTCTCAAAGAGACTTCAAAGAGGAGACTAGGAGAAAACGTGAAATTGTCCTGTTCTCATTGTGTCTCTAACTTATTCCCCTGCTTGAGTTACAAATTCAAAGCTGAGAACAAAGATATTTTCCCTAAAAACAAACATAGGTGCTTGAAAACTTGATTTAGTGCCCAAAAGGGGCACAGACATTCTGAATTTCCATCAAGTCAACACTAGATTTTCCACATTCATTATCAGGTAGTAGCCCATCATCTGTCCTTTTCCATTTACAGCAGATGGAAATGAATCCAGACAGTATCATACTACAGTCTGTAGACCAACAGCAGTTACAAAGTAGACAGTGCATTGAAGGAAATTCAAGTATAGATCTAATTTCTATGTGCCACAACAGGGGGACAAGCTAGCTCAATAGCTTTAGACTCTTTTAGAATTTGAAATCTTTAGATCTTTTTAGTAAAAGAATCATAGGTCATGACCACAGAGAGAGCAAAAAAAAACATCCACAAAAACACAGTTTCAGAAGTCAGAGGAATAGGAAGACACAGAGGAAAGTGGTGAAAAGAGGGTGGGACGCTCCCCCCCCCCCCCCCCCCGCCCCGGAATTTTATTTTTTTAAGTTGCAGAATCCTGTTGACAAGCACGGAAAGAGGAAAGCAGAAAAAAGAGGAAAAAAGTGACAGACTGTATGAAAAGGGAGAGATGGAATAGGTGCAAAAGAAAAGAGGAAGAGTAAAGAATTAGAAGACTAATACTGACTACATAGGAATAATAAGTTAAATGGGTTACAACCAGTAGGTTTTGGCAATGAACTCCCCCCCCCCCCCAATGGAATTGTTTTGTTTTGCAGATGTAAAATCTTTTAAATGGAAGGACTCTCAAAGACCCAGAGCTGCTACTTCCGTGTTGCATAGAGATGGAGAAGACACAACGTAGTAGGGCAGAGAACTCCCACAAGTTAACCGTCTCCCTTCCTATTGCGTTATGGTGTTAGAGGAGTGGCATTTTGCTTTAAATCATTGTTCGCTGACTATAAATCACATTTTTTTCCACTCAAAACACATGAAAAACACTCTGAAACCATTAAACACAGCATACAAATTCTAATGATATTGTGTAACTACTTTGCAGCCACTAAATGAAAACAAGGAGCTCTTCTATCAGCCCACGTGTCCTTCCGTAGCTGCTGCACTGGTGTACTACAAACACGTATACAAAAAAATCACAAGAAGAAAATACGTGTCTACTTTCACTATGGGACACAATGCAAAATACTAAATACCACAGCTGGTAAAAGGGGCATGAAGTTTGCAAAAAGGAATGTCACTAAAGATCTCCACCAGGAAGATGACTAGGCTCCAAGCCAACACACCACCTAATGTGAAGAAAATGCATGACTAAAAGAACGTTCTTTCTCTCAATTCTCTGTTATTTATTTCTCCATGTTTTGCAGCTCATGAGACCTATGCCACCCTAAAGGCTGATAGTTTTTGGGTGTAACAGTGTGTATGTACCTGGTATTTAGGACAACACTAAAGTACGGGCATTCTCACCCTTCACCAAAATACAGTATTTCCTTTCACTTCCGTAGGCGCAGAAGCAGGACAGACCCTCAAACAAAGGCTCCTCAATTATTTTTTAAAGAAAAACCTGACTGGGGAAAAGTTGTGAGCAGGAGAGACAAAGTTGGATATGAAAAGAAGGGTTTTGAGGGCGAAAGGAGATGAGGGAATAATTTTTCTTTATGTGATCTGAGAGGAATGTTCTCTGGGGTGATTTCCCTCTCCTTTTTAACTCTAAGTCTCATGTTCAGCCACATAAAGTCTAAAGCATCTTCTGGCTCCTCTCCATCTGTGCTTATCTGACCCCAGCATAGATCAGACAACCTACATGAGGCTCATCAATGGAGAGTCAAAGAGCCCTCCTCTAAAACCCCTCACTATCACACCACCAGAATTATCACAGGTTTTGGCTTCTTGCACATGAGAATGACCTGGGGAACCTATTAAATTGACAGATAGATTATTAATGTTTTAGGAATGTGACTTTCCCACTGTCTAGCCAGTTCGATTTACAAAAACTAGTGCATGAGTTACACACATTGGAATTTTAGTAATAATTAATCCTTGACCTGTTCAAAGTGCTGTACAAACATTAACTAGCTAATCCTCAGAATAAACATGCACTGTAAATAACAAAAAACCCCACCCTGAAACCCCACAACACAAAAATGAATAACCAACCATCCCACCTGAAAACCAAATCTTGCCTCTTCTGCAGAGGGAAAAACTAGTGTGATAAATGCAGCACCTTGTGCTGGGCCCCTGAAAGTCACTAACAAAGTCACTAACTATCACAGATAAGAAGGTAAGAGTTCCCAACTCCCAGTCCTGTACTGATGCATCTAGGGTACAATACTTTTTAGCTCCTGATGTCTTTCTCATTAGCCTTTACATTAGGATACAAGAACTCTAGAGCAAAACAAACAACAACAACAAGGAACCAAATAAATAAACATTACAAGAAACACTGTCAAAAGATTATTTGAAAAGCCCGTTTATGAGCTTACAGACAATACCTTGGTGGCACGTATCTGCCTGTGAAGGTCAGTTAGTTGTTGGATTTTGTATTCTAGTTCTGAAATCTGGGCTTGAAGCCATGTCCAACGGCTGCCAATTCTAGCTCTGTCTGCAAGCCACTTCCATTCAGAAGTATAGCTGCTGTGAAGACAAAATGCTGGTTAGTCCAAAAATAAAGATAACCACATTTGCACAAGAACATTTTTGACAGCTGCTCTGCCTCATGTTGCAAGCATCTCAGATGCTTTCAGAAGATATCTGATTATACCCATCCAGTTTCACATCAGCTTATTTGTGTAACTACAGAACTTGCCCAAACCAGTACGATCAACGTTCACTGGCTATTCCTAGGCTAAGCTAGTTTTCTGTTCTGTATTATAAAACCCAGAGCTGGAGAAACTACCAAACTATATCAGTTAATGCAGATTACAGATTTATAAAGAATTCCAGTAACTCCACCAGCAAGAATCCAAATTCTTACACCACACTTCCTCCCACAAGCTTCCACGAATATTGTTTGCTAACAATTGGAGTCTATTAAAACACCATCCAGCAATGACAAGCTAGATATCAAGTCACTGCCCCAAAACCAACTAAGTAGTTTAGATTTCTTTTATTCAAGCTATTTTATAAATATAGCTGTGTCAGTTGTGTGGTATAGTTAGGTCACTCTTACTGCTGTTTACAAGTAGGCGTATTTTGTAACACAAAACATATGCCTCCCAGTACTTGGCATTGTGATTAGCTTAACTTTATTATGCTAAATTCATCACTGGTATCAGCAAACATTACTTAACCTACATATTAAATAAATGAATGACATAACGGTACCACTCAACAAACACTCTTAATATCCAGTAAGTTTAAGCAACAGAGACAATACAATGCAATATTTTAGTATGCAACTTCCACTAGTATCCTACCATTAACTAAGTTTATTTATTTAAAGAAAATGACTGGTCTTTTTTTCCCACTTAAGTTGTCAAGTAGTTTGCCACAGCTAACTTAAAAGAACTATAAAAACAAAATCAAACTTCTTCTGGAAAAGAAGTGGTTTTACTCTTATTGGGATAACTACTGGATCTAAATCCTGGATGACACTGTATGGTAATTTTTGCACAGGCAGAGTACGTGATCCCCTGTTCCCCAGGCAATTAAGAGTACTGAAGTATCACAAAAGATACAAGAAAAAGCAGACGCAAAAGATACAAGAAAAAGCAGACGCCAGTGTATTGGCATAGGAACATCACACAAGTGCAACTGTTTCATGCAGAATTTTGTGTCAACTACCTCAACAACAAAAGAAAGGTAATACATCACCCTGTAGAAGATGCTAGACATTTCCTGGCATGAGTAGAGAATCGCCAAATTTGAGAATCCTAATATTTTCAGGGCAAATATTATAAAACATAATGTAACTCAGAATCTCAGAACTTTCAGTCTACTTTAGCTATCATAAGTAGTAAGAATAGACACAGTCTCTGGTAGGTTACCTCTAAAATACATAATTTCCCCCTTTTTAACATAAATTATCTGCCCACATAATTTACAACCAGCTTAAACTCTCTCCTACACAGACAAAATGAACATAAGAAATTAGACAGGAGATTGAAACGTCCTGTTTAAATCCAGATTCTACATGCCAGCAAATAAAGTGGATTACCATCAAAAAGAAACTGAAAGAACTCTATAAATATATACCATAATAAATTGTTTACATTTTATATATTCTATTAGTGATTTTGTCCTAGGAAAAAAGGCATATGAAGTCATCTTGTGAATATCTGTTTTTCTGACAACCCCTTCTTATTTCTCTTTGTTTTCCCATTATCCCCAGCACACAGTAAATTAAATAGCCGTGGCTACTTATGCTTTAATCAGGTCTTCTTGCCAAGAACTTCTCTGGGATTGACAGCTTTTGCACATTTGTGATTCTGGAACTCATAAAATACAGTTTGCGGTGAAAGGGGGGGATCCAAATTCCTAGTTGGCCCAAGTCAGAGTTCAATTAAATAATGTGTTCACACAAGTGTGGTGGCTGGAATAGTTAGGATTTGTCTCAGGACCCTGGGATAGCAAAAAGCTAGTCCTAAGAAAGAGCTGCTTAATGAGGCTGTAACAAATCCCTTAGTTAATCATTTTAACAAAAAAAGTTAAATGGGAATAAAGATGATAAATGAGAAGAACCCAACAGGACTCTTGAGGTGCCTATTTCTATTCCTTTCTCGAAAGACAAATGAACAAACAAACAACAAAACCCCACAAACCACTACATTATAACAAGAAAGCCCAGGTGAAAGAAAATAAACCACACTGACAGAATTACCTCCCAAGCTAGATGCAACAGTTTGGGAAGAAAGGTGAGCTATCCTCAAACAGACTGAGGAGGAAGGGGGAGCAAATGAGAAAAATAAAAAGTGCCCACACAGCTGGGAAACACGAGGCGGAATGGAAAGGGCCAGAGCTGGTCTTATGTCACATACACTGTATGAAATCAGCATGTCAGTAAGGGAATCCATAACCAATACCAAACCACAGCAGATAACAGAACAGTTAAATATTGTAATCTTAAGACAAACAAATCATATCCTCTGTATATTACTGTCTTATATACAAAAAAATTCCTCTGCAAAGTTACATCGCAAGTTGTTTTTCAAAAACACGCTTGCAGTTTTTTTCTTAAACAGTATTAAATCTTGAATTAATTGCACTCACTGTTAAATATATTCTGTATATTTTTGCTTCATTCTAAAATACTATGCAAGTATTTCTTAAAGCTTTAAAGTGTACTATATAATTAAACTAATAGGATTTAATTACATTGTAATAACGATGTCCTTAGGCTCCTCTGCAAGGAATAGTTTCCACCGAACTAAGCAGAAACATTTTAAGCTCACGCCAAAGGAAGCAATTTTAGCTTCTCTCCCCTGCCAGCCCAGCCTGCCCCATGCCCAGAGCCTGCCCAAGCACTTGGGCAGCTACCCGGTGACATGTATTAGAGAGTTGCTCACGGTTAAGTTTAACTTCGGAGACAGGGTGAATGAAGCTAGTTTAAGTCTAGATCCCTTTCCCAGTTTTGATGCCTTGCAGACAGACAGACACACTTTCACACTGCCACAAGGGAAGGGGCAGGAAACTCAGGGCAAAGCAGCAAGTGCGAGCTCGCATTTATGGGATAGGAGGTGAGAGCGCTGCTAAATTCTGTTCCCATCTCTGTCACTCACATGTATTTGATCTTGCATTATTTATTTACCATCTTTGCCTCTAAGTCTATTTCTCTACAAACTATTTAGTAAACCTTGTAACTCCTCAGAGGAAGATAAAATCCCTATAAGCTATCCTCACACTCCTAAAGTGAGCTGTTCACATGCAAAGTCATATGGTCACTCAAGTGACAAATTATAACCTACTATTGCAATTAAAAAAAAAAAAATAAAAAAAAAAATCTGTAAATCTGTTCCTGGAAGTACAGCATAACATTCACTCAGTAAAGAAAGCTGTTTCAAGGTGGCACCAGTGAATTCATTAATTCTGCAAATCCAGAGAAGAAAAAAAAAAACAACCACAAAGGGTTACAAAAATAACCAGGCCTGTTACTGAAGGAGGAAGTCAGAGCAGGTGCTGAAGTAGAAGCTCCTGCACTGGTTCTCTGTTGGGAATGAGACAAGAAAAATAAAAAGTTTCTGTCTGTCCCGCTTCCTGTGTGCTCCTTTTGCAAAGCACCTTTACCTGGTTTCTGTGCTTTCGACTCTAACACCATACATCCTCCACAGGAATTTCAAATTAGTTCTTCTGCTGGCAACTCAATATAAACCATGTTACATTTGCAAAAGTTTCTAATGTTCAGTGCTGTAGTACAGTGAAATATTAAACCTACGTATAAACTTACTGCTCTTGCAATGACTCTAAATCTGCAGATGACCTCCTGCACTCATCCAGGACTATTAGAATTGAAAGAGAACAGAGCAATACTGATTTTGTATGAATAAAACATCTCATTTAAGTTTCCATAGAAAAACATGCTGGAATTGCATCAGAGGCAAAATTTGTTTCCATGTGAGATACTGGCTTGCATTTCCCCTGGTTTGATGGAACTGTAGGAGGTCAATCCTGCATAACTTGCAAGAGAAAACAGAAAGAAATGCAGAAGAACAAACAAGCCACAGGGAGCACAGACACAAATGCAGACAGTCAAAGTATGATCAAAAATACAGCTAGGAAGCAGCTGTACAGGCTGTACTGCGTCACCCCAAAGTATGGGAAAGAATTCAGCTGGGGATCGTCAGCACCAGCAAAGGCAGTATTTGCTGAGATCGAAGAGGCAAGTGAAGAGCACTAAATAATAAATTGCTATTGCAGTTAGTACTATTGCTTGAACTGAAAGAAGTTTTTAGCCATGGTCTATGGACAGAATATATGGATGAACTCCTCAGCACTCTCACCTTCCCCAAAAGAGAAAAGAGAATTGAGAACAAACCATGCTTTTATGTAACCAAACCAACATCGGAGAATGCAACAGGACTATAAGAAGTATTTCCAGTGCCTCCATTATGTTGTAGGTGAGATTTATGTTTTCCCAATAGCTAAGATAAGCCTGTCCCAAAAAACAAAACCAGGCAACCTAACTGAGTGCAAAGGGGAACTGGTAACCAAAATAAAATTGCTGTGCTAGACACACACTGTTGTTTGGGATTTTGTGCATGGGTTTGGGGTTTTTTTTTTTTTGTTTGTTTACAGGGGAGGAGAAGGGGTGGAATTTAAACCTTTTAGGCTTATTTTATTTTTACAAGCAAACAAAACAAGAAGACTGAAAAACATAAATAATGAAGGAGAAACACAGTGGTGTTTAAAATGCACAAAAAATACAGAACCTGGGATTGATAAGTAAGTATCTAGGAAAGTTGATTCAAATAGGTATGGTGAGCACAGGAAAGAGTATTTTAGAGCATGCAGCCCTGTGCCCAAGGCAAGATTCTCCACAAGTATCTTATATCCTGAAAATTAAAAGGAAACTGAGGCCTTCAGCCTCCTAATTCCCAGTGAAACAAGTAACATGTCCCTACCATGGCACACATGCAGGGACAATGACAGGATGCTTCCTGCTAAACAGGAAAGGAGGATGCTTGCAACAGACCCACATCAAAACTCCAAAACGCAGGTTTGCCAACCCAAAACAGTCTCCTTCCAAAAGGTTTGTTTCAAAGAACACAAACGTTTTCAAGTTACAACATTCTTAAACACGAACAAGCCAGAGAGCAAGGCACCCACATAGTGTGGGTGGAAAAAACGTCTCCAATTCCAAAATTCTGCATTAAACGTAAGAATGGCAGTTGTTCCTGACATCCCCTCACACTTACATTTCCGCTTAGTTTCCTAACACGGTGTATTTTGCTCTTTCTGCCAGGCCATGTCCCCTTCCGTTTAATCCACACTGTTCTGGCATCCAGTTTTCAGATGATTTAGTCCTAAAGTAACCCCGTGGTCCTGACCTCAGCCATCCATGCTGTTCATCTCCTCTTCTCGCTGGGAACTCCTGGGCTATCAGAGGCTTATTGCCAATCATGTGACAGTGAAGTATTTGGGAGCAAGAAGCAGCTCATAAACAACAGACTGACCACCCTCAGGATAAAGAGCTAATCATCTTCCTTTGATGGGAGTCACTGAAAACAATGGCAGAAGTTTATCATTTTGATAAAGGACTCAACTCTGGAAACTGAAAAGCAAAAAATCAGAAAGTTCTCCAGATCTTTAAATTCCATCCAGATATCACATGACTCACGATGAAATTCATGAGATTTAACACACTGAGAAAAAAAATCATACATCCCCGAATTCTCTTGGGAAGCACACTCAGTTGTATAAAAATACAAAATAGTTCATATTAACCACATGGCACTCTATTACAAATGCTTAACAGCACACTAGTATGGTGGGGGTCCCCCAGGACCGGAGCTGCAAGCCTGTGAACTTCCTGAACTGCCCCTAATTTTACACCAGCATTACAGTCTGTTTTCCTGTGACTACACATGGCAATGCTCAAAAAGCAGCTGGTCTGAATACAAGCATTTTCTTGCAAGCCATTAAGGTGAACGCAGGGCTTCTGCTACGTTCTGACAACATGTTGGTGAAATTCAACATGTCCATTTTTCTTCTCTCTGCAGACACTGACAGTTATTAAGAGATTACCTACGAAAACTAGGACATGGTATCATATAAGACATTTAAATTAGGTAAATTCAGGTATGTAGTGCATGTATTTCAGATAATCTTATCTAGATTTTACTCATGAGATAAAAATGCCCACTCCCAACAAAAACTTCCAACACTTGCAATGGCTGAACAAACATGTCCAACTATGAAATGACCCGTAAATGCTTTCTCAAGGACTAATGCTTCCAGCACACCTACTTAGTGTTTGTTTTCAGAATGAACTAACTTCAGTTGCTGTTGAAGTATTAATTTCCCTGGACCAGTTAACTGTTAAATCCATAATGACCACATAATTAAAAAAACAGTGAGTGCTGTTTTATGAACTCAATCTCTTCTACGCATTCCAGAGTGCAAACAAGATGAAAACAAACTGCAACAAATACCATCCTCTGGTATCATATCCGATCAACACTACACAACAAAACACCCTTTACTCTGACAGTTCACTATCAGCCTTTGCTCAGATCATCCAGGAGCGCCCGCCACAGACTGACTGCAGAGAGCAACATGCCACTGTTTTGTGACAACCAGCACCAAACCAAGCTACACACCAAAAAAAAAAAAAAAAAAAAAAAAAAAAAAAAAATCAATTAAGGGAAGCTCTCTGGTACTCAAAATTACACTGCAATCTCTGCAAAGATCTGCAAACAGGTCATTCTTCTGGAGCCTCCAGGGTTGTTATTTTCTTTGGTGTTTAACAGAAATTTTTAACCTGGCAGAGATTTTCCTCTGAAACACTACATGGCTTCAGAACAGATGGGTTACAGTTCTCCCTATCATCCACAGACATCGGCAACTGCTTATCACAACAATTTCTGGCACCCACACCTGATCCCACCATCTCTGACATACCGTTGCCATTTCATACTTTCAGAATTGCATCCAATAACATATGCTGATACTAACACATAATACATAACTTATCTTCCCAAACCAAAAAGCTTTATCCAGCTGAATGTTTCTGCTAAGCCATCAGGCCTGCGGAATTTATGCAGTAATACCTGAAATTATCAACCATAGCTGTGATTTTCCCTTGAAGAGAAAATTCATGGTACAGAACTAGAGTGAGGGAAAAACATTAAGTAGCAACAGAGTAAGATTTTTACATCTTCCACAAATAAGTTTAGAAGGGACAGTGGGAGAAGGGGAGAAGAGGAAAATCAAGATTCAGGAAAAAAAGGCTGTAGAAGAATACTGAAAATATAAAAAGGGAAAGTCTCTGCACTTGGATACCCTAGCAAAGGAGAAATTTCATAAGAATTTCACACTGGAGCTCTATATGCTCCCTCATCTGAGAAATCACATCTTCCAAACTGATGAGATGCCACAGCCAGTACTTGCCTGCTACAGAGTTCCTGCAAAGAATCACAATATTACTACAGGTTTTATATTAGAAACTGAACTGTTACACTTGCACTGAATTGTTAACTCAATTTAGGGCTCAACAAAACAAATTTAAAATTCAGCTTCTTAAAGCAGTGTTGTCTGTTACAGTGCTGAACTTTTCCAATGGCTGGCTTCGCAACCTGGTAGGTGCTTTTCATCTTCAATTCTGTTTACATAATTTTTTAGAGCTGTTAATGATAAAAGGCCAAACTGGTTGGTGGAGGTGGGGTCAGTTAGAATATTAACTGCCCAAGAAGTAAAAACCTGCAAAAGGTAAACAACCAGGACCATTTCCTCTCCTAATAAAATAAAACAAATACACTGCAAAATGCGTATCTGCTAATGCCTTTTGTTAAAAATATTTTTAAATTAATATTTAAGATTCCATTGGCTCCCCCAGCATCCCAGCTTCTTCCACTAAACCTCAGCATGCTGTAGATCACACCAACGTGGAGCAGAGAAGCAGGCAGCGCTAACGTGCAAAGAAAGAAACTTCAGGAATACCAGGGCTGCCTGGAAACAAGCTTCTTTTCTTGCCTTTGAAACGGCACAACATCAATAGACTAACAACAAAATACCAGGAACACAGGCCTAGAAATTCTCTGCAAGTATTACACAACTGCCCTTGAAAAAGAAATCAAGAAAGTAGTGCTACCTCTGGATTCCATGCTCAACATAAAATAAGATAGAGCTTACAATATACTCCTTTAAAGATATGTGCA